>NC_061508.1:241119882-241252070 GCF_022539505.1 Lolium rigidum | reverse complement strand
TCCAATGTCATATAGACACGAGTATATGATGATGAGAGATGGACCGGGGTTCCCAGCTATCTACACTAGTGGTAACTCTCCAATAACAAGTGTTGGGTGAACAAATTACAGTTGGGCAATTGATAGGATTGAAATAGCATTAAGACAGAACATCAAGATTATTAATCATGTAGGCATGTTTTCCATATATAGTCATACGTGCTCGCAATGAGAAACTTGTACAACATCTTTTGTCCTACCAGCCGGTGGCAGCCGGGCCTCAAGGGAATCTACTGGCTATTGAGGCACTCCTTTTAATAGAGCACCGGATCAAAGCATTAACACTCCGTGAAAACATGTGATTCTCATATCTAAGCCTTCCCCTCCAGTTATCCCAGTTGTTGTCACTCTGGGGCCTCGGGTTCCGGACATAGACATGTGCAAACAACTTGTAGATACAATCTAAGCAATAAGTATAGAGCTTAAATCTAAGATCATGCCACTCGGGCCCTAGTGACAAGCATTAAACACAACAAGATTGCAGCAACAATAACTTCACAAACTTTATAAATAGACTAATCATAATGTAACAATCCATCGGATCCCAACAAACACAACACCGATTACATCAGATGAATCTCAATCATGCAAGGCAGCTCATGAGATCATTGTATTGAAGTACATGGGGAGAGAATACCGACTAGCTACAGCTAGAACCCGTAGTCCATGGGGGAACTACTCACAGAGCATGATGGAGGCGGTGGCGTCGATGGAGATGGCTTCCGGGGGCACTTCCCCGTCCCGGCGGCGTGCCGGAACAGAGATTCTGTCCCCCGAATTGGAGTTTCGCGATGGCGGCGGCGCCCCTGGAGTCTTTCTGGAGTTTCGTCAATTCGTGTCGAGGTTTTAGGTCACCAGGGCTTAAATAGGCGAAGAGACGGAGTCGGAAGGGCCACGGGGGACCCACACAGTAGGCCCCCCCTCTGGCCGCGCCGCCACCTTGTGTGGGGGCCCTGGGCCTCCTCTCTGGTCCATCTTCGGTGTTTTGGAAGCTTCGTGGAAATATAAGATCATGGGTCTTTGTTTCGTCGAATTCTGAGAATATTGCCCGAACAGCCTTTCTGGAACCAAAAACAACAGAAAACAGGAACTGGCACTGTGGCATCTTGTTAATAGGTTTGTTTCGGAAAACGCATAAAAACATTATAAAGTGCGAGCAAAACATGTAGGTATTGTCATAAAACAAGAATGGAACGTCAGAAATTATAGGTACGTTGGAGACGTATCAAGCATCCCCAAGCTTAGTTCCTGCTCGCCCTCGAGTAGGTAAACGATAAAAAGAATAATTTCTGAAGTGACATGCTACTTACATAATCTTGATCATACTATTATAAAGCATATGAGATGAATGCAGTGACTCAAGGCAATGATCTATAGTTGCTAACAAATAGATAACATATAGCCAAACTTTTAATGAATAGTACTTTCAAGACAAGCATCAAAAGTCTTGCATAAGAGTTAACTCATAAAGCAATAAATTCAAAGTAAAGGCATTGAAGCAACACAGAGGAAGATTTAAGTTTCAGCAGTTGCTTTCAACTTTCAACATGCATATCTCATGGACAATTGTCAACACAAAGTAGAATAATAAGTGCAATAAGCAAGTATGTAAAAATTAATGCACAGTTGACACAAGTGTTTGCTTCTAAGATGGAAGGAAGTAGGTAAACTGACTCAACATAAAGTAAAAGAAAGGCCCTTCGCAGAGGGAAGCAGGTATTAAATCATGTGCTAGAGCTTTTTAAGTTTTGAAATCATATAGAGAGCATAAAAGTAAAGTTTTGAGAGGTGCTTGTTGTTGTCAACGAATGGTAGTGGGCACTCTAACCACCTCATCAACCAGACTTTCAAGAGCAGCTCCCATGAAGGATGTTATCTCTATCAGCAAGGTAGATCATCCCTCTTCTCTTTTGTTTACACATGTATTTTAGTTTTATTTATGGTTGACACTCCTCCCAACCTTTTGCTTTCACAAGCCATGGCTAACTGAATCCTCGGGTGCCTTCCAACATTCACATACCATGAAGGAGTGTCTATTTGCAAAATTAAGTTGCTTACTGATAGATCAGGGCAAAACACATGAAGAGAATTATTAATGCAAGTTAATTAATTGGGTCTGGGAACCCCATTGCCAGCTCTTTTTGCAAAATTATTGGATAAGCGGATGTGCCACTAGTCCATTATAAAAGTCTGTCAGGAGTAAATGACAAGATTGAAAGATAAACACCACATACTTCCTCATGAGCTATAAAACATCAACACAAATTGAGAAGCATTTTGAAGGTTTAAAGGTAGCACATGAAGTATTTACTTGGAATGGCAGGAAATACCACATAGTAGGTAGATATGGTGGACACAAATGGCATAGGTTTTGGCTCAAGGTTTTGGATGCACGAGAAGCATTCCCTCTCGGTACAAGGCTTTGGGCTAGCAAGGTTGTTTGAAGCAAACACAAGTATGAACCGGTACAGCAAAACTTACATAAGAACATATTGCAAGCACTATAAAACTCTACACTGTCTTCCTTGTTGCTCAAACACTTTTACCAGAAAATATCTAGACCTTAGAGAGACCAATCATGCAAACCAGTTTCAACAAGCTCTACGGTATTTATCCACTAATAGGTTTAAACTACATGATGCAAGAGCTTAATCATGATCTACTTGAGAGCTCAAAACAATTTCCAAGTATCAAATTATCCAAGACAATATGAGGCATTTTCTGTTTCCAACCAAATAGCAATAAATGCAATAGCTTCCAACTTTTGTCATTGAACATTAAAAGTAAAACGGAGAACACAAGTGTTCGTATGAAAAAGCAGAGCGTGTATCTCTCCCACACAAGGATTGCTAGGATCCGATCTTATTCAAACAAAACAAAAATAAAAACACACAGACGCTCCAAGTAAAGCACATAAGATGTGACCGAATAAAAATATAGTTTCAATAGAAGAAACTTGATAAGTTGATGAAGAAGGGGATGCCTTGGGCATCCCCAAGCTTAGACGCTTGAGTCTTCTTGAAATATGCAGGGATGAGCCACGGGGGCATCCCCAAGCTTAGGCTTTTCTCTCTTCTTGATCATATATCATCCTCCTCTCTTGACCCTTGAAAACTTCCTTCACACCAAACTTCTCATAAACTTCATTAGAGGGGTTAGTACTCAAAAAACTTTAATCCACTATAGTCCTGTAGTGACACATTGCAAGAACTCAATAAAACATTAGCTACAGCTCTCCACGTCTAGAAAGCCTCACTTAAAGTCCACAAGAGACAATGCAAAAAACAGAGACAGAATCTGTCAAAACAGAACAGCCAGTAAACACGAATTTTTAAGAGGAACTTCCGTTGCTCAAATAAGAAAACTCAAAACTAATGAAAGTTGCGTACATATCTGAGGATCACTCACGTAAATTGGCATATTTTTCTGAGTTATCTACAGAGAATCATACCCAGATTCGTGACAGCAAGAAATCTGTTTCTGCGCAGAAATCCAAATCTAGCATCAACCTTCTATTAGAGACTTCACTTGGCACAACATTGCAATAAAATAAATATAATGAGAGGTTTCTACAGTAGTAACAACTTCCAAAACACAGCAAAACAGTAGCAAAATAAACACATGGGTTATCTCCCAAGAAGTGCTTTCTTTATAGCCATTAAGATGGGCTCAGCAATTTTAATGATGCACTCGCAAGAAATAAGAGTTGAAGCAAAAGAGAGCATCAAAAAGCAAATTCAAAACACATTTAAGTCTAACTCACTTCCTATGCATAGGAATCTTGTACACAAATAAATTCATGAAGAACAAAGTGACAAGCATAAGAAGATAAAACAAGAGTAACTTCAAAAGTTTCAGCATATAGAGAGGTGTTTTAGTACCATGCAAATTTCTACAGCCATATTTTCCTCTCTCATAATAATTTTCAGTAGCTTCATGAACAAACTCAACAACATAACTATCACATGAAGCATGCTTTTCATGATCCATAAACACATAATTTTTATCAAGCTCAAAAATAATAGGATCAAAACTTTCAAACCCACTTTTATCAATAATGTAACAAGATGATTGATCAATCTCAAAAGATATGGGACTCATAGATAAAGTCAAGAACTCTCCAATCACATTTTCATTAGTAGTACAATTAATAGTGTCAAGTAACATAGGACCATCATCTAGAGATTTATCATAAACATTTGCCAAGCAAAACTCTTTAGTACCATGCATTTCGACATCAGGAACAAACAAAGCATTATCATAAAATTTATCAAAGTAGCATGGATTATCATGAATAATAGTAGCATAATTATTCTCGCAAGTTTTACTCATAGGGAATATTTCAAGAGAATCCATAGGAACATAACATTCATCCGCCTTTGGTAAGCATGGAGGACAATCAAATAGTGGAAGAGATAAAGAGTTACTCTCATTAGAAGGTTGGCATGGGTAGCTAATCCATTCTTCCTCCTTTTGTTCATCACTCTCCTCTTCTTTTTCATCTAATGAGCTTTCAGGTTCATCACTCTCCTCCTCTTTTCATCCAATGAGCTTTCAGGTTCATCAATTTCTTCTTCCACAGGTTCCTGCAAATTGTGAGTGCATTCTTGTGCATTAATGAGTCTCTCTTTATAATCAATGATATAAGGATTATCACTGTAGCTTTCTATGCAAAAATTAAGGATAGAAGAGACATAATCTTTAAGGTCCTTACAAACAACACAAGTTTCATAATTTTTAGCCATGAAGGATTCTATCTCAGAGGCTCCCATAAATAAGACAAATTATTCTACCTCTTCGAACCCAAAATGAATATAGCTATTCCAATTATAGTTCTTAATTAAAACTTCCTCACTAAAGCCACATTGAAATTTAAGATGTTTAGTATCCTGTTTAGAGCAACAGTTTATATCATGGCGTTTAAGCAAGATTTTAGCAATTGTATTCAATTTTTCTATCACAGCACTCATAACTTTTCCCGTTCTTGATTCTCTATAATTATTATATAATGCTATAACCTCCAAATAGGTTGTGGGTTCTTCCATAACAACAGTTTTTAATTTTTAGGTTTTTCAAATTTTTATGGATTTTCGGGTATATAAGAAAAATAAAACAAAACAAAAACAAACTAGACAAAAGTAAACTAAGCAAAATAATACTAGACAGAAATAAACTAAGCACATATAAACTAGACAAAAGTAAACTAAGCAAAACAAAATAAAATAAAACAGGGAGAGAGGCAGAGTGTACTCCCCAGGTGAACTTATGAGTAGAGCTATGCCTCCCCGGCAACGGCGCTAGAAAACAGTCTTCGAGGGAAGTAAAACCCAAATTTATTGATTCGACACAAGGGGAGGTAAATAATACTTATAAGCCTTAACAACTGAGTTGTCAATTCAGCTGCACCTGGAAAAGCACTAGTAACGAGGGTGATGTGAAAGCAGCGAGTAATATGAGAGCGAGTAGTAATAGTAACACGAGCAGCGATAGCAGTAATATGAGAGCAATGGCACCAGAAAATAGTTGATACTACTTCCAATGTCATATAGAAACGAGTATATGATGATGAGAGATGGACTGGGGTTCCCAGCTATCTACACTAGTGGTAACTCTCCAATAACAAGTGTTGGGTGAACAAATTACAGTTGGGCAATTGATAGGATTGAAATAGCATTAAGACAGAACATCAAGATTATTAATCATGTAGGCATGTTTTCCATATATAGTCATACGTGCTCGCAATGAGAAACTTGTACAACATCTTTTGTCCTACCAGCCGATGGCAGCCGGGCCTCAAGGGAATCTACTGGCTATTAAGGCACTCCTTTTAATAGAGCACCGGAGCAAAGCATTAACACTCCGTGAAAACATGTGATCCTCATATCTAAGCCTTCCCCTCCAGTTATCCCAGTTGCTGTCACTCTGGGGCCTCGGGTTCCGGACATAGACATGTGCAAACAACTTGTAGATACAATCTAAGCAATAAGTATAGAGCTTAAATCTAAGATCATGCCACTCGGGCCCTAGTGACAAGCATTAAACACAACAAGATTGCAGCAACAATAACTTCACAAACTTTATAGGTAGACTAATCATAATGTAACAATCCATCGGATCCCAACAAACACAACACCGATTACATCAGATGAATCTCAATCATGTAAGGCAGCTCATGAGATCATTGTATTGAAGTACATGGGGGAGAGAATACCGACTAGCTACAGCTAGAACCCGTAGTCCATGGGGGAACTACTCACAGAGCATGATGGAGGCGGTGGCGTCGATGGAGATGGCTTCCGGGGGCACTTCCCCGTCTCGGCGGCGTTCCGGAACAGAGATTTTGTCCCCCGAATTGGAGTTTCGCGATGGCGGCGGCGCCCCTGGAGTCTTTCTGGAGTTTCGTCAATTCGTGTCGAGGTTTTAGGTCACCAGGGCTTAAATAGGCGAAGAGACGGAGTCGGAAGGCCCACGGGGGACCCACACAGTAGGGGGGCGCCCCTCCCCCTCTGGCTGCGCCGCCACCTTGTGTGGGGGCCCTGGGCCTCCTCTCTGGTCCATCTTCGGTGTTCTGGAAGCTTCGTGGAAATATAAGATCGTGGGTCTTTGTTTCGTCGAATTCCGAGAATATTGCCCGAACAGCCTTTCTGGAACCAAAAACAACAGAAAACAGGAACTGGCAGTGTGGCATCTTGTTAATAGGTTAGTTCCGGAAAACGCATAAAAACATTATAAAGTGCGAGCAAAACATGTAGGTATTGTCATAAAACAAGCATGGAACGTCAGAAATTATAGGTACGTTGGAGACGTATCACTCGTGTGCTGCTCTGGTTGTGCTGCTGTTGCTGTTGCTGTGCTACTGGCTGTTGTTGCTGTTGATGTGCTACTGGATGCAATCGATCTATCTATCCTTGCTTGATGTCATTGTTGCTGCAGCTAGATGCATGCTCTGGTTGTGCTGTTGTTGCTATTGATGTGCTACTGGCTGCTGTTGCTGTTGATGTGCTACTGGATGCAATCTATCTATCTATCCTAGCTTGTTGTCATTGTTGCTGCAGCTAGATGCATGCTCTTGCAGCTTCTCACCATTCCTGGTGAACTATCTCATTGCTATTGCTTGTGTGTCCATGCTCTAAATGGTCAAATGATCATCATGTGCTAGTGATTTACTTATCGGCTCATTGCTCATGCCTTTTACTTAATGTCCGAAGCTATTGCTATGTCTCCGTAGCTTCTCACCATGTATTGGATTGACTCGTTAATTATGCGGTAATGATTCCTTTGATGTGTTATTGAAGCTTGGATGGAAGCCAACTAGAGTTGGGTACCCTAGCTTTGTTTTGAACTCAACTGAGTAATGATAAATTTCTATTTCTTGTTGGCTTGGATGAATTTATGGTTGATGTACCTCAGTAGTGGTTCACTGGTGTGATTGCTTGTGCCGTGCTTTGTCTTTGTGACCTCATTAGCTCTTGCTACTGCCACTGGTTGCATCTCATAGTTGGATAATTGGTGAAAATAGAGATATTCACATTAGGGAATCATGTAAATGAATGCCACTGTGGTATCCTTTGAACAAAATGGGATGTTCTTGATGGTTTAAAAGACTAGGTGATGCTAGGTTATTAAGTTGGCTGTCAAGGTTGGTTTTATCTGGTTAAATTGGATAGGCTATGTGTTCTTGCTTACTTATGCATATCCATCTCTACTGGATTGACTAGCTAATGCTTGGCCTCTCTCTTGCCAGCAACACTTGGTTACTACCAAGTGATGAATAATCTCTTATGGTACCCCAGCTTTGTTTTGAACTCAACTGAGTAATGAGAAATTTCTATTTCTTGTTGGCTTTGATGAAAATAGAGATATCCACAGTAGGGGATCATGTAAATGAATGCCACTGTGGTATCCTTTGAAGAAAAAGGATCTGTTTCGATGGTTTTAAAAGGCTAGGTGGTGCTAGGTGATTCAGTTGGCTACCAAGACTTGTCTCATCTCGGTTAGCCGGGATATGCTATGTGTTGTTGCTTGTTTAGGCATATCTATCACTTACTTGGATTTACTTGGTTCTTGATTGGCCTCTCTTTTGCAGGCATCACTTGGTCTATATACCAAGTGATGAATAATCCCTTTGGAGCATCTGCTCCATGCATGCTATGTGTGTTTGAGCATCTTGACTTATGTCACCATGGTTGCTCGGTTTGTTGGTGTTTTTGTACTTGCCGATGATTAGATGGTTGGTCGATCACTCGTACACTCGGGGGTGGAGCAAGTGAGCTCTGGTGTGATGGCACAAATATCAATATTTTGTGCATCCTACCTGGCCTCACTTACTCCATCCCTGGATGTTAATATTTGTTTCGACCAACAAAGTATGAGGCATTCCATTTAGTTCATACTAGCTACTTCTTAATTGCATTGGCCTTTCTTCCATTTTAGTGCCGATGATTAAATTGTTTGGTCACTTGTACACTCGGGGTGGGGCCGGTGAGCCTGGTGCGATGGCACAAATATCAATCTCTTGTGCATCCTACTCCGGCCTCACTGACCCCATCCCGGAATGTTAATATTTCTTTCGACCAACAAAATATGAGGCATATGATATCTAGTTGAGATACCACTTGGCTCTTTCTTCCATTTTAGTGCCGATGATTAGAATGTTTGGTCACCTATACGCCGCAATATACTTTGTAGACGGGCCCCCCTTTCCCCGGCCGCCGTTCCGTGAACGAGTCCTTGACGAGACAACAACGCCGACCTGCCTCTCCGGCGCATCACCACTTTTCTTCTCTCGCCGTCCAGTACGTGAACGAGTCCTTAATGCAAAGACGGTGCCAGCCTCCCTAGCATCATGCCGACCTCTGTTGCCGCGCTTCGGGCCGTGTCTCACGCGCCCTGCACTCTTCGCCTTCTTGCCCGGTGAACGAATAGACTAATCGTTGGAATAAGGAAGGCGATGACGGCCGATCGCAATTTATTCTTGCGACCGGCCGTCATCGCTTCCTTATTCCAACGATCGATCTATTGGTTCACCGGGCAAGAAGGCGACGATGCAGGGCGCGGGACACACGGCCTGAAGCGCGGCAACACGGCCCGGCATAATGCTGGGCAGGCCGGCACGGTCTTTGCATCAAGGACTCGTTCACTGGACGGCGAGGGACTGCTGTGGTTCTGCGCCGGAGAGGCATATCGGTGTTGTTGTGTCCTCAAGCACCCGTTCACGGAACGGCGGCCGGGGAAAGGGGGCCCTTCTGCAAAGTATACTACGGTGTATACTGCAACTATGGTTTCTGACCATAGTATTTGTGTTGACCAACAATGTATGAGGCACTTATTCCATTTTGTCATTCCATTTGCTTTGAGATTTTCAAAATGCCGATGATTAAAATGTTTGGTCACCGTACACTCGGGGGTGGCGTAAGTGAGCCTGGTAAGATAGCACAAATATCAATCTCTTGTGCATCGGACTTGGTCTCACTTACGCCATCCCTGAATGTTAATATTTGTGTTGACCAACAATGTATGAGGCATTTATTCCATTTCTCTTGTGCATCGGACTTGTTGATCTCACTTTCTTCCATTTTCATCATAGTAGGAACTGGATGAAGACCCCAATGCAAGAGAGCCTGGTGGGTAGAGATGAGGGAGCAAATGAGGAACCGGATGAAGACTACTTTGTATCTTGAAATTGTGAATTTTGTATGAATTAAGAGTTGTATGCAAAACATTTGACACTTGCCACTATATATGTATCTCGATCGATCGGGGAGTGGTGTTTTGGAACATGGGAGCATATGCTCCCTATATTTTGAATTGCATCTTGCACACATTTTAAATTTCAAAAAAATTGAACCAAAAAATTCGCATGTTCATCTTCACATTCTATGCGCTCACAAAGTTGTTTCATAAAAGATCAACTTACCATGTGACGTGTGTGAAAAAGACAAAATTCAGTGCTTAAAATAAAGCTTTTGACAAGATAAATTTTCTCATTTTTACATAGACCACAAAAATATCAGTTTTTCGTGAAACTTGGCGAACGCACATATATCATGCAGATGTACATGTAGAATTTTTTGTCAAATTTTTTTGACAGTTCGAAATATGATTTTTTGGTAGAAGGAGCATACGCACCCGGGAGCCGAATTGAATTTCCGCCGATCGAGGGCTCTAAGTACTGTGATGATGATGTATAATGTTGCTATGTTATATGTGTCCATATTATATCTGTCTATCTGTCTATATTATACCTCTATACTGTGTACAAAACCTGTATAATACACCAGGGAGCACAAAATCTTCTGTGGCGCACCAAAATAGAATTCAGTGGCGCACCTATTTCTGTGGCGCAGCTGGACCGTATGCACCACAGAACACCTTAATTCTGTGGCGCATGCTACGGTGCGCCACAGAAACCCTATTTCTGTGGCGAAGTTTCTGTGGCGCACCGCCCGTGCGCCACAGAATCATATTCTCGTGCGCCACTGATGAAGCTTTTCCTACTAGTGACGTATCTATAATTTCTTATGTTCCATGCTACTTTTATGATGATACTCACATGTTTTATACACATTATATGTCATTATTATGCATTTTCCGGCACTAACCTATTGACGAGATGCCGAAGAGTCGATTCGTTGTTTTCGCTGTTTTTGGTTTCAGAAATCCTACAAAGGAAATATTCTCGGAATTGGACGAAATCAACGCCCGGGGTCTTATTTTTCCACGAAGCTTCCAGAAGACCGAAAGGGAAACGAAGTGGGGCGACGAGGCGCCGCCACGCCAGGGCCGCGCGGCCAAGGGTGGGGCCGCGCCGCCCTGTTGTGTGGGGCCCTCGTGTCGCCCCTAAACCTAGCCTTCCGCCTACTTAAAGCCTTCGTCGCGAAACCCCCGATGCCGAGAGCCACGATACGGAAAACCTTCCAGAGACGCCGCCGCCGCCAATCCCATCTCGGGGGATTCAGGAGATCGCCTCCGGCACCCTGCGGGAGAGGGGAATCATCTCCCGGAGGGCTCTTCATCGCCATGATCGCCTCCGGATCGACGTGTGAGTAGTTCACCCCTGGACTATGGGTCCATAGCAGTAGCTAGATGGTAGTCTTCTCCTCATTGTGCTATCATGTTAGATCTTGTGAGCTGCCTATCATGATCAAGATCATCTATTTGTAATGCTACATGTTGTGTTTGTTGGGATCCGGTGAATATTGAATACTATGTCAAGTTGATTATCAATCTATCATATATGTTGTTTATGTTCTTGCATGCTCTCCGTTGCTAGTAGTGGCTCTGGCCAAGTTGATACTTGTAACCCCAAGAGGGGGTATTTATGCTCGATAGTGGGTTCATGTCTCCATTGAATGCGGGGAGTGACGACAACCCCTAAGGTTGTGGATGTCGCTGTTGCCACCAGGGATAAAACATCGATGCTTTGTCTAAGGATATTTGTGTTGATTACATTACGCACCATACTTAATGCAATTGTCTGTTGTTTGCAACTTAATACTGGAAGGGGTTCGGATGATAACCTGAAGGTGGACTTTTTAGGCATAGATGCATGTCTGGATAGCGGTCTATGTACTTTGTCGTAATGCCACTGATTAAATCTCATAGTACTCATCATGATATATGTATGTGCATTGTTATGCCTTCTTTATTTGTCAATTGCCCAACTGTAATTTGTTCATCCAACATGCTATTTCTTATCGGAGAGACACCACTAGTGAACTGTGGACCCCGGTCCATTCTTTACATCTGAAATACAATCTACTGCAATACTTGTTCTTTATTGTTCTTCGCAAACAAACATCATCATCCACACTATACATCTAATCCTTTGTTTACAGCAAGCCGGTGAGATTGACAACCTCACTGTTACGTTGGGGCAAAGTACTTTGATTGTGTTGTGCAGGTTCCACGTTGGCGCAGGAATCCTGGTGTTGCGCCGCACTACACTCCGCCACCAACAACCTTCACGTGTTCCTTGACTCCTACTAGTTCGATAACCTTGGTTTCTTACTGAGGGAAAACTTGCTGCTTTGCGCATCACACCTTCCTCTTGGGGTTCCCAACGGACATGTGTCTTACACGCCATCAGGAAGCCCGCCGCCGCCGCCACGCACCACGGCCTTTGCCCGGCGGCGCCGCCGGCGGCGGCGGGAGGAGTCTAGGGTTTCAGGAGGAGGGTGCGGGAGGCTTGTAGAAGTCTCTATAAGCCCATGAAGCTTCTCTTATTGTCGAATGAGAGGGTCTGCTATCTTAAAAGTGAGCCTTCTTATTCAGTTAATGAACTCTTTGTCACATCTCATTTGTTTGTATGTAACATGTCATAATCTTTTAATTATTTTGATAGATACATACCCATGGAAACACGGCTACAATTTTGGTTTTTTTAACTCGAGTCTCTGGTTGTATCTGCATCTGGTGTCACTGACTGAGGTTATCTATCTTCTATACATGTTCTTCTGATTGTCAGAGAAGCCCACACCAGTAAGTTGATTACCGATATGTATGCATTATTACATTTATTGTGGCCAACATGCGAAAGATGAAGCTGAACGTCATTTGAACATATTCCATGGAATTAGGGACTAAATCTAACACATTGTTTCAGGCAAAAGAGTGGAGTTCTGAAGTAGTTCAGCTTGGAAGTAGTTCAGGCAAAAGTGTGGAGTTCTGAAGAGTGGAGTTCTCTTCTTCTTTATTTAGGGTATATCCAACACATATCTTTATGCAAGGCAGTCTTAAGCATTGTAAGTGCTTATTCGTGTACCAGCTATTAACTTGCAAGATTATCTACTATGTGCACACAACAAATGTTGATGCAGTATGATCATGTGTGTCCATGTTAGGAGTGGTACACGCCGTCCCAATCGATACATGAGTTTCAGTGCCTATTGCATGCATCCTATCTACATCATTTTTTGTTTGTCTATTTAGAATACAGTAGTATCTCCTCTGGAGTAATTTATATTGCTGGTTATTTCTCGGGGCATGCTTAGTACACAGGTATATTTACCGTCACCGCATGACTCAAGCTGCATTAATCTACTATGATCTACTTCAAAATTGTTCATGTTGTTTGTTCCGAGTACTTTGACAGAGTACTGAAAATTGCATGTTTATCATGCTGCACTTCAAAACATTGGCACGTACCTTTTATCTGCATTTTACTGTCTATCTACATCTATGTTTGAATTGAACACCCGTTGGTGTTTTTTCCTACTGACAAGATTTGAGTATGATATTTCAGGAAGCAAGTAAATACATTATACAAGTTCTCTTTGTTGGTCCGCTTCCTATGCGGCTTTTTTCAGTGGTTCTATACTGATGGAGATAACTGTTGATTTAAGAGCTTCACTACGTTAGTCCTTTTTTGCGGGCCACTACATTAGTCCTTCAAGCTTTATAAGATCATGTTAGATCATATTATACTTCTTATATACTCCTTGCATACTCCTTATTATCTAGGGGTATTTTTATCTTCGCCTAAATATCTGAAAGTAAAGTTGGTTGTGTTGTACTTTTTATATACTCCTTAATTTTAGGGCATTTTTCTGCAGAAGTGTACTGTAATGTAGGTAAATTGCAAGTTTTCTACTGGTCGTGTAGTATCATGCTTCATGCTTGCTGTGCTGTTCTCCTCTGAGCTATGATGATTCATGATTGAGTAGCTGAAAGTGAGGTAATTGTTTAGTGAGCAAGCACAAATTCTTGTTGTAGGAGTACTTGATGTACGAGTATTATTATTCCTCTTTGTAGTTGTTGGAGTAGTGTTATAGTATGAAGTTATATTGTCATTTATTCGAACAGTCAACATATCTAGATGGCATCCAAGCATGCCAGCAGACTGAATTATTCTTGATTTCTGGGAGTAGATGAAGTGAAGTGGAAATTAAGATCGTACAGTTGTTGTTCTGCATTGTTTGCTTCTTCTTCTTCCTCTAAATTGTGACCTTGTTCAGTAGGTGGGCTGAAGTTAATATCAGAAACAACCATTCTTCAGGTGGCGTTCCAGCGACGATCTCGATAGAGGAGCGAGCTTCTTCTTCAGGTGGTAACACTCGTGGTAGCACTTGTTCTTCCTATGGTAGCATCCCTTATTTACGGATGGAGAAAAACGTAACTCATTTGATTTTGTTAACTGTATTTAGCTAGATCATATCATTCTCCGTTGTGTGTGACAGGCGTATTGTTCTTTTAGTCGTCTTCAGAAATCTATTTTTCATGAATGTATCTCAATTAAACATGTGTGCCATTTCTTTGACAAGATATGCTATATGTGTTGTTCCAGAATATGTGTGGCACCCCGTTGTGCGGCGCCATAGGCTGGGGTGCCACGCCGTGAATTTGTTTCGCTGATAATTTATTTTTCATAATCTTTTCAACTTTGGAACTCCTTTCCCCACTCGTGCAGCAGCGGTTTTTCTCTCCTGTCATTAACTTGCAGCAGCTACACGAGCATTTCTTAGTGATGGGCCTTGCCAAGAGGCAGTAGGAGCATCTCTAGTAGTAACCGAAAAACTCTAATTTAGTATCCTGAAAATATTTGTTCGGTTGATTTTGCCACTCGCGTAGAATAGAAACCGTAAAATAGGAACTGATAAAAAAAATTTAAATTCTCGCGGGAGGATTCATCGATGAACACATATTTAGACGATAGTTGTTGCTCCGATTGAACACCAAAATTAAATTCTCGCGGGAGGATTCATCAATGAACACATAATTTGAACTACAAACCAAAATTAACTAAAATCCACCGCCACGTGACCTAAATTTGACCAAAATTTTGCCCCGGGGCCTCTACACGCGGCGGCGGAGGTGGTGGCAGAGGAAGGCGAGGCGGCGGATGCGTCAAGCTCCTACTCCGAGTTGAGCTTGACGATCTTGAGCTTGACGCGGCGGACGCGTGCCTCCCGACGCTTCGCCTCCTACTCGCGGACTTGGCGGACGATGTCGGCCTCCTCCCGGTGGAAGGGTGCTCGCGCGGTATGCAAATGGCGGCGAGGGCTCACCCTCGAGCGTGAGCCCCCAGTTCTTCCACCAGCGAGCGCTGCACTTGCACTCCCTCCGGCCGATTCCATTTGTGCCGCTCCGCCTCCGTGCGGGAAACCATGGGGCCTCGGCGGCGAGTCTCCGTCGCCCAATCCACTGCCTCGCCTCACGGAGCTTTCGTGGCTAGCCATGGGGAGTTCACGGTGGAGCGAAGCGGCGCTGGCGGTGCGACGATTTCTCGTCCGAGGAGGTGTAGGAAGGCTGCGGAGCGGCGGCCCCGGCGGAGGGGAGTAGGGTTTAAAAACCAAACTCTCCTCCGTGGCTCATTTTAATATGGGGCGAGCCTCGCGTTTCTCAGGCCCCCTAACCGAGTTTACGGGTCAGATCGCGAATTCATATTAGAGATGCTCTAAGTATAGAAAATCCTCTTTCAGGCTCGTTAAGTCGCGTTTCGGACAAAACGTACTCGTCCTACGTGCTGTCCGTCGGTTGGGCCGACACAAAATACCTGCCAGATGTTCAATAAACCTAGACATATTTTAGTGAATAGTTTACCTAAATCTGGAACAAGTATTTAGGATCAGAGGAAATATAATTTTATTTACTTTTTTTGTTTTAACATGTTTTAATTTTTTTTAATTTTTTAATTTAATGTAATCCATGTTTTTCTTATTAGTTGTCTAAAAGTCCGCGACTAATGTAGAACGGAGGCAATATATATTTTCTTGTCTTTTACATTTTAATATTTTCTCATTTATCCTTTTCTAATAAATATATGGAGATTTTTTAAGATATATATGAACTTATTATTTGACGTACATGCCAAATTTTCTTGATGAATATACGAGCTTCATTTTCTATAATATAAACATTATTAAATTTTATCATATGTAGGTTTTCTCTTAATTTAGGACAATTATAATGATAGAAGGGTAAAGAAATGGTGCGAGCCTCTAATGAAGAAAATTGATGAAATAAAAGTGTAAAATGGGCGACCATGATGTTGAATAAGCGTATAAAGTTTCACAAACTACATTTGATAAGGGTGGATAGTGTATGGGAATCATGGGCACCATCGAAATTCTGAGAGTCTAGTAGCCCCTTTTCTTATCGGAACACATGGGCGGGGAAGGAGGACGTTGTTGCCACCGTCAAATTAATAGCATGGAGAAGGTAGCACCCCCGTCAACGCTCCTCCAGATCTGATCAGCGCCCACATCCACCGCTATCCGGACCCAAGTGTGGAAGTGCCACCGTGGCCATCTCGCCACACCGTCCTCTCAAATCTTGTCCTATATCGCCCGGTGCGTCCTCTCTAAGCCTCCCTGAACACCATCTTCTTATCGGTCGCAGGCGAGCCTACCCCTGCACCCATAAGTCTATTTCTTGTTGGTGGCTCACTCCATACGAGACGTTGTGTTCTCCACCGTGACTCATTGGTGGGTAGCGCGGTGTTGCCAACGCCTTCTAACGTGGGTGTTGGTGGTGACGAGCACATAGGCCATGATATTGGCGTCAGGAGAAAAAGAAATGGATGATAAAGAGGGAGAAGGAAAACTAAAATAAGGTGGGTGGTATAGGTGAGGCCTACTAGGTGTGACCGTGTGTCGCGCTTTGAGCATAGACACGGTCACCTCAAATTGAGTTGGTTCGATTTTAGAACATAAGGGCATCTCCAACCGGAAGACCCAAACGGATATCCCATTTCATCCGTTTGGGTCGTTCTCCGGACACGCGGACGTGAGCGGATAGCCTACGGACGTCCGTCTCGGGTAGTATTCCCCAACGCAGCTCAAGACCCAAATTAAAAAAAAATCATCTTTCTCCTTGTACTAGTTCCACCGGCGCAACCATGGCGGGCGCGCAGGCAGCAGCCGGAGGAGGCCATGGCTGACCGGAGGAGGCCTTGGCGGGCCGGAGCCCAGTGGTGGACGGGCGGCCGCCGGAGCCCGCGGCAGGGGCCGTGCTCGTGGCGAGGCGCGGCACGGGGCCTCGTCGTGGCGAGGCGCAGCTCGCGGCGCCGTCGTGGCGAGACGCGGCCGGCTCCGCCAACGCCCGTGGCTTCTCCGCCTCGCTCACCGCGTCCCGCGCCGATGAGCTGCGCCGCCACCCGGCCGTGGCCGTGCCCGCCCGCCCCCGCCCGTGGCCGACGCGGGCGGCTCCGCCCCCGCCCCGCCCGGCGCGCACGGCCAGCTCCGGCCCCGCCCGTGGCCGACGCGGCCGGCCGGCGCCTCCGCCCGTGCCCTCCGGCGGCGGCGCGAGGCCGGTGCGGCCTCCTCGCACGGCACGGGCGGCGGGGCTCCTCGGCGCGGGTGGCGTGGAGGAGCGACGCGGCCGGCGCCCACGCGGCGTGGCGTGGCGTGGCTGCGGGCGCCCGCGGCCGGTGCTCGCGGCCAACGAGGTAGCACGGGGCGGCGCGAGGGGTGCGGGCGCGGCGAGGCACGGGGCGGCGCGAGGGGCGCGGGGCCGGGCGAGGCTCGTGGCGCGGCACTAGGCGGCATCGAGGCGAGGCCGGGATCGCGAGCGGCCGACGTGCTCCGCCCCGTCTTCGTCTTGCTCGGCGGCGTCGAGGTCGGCGGTGGTCGTTTACGCTCCGGCGACTTCCAGCATGACTGGAAAAAAAGGAGCCAGCGGCCAGGCGTCTCCAGTCGAAGGTGGCGCCGGAGCTCGGTTAAGTGAGCTCCAATCCGGCGAGCAGCGATGAAAGTTTTCATGGGGGGAAAAGTAAACAGGGAAGACAGAGGAGAGAGAGAAGGCTGGGGACCATGTGGTTGCATTTTGTGTCACTGTCACGTGGGCTAGGAGGCGGACATACGCGGATACAACGGACGCCCGCCTTCGTCCGGCTCGCCCCAAATTTGCGCCAGTTTTGGGTCAGATCGGACGCTGCACCTGTCCGTTTTTAAGTTGGGTTGCCCCGTTGGGAGCAGGTTTTGTCCGGAAAGACCCAAACAGACGATTTTTTGCATTTAGGTCTGCCCCGAAAATCTACAGTTTTTCTCGATGAAATGTCTCATTTCATGGTCACCGGCGAGTGGAGTTTGTATTTTGCTCGTCTGATATACTTTTGACACCGTTTGACCAGAAAACCCATACCGTTCGTATTTTCCTTCCAAGCAATGTATGAAGACCATAAGATACGGAGCTAAATAATCTTCTCTTTCTTAATAGTTGGTCCCATTTTGCTGGTCTCACAGCGAGCCACATCACCGGATTAAAAGTTTTCACCTAGCATGCGGTTGCCCAATGTGGTGTGGCTCCTCCATCGCTCTACACACCCAGGCGGTTGCCCAATGTGGTGTGGCTCCTGGCTTTCTCCATCGGCGAATCCTATACACCGCACTGGTCGGTGCCAACCGGACGCCGCACACCCCTAATTGGGCCAGGCCCATTACTGTGTTGGCTTTTGCATCATTTGTTTTTTCCTTTTTCTATTTGGATTTCTACCCAGTTTTCATTTTTTGACCCGTTTTTCTTCTTTTATTCTTTTAAAAATATTTTTATTTTCGGATAATTTTCAAATTTCGAAAATTGTTCAGATTTCTAAAAAAAAAATCGAAAATTGTTCAGATTCGAAAATTGTTCAAATTTCGAAATTTGTTTAGATTCGATAATTGTTCAAATTCCGAAAATTGTTCAGATTCGAAAATTGTTCAAATTTTGAAAATTGTTCAGATTCGAAAATTGTTCAAAAAATTAAGATTACAAATTCTGAAAAAAATAGATTCGAAATTTGTTCAAATTTCAAAAATTGTTCACATTCGAAAAATGGTCAAATTTCAAAAAAATCAGATTCGAAAATTGTTCAAATTTCGAAAATTGTTCAGATCCGAAAATTGTTCAAATTTCGAAAATTGTTCAAATTCAATTGTTCAGATTCGAAAAATCAGTAGAGAAACAGAACTTACGTAAACCGTTACCAGGGACGAAACGAATCGGTGTTAATGGGCCCAAGCCCACATGGACAGGGGTGTGCGGGGACGTGTTTCGGCGCCGACCAGGTCGGCATATAGCATCGGGAAAACCTATACACCGACCAGGTCGGTGGCTACCGGCCACCGCACACCTCCTGGTCGGGTATGGGCCAGGCCCAGTTCACTGTCTCTTTTTCGGTTTTCGGTTTTCTGTTTCTTTTTTCGTTTTTTATTTGTTTTTCCTTTTTCTTTTCTGTTTTCTTTTCTTCTTTTTGTTCAAATCTGAATTTTTTTCAAATTTCAAAAATGTTCAAAGTTAAAAAGTGTGCAAATTCGAAAATGTTCAAATTCGAAATTTGTTCAAATTCAAAAATCGTTCGATTTTCGAAATTTGTACAAATTCAAAAATCGTTTAATTTTCGAAATTTGTTCAAATTCGAAAATCGTTCAATTCAAATTTTGTTCACATTCGAAAAATCGTTCAATTTTTGAAATTTGTTCAAATTCGAAAATCGTTCAATTTTTGAAATTTGTTCAAATTCGAAAATCGTTCAATTCGAATTTTGTTCAAACTCGAAAAATCGTTCAATTTTTGAAATTTGTTCAAATTCGAAAATCGTTCAATTCGAATTTTGTTTAAATTTGAAACTGTTCAGATTTAAAACAGAGAAAAAAGAAGAAAGAAAAAAAGAAAAACAAACTTGGCCCGGTCCAACATACCTGGTCTGGGTGTGCGGTGGTCCGTCCGCAGCGAATCGTGGGCCGGCCCAACAAAGACCTGGGGTGGTCGGTGGCTGTTATACACCGACCAGGTCGGTGTAAAGCAGCTCCCTATAGCATCACCCTTCTCCATCGCTCTACACATTCTGGCACAAACCAATTGTTCATACGTGGGCCAGTCGACCGACGCGGGCTGGAAGTCCAATCGTGGGCTCGCGAAAATAAACTGCTGCTGTTCGTATTCCTGGACCCTGGTGGTGATTCACCGGCACCAACTCCTCCGCCGCTGTTAGTCTCCTCGCCATGAATGTTCCCCACCGCGAACTAAGGCACCCTGCTCACAAATGCTCACGAAACCGCCTCATGAATCTCATCATTCAATGAGTAGAAACTGTTCGATTGAAGTGATCCGACGCCCGCCGCCTCCAGGTTGAAAAGCCAACTCCTGCTGCCATGCGAATAGAGACCATGCCAGCCTCCTCGCGCACCACCTCTGGCAGCGGTATCCATGCCGGTACGATCCCCATTTTAACCCCCCTTTCTCTTTTTCAATCCTTCAACACATCTTTCCAATCCAGCAGGTTGCAATCCGGATCGAATTTTGCTCGACGTTTTTCCATCCACCCAATTTGATTAGAATCTGTATGCTGCAAGCTCAAGCCTCCCGGTTTCTTTGGATTTATTGGATTGTCAATCTGCTCGCTGGTGCTAGGAGAAAGCGGCCTCCAGTCCCCCTCCTCCTGAAGATTGAGCACGGTCAGGTTTCTAGACTCTTACCTGTGTTTGTTTTTGTTTTTCAGGTATGCATGAGTTACAGATCCCACCAAATAAAAGAAATCAAATGGGACTGGAGCATATTATTGATTTACTTTTATTGCGTCAGACGAATATCTTATGACCAAGATTGCACTTTCTTAGGGAAGCCTCTCCCTCTGAATCTCACTCTGTGTGTGTGCGTGTGTTTTATTTTGTATGCAGACCTTGGATTAGAAATTTGGTAGGAATTCATCACTCTTTACATTGTTTGCCTTGGTTGTTTTCAGCCTATATTTGCAATACTACATGTATATAAAAAGCCAAGCTGTTTATGACTTCATGCAGATTTGCTGCTGTAGATGAACTGTGAATATGATGTGGTAAGCACGAAGCACGGATGGTTCTTTCTCTTACCTTGCTATGGTTTCTTTCAATTCTCATATTTTACATATCTTGGATATTCTAATATACGTTTTCCTTTTCTTTATTTTGTGTGTGGGGAATTCCTTTCCTTTGAATACATAGTAAACTGGTAACTATAATTGAATTGTTGATGTGCCTACATGTACGTATATGTTTTCTGAACTTCCATCCATGCTCTTTCTGTTATTCGTTTCATGCTACTTCTGAACTTCCATCCATGCTCTTTCTGTTATTCGTTTCTTGCTACAGATCAGGACAACAGATATCCAGAAATGGACAGGTTCTGTCCTCGGTTGGAGATAATTACCTCTCTCCTCATATTTATTTCTATGATTCAACTTATCTTTTATGTCCATATATTTCTCCATTGTTCAAGGCAATAAGAAGATGGGGAATTGTTGGCGCCCTATTTTTTGCCGACCTGTTCTCACGATCTCCCTATATAGATGTGAGCGCATTGCAACTTCTATACAATGTGAATTGAATATACACAAACGATTAATGTCATCTTTACAAATATCTGAGTTCAAGATATAGACCCATTACAGGTTAACTGTCTACCAATTATAAATCTTATAGGAATTCAATTTTTTTCACAAGTAACAGGAGCATCTGCGTGACTGCATCAATGATTCAATAGAATTTTCTGGAGTATGTTTTTCTTTGTAAAGATGAAGCTGCTAAAGGTGGACGTGTGTTTCTGCATTGTATATCCGATAAGCTTCACTAAGAAAGTGTCCATTTGTACCGTTGAGTAAAATAATAAAATGGTTCTCTAACGTATTTTTTTGGCAATCTGATACAATTTTAATGCATTTGTGCACAAAACACTCTAATTCATCTATTGTAATCACTTGGAAAAACACAAGATACATAATAAAATAATATTTATTTATCTCTTATATTTAAAAATAGTCCTTATACAATCCCACCGCAACGCGCGGGGTGTCATCTAGTTTGGAAAATGATTGTCCTCCCCCGGGGGATCGGGCGCGTCGCAACCTCCGGGTGCGTGGCCGTTAGATGGAACGGATCGCACAGACGTGAACTCCCAGCGACAGCCGCACGTGCGTGGACCCCACCCATGTTTTCATCGTCTCCAACCTTATCTCGCCCCCAAATCGCAGGGAGGCGAAGCCACCGGCTACCACCGCGCCGCCGTCTCCGGCCACCTCCGCCGCAGCTTGCGCGCCGCCGTCTCCCTCCATGTCGAGCTCCGCCTCTCTGCGCCCGGCCACCGCCTCCCTTGACCTCCTCTTGCGCCGTCGCGTTCTCGACGACGCCCACGCCGTGCTGGGCCTCCCCTGCAGCTTGTGCGCCTTCGTCGCCCCACGCCGAGCTCCGCCCCCTGCGCGGGTTCGCCGCCTCCCCTTACCTCCTCCTTCTGCAGTCGCGCCGCCGCGTCCTCGTCGGCACCCACGCGGAGCACGACCTCCCCCACAGCTCGTGCGCCTTCGTCGCACACCACGCCGAGCTCCGCCTCCCTGCGCGCGGCCGCCCACCTCCCCTGCATGTGGCTGCCTCCTCCCTCGACCTCCTCCTCTTGCAACCACCGCGTCCACGTCGGTGCCCACACCGAGCTCCGCCATCCCTGCGCGCGGCCAGGGACGTCAACAAACGCGCCGCCTCGAAGAGCACGGTGGCCATGGCTTTTCATTAATGACCGACGAGTCCATCTCTTTTTCCTTTCCATGTGATGCTACGTACGAAGACTGGCGGTGCTACCCTAGGTTGACGACGGTGCTACTATAGGTTGGAGATGATGCTACATTGGTCGATGGCGTGGAGTGCTGCAAACGACACGTGGCGATGCTACCAACTGTGGTCGGGGTCGCTTCCATTGGTGTTATGTGTTGCTACGTGCGGGATTGTGTTTTCGGGGATTTTGCGCCCATATGTTTCGTGGATTTGCAACATAGGAATTATTTTTTTGCTACTTTTTTTTTCTATGTTGCTACAATTGCAAAATATTTTTGCTACGAGGTCTCGGCGAGGTCTCCGGTGAGTTCCCCGGCGAGCTCCCCATCGATGTATCCAACGATAATCATTTTTGCTACAATAGCACACTTATTTTTGCTACGAGGTCTCCGGCGAGTCTCCGGTGATGTGTCCGGCGAGCTCAACCTTTTGTTTTATTTCATAGGTGAACCGTTTTTTGCTACACTGAAGCAAAAGTGAGATTTTTTTTTGCTACCCGGCAGCAAAAATGACATGTGTCAGCACGGGGACCCGGGGGCTGGGAAATCAAATCCCCCGTGGGACGCCCAGTACTGTCCAAATAATTTTCCAAAAAGGAAAGGGGAGAAAGAGAAAAGGATCCGGTCTAAAACCTCGGCTCCTCCCAATAATCCCCATGGTCCATGGATGTCCTCTCCAGCCGCGGCGGCGGCGAACGGCTCCTCCCAATCGTCCCAATGGACGCTCTCTCCGGCCACAGCGCAGCTTCGCCTCAGCCGCTCCCGCTTCCGCCTGACGACCTCCTCCTGGAGATCCTCCTGCGCCTCCCGCCGGAGCCAATCTACCTCCTCCGCGCCACCCTCGTCTCCAAGCACTGGCGCTCCCTCGTCCACGACGCCCGCTTCCTCCGCCGCTTCCGCGCGTTCCACGGGGCGCCGCCCGTGCTAGGCTTCCTCAACAGCCAGGCGGGGCCTCCCCTCTTCGTGCCCACCTCCGGCTCTTTCTCGGTCCCCTCCACAATGACCACCGACGCCTGGTGGCCCTTAGACTGCCGTCACGGCCGCGCCCTCTTGCTAGGCCGCCCTTCGAAACTCATGGTCTGGGACATCATGTCCGGCGAGAAGCGGTTCCTGCCCTGGCCGCCCACGACCTTCCACGACAACGCTGGCGGATTCTTCAACGCCGCGGTTCTTCGCGCGACCGGCAACGACAACGACGACCGCATCGGCTGCCGTTCGTGCCCGTTCCTCGTGGCCTTGGCGCTCACCCACGACAACCTCGCCTCTGTCTGCGTCTACTCCTCTGAGACCGGCGTCTGGGGCGACGCCGCCTCTGTCGCCACGGAAGAAGACATCGAGACGTACCCGACGGCTCTGGTCGAAAACACGCTCTACTGGAAGCTCAGTGGCGGTTGCATCCTAGAATTTGATCTGGATAAGCATAGCTTGGATGTGATAGAGGTTCCAGCGGACCTGTTCGCCAGCTACGAAGGGGTGATCCTCCTCATGGCGGCAGAGGATGGAGGCATTGGCTTTGCAGGGGTCAAAGATGATCTCAGTCTCCATCTGTTCTCAAGGGTGGCTAGCATCGCCGACGGCACGCTACAATGGATGCTTCGCAGGTCCATTGATCTGGAAAAGTTTCTTCCGCCAGATTTGGTGGATAGACGTAAGCGTCATACATTTCCTCCCCTGGAGGCAATTGGCTTTGCTGAAGACGCTGATGTGATTTTCATTCACGCCGACATCTACGTCTACATGCTCCATCTCAAGTCTATGCAGTTTGATGAGGTGGTGGAGAAAGGAAGCTACAGCAGCATTTTTACCTACTCAAGCTTCTACACAGCGGTACTGCCATGTCTTCTATCATGAATAATGCTGAATGAACATTGATATTTAAATTGCATGATTTACCTTGCCTGCTGAATTTACTCATCTTATGTTTATGAGTGGATTCATCGTATGCTGTTTTGGATGCTGCAAAGCTCAACTCTGAAACTGAGAGCCATACTGCAAACTGCATATATCTTGTACACAATTTCAAGTACGCAAACCATAGTTCATTACAGATTATAAATTCATGGTGATCAACTTCTTATCCAAAGATGAACATTCTTGATGCAAACTCTCAAATTCTTGTTTCACACATCCTGCTGGATGCTTCTATTTTCCCAACAGTATGCATGCACATTTATGTGACCAGAACTACCCTCTAACCTAGCCGCCACCTCCTCCTCTCCTGCCCCCCTCCTGGGCGGCGGCGGAGGATCTACCCGCCCCGCTCCGAGCAGCCGCCCCCGGATCGCCGCACCTCAGCCGCCGCTGCTGCCGGCCTTGGCCCCGGCCCCGGCCCCGGCCTTGGCCTTGGCCCCGGCTTCGGCCCCGGCCTCGGCCACGGCGGCGGTGGCGGCGCCCCTTCCGTCGAACGACGAGGGGAAGGAGAGGGTTTCCACGGTGGCGTTCCATGGGAGGTGATGAAGCGCCGGTGGAGGAAGCCGGGCGGCACGGCTACTTGGCCGGGGCCTGATGCTCTCCGTCGGTAGCCATGGAGGATTCGGTAGAGCGGTGGCGGGCTCCGCCCCTGGTGACGATTCAGCGGTGGTACGCATGATCCGCGTCGTCGTCTTCTTCCCTGGTGATCTGGCAGGAGGGACTGGCGGCGTGGGGGTTGCTGGTCTTTCTTTGTTTTTGGTGGCGGTCCTCGGGTTTCTCGCAAGCGAAGATGAAGATCTACCGGAGGTCAGTTTCCTTTGATCTGGTTGGAGAGATGAGTTCCGGAAAGCTCCCCTGGTGAATGGAACAGTGCATAATTTGCCTGCAATTTGCTGGATCGGGTGGTATTCGGTCGCGCGCACCCATGTTTTTATTTCGACCGTTTGGTTCCGGAGGGAGCGCCGTGAAGCTCTATTATGTGTTGGCATCTGGTGACTTTTTGGTCCATGGTGAAGTCAGAAGAAGTAATATCATGAAGGCCGGATTGATGGACTGACTAAAGGAGGTTCGAGTCAACGTGATGCTGAGGGATCTGTTTGGCGTTCCGGGCTTGCAGCAGTGGTATGCATGTGGGGGCGGCAACACAGGGGAAGTTCGGAGTCTTACCTCTCAGGGTGAAAACCCAAGGTCTGGCCTTAACTGGTTGTGTCTGGCAATGTTTTTGTTGGAGGCATTGTTTTGAGAGTGGGGACTATCTTCAGGGAGAAATCCTAAGATCTTTGGTCGGGCGACGACGGCGCTGGTGCACTGTTTCCTTCTTGGAGGTGTCGCTTTTGGAGAGTCTATACTTCAGGTGTTGTCATGGTGGTGGTTGTATTGCTGTTGCTAGGTCTAGAAGGCTGTAGCGGGACTTTTATTTTTTTAGTTTTCTTTTCTCTTTTTTGGCTGTGTGCATCCGTACTGTCATTAGGGTGGGGCGTTGTTGCAGAGACTGGGTGTAATTGGTAACTTTTGATATTAATATATTCCCTTTATCGAAAAAATGCAAATTATGTTATTTTTTAAATCTCTCGTTTGCCAATTTTCAAACAAATAATTCCTGCGAACCATGATACAAGTAAAAATCTACTCCTTCCATCCAATAATATAAGATTTTATTACAACCAATATATAGGTACATTGGTTTTCATAACATCTTATACTATGGGCCGGAGGGAGTAGGTATATATGGGTATTCTTCCTTGCCAGTGTTTTAGATGTCTATATCATCATCCCGACCTCAGATTGTATCATGTGCTTGTAGCATAAGTAGTTATGTAGGACCTTCTAATGTGAAATAATACAGTGACACTCAAAATTAACAAATTGGGTAGTCAGTGTTTTTTTTTTTGGGGGGGGGGGGGTGGCGCAGTATTCTTTGTTTAGGGAAAAAGAAATACATTTTCCTGGTATTCTATATTCGATTGTTGCCTTCTGCACGTAAAACTTAATACAAATGTGTGCCCTATTTTTTTTACTAGATGTATCACACTTGCCATTGGCTTTTTGTCTCCTTCTAATAGCAGTCAGAACTAATGGAGAATATATGAAATGGTTGTGCAATCGCTTCTGCTGCTAGTAAACTTTGTTGGTTAAACAGGTGGGAAACATTATATTTTGTGTTCTGATTGATAATTTTGCTAATGCATACTTGTTTTCAAAGCAATGGATTAATGTTCCACGCTGTATTAAAGAATTTTGCCGTGAGCTATGCACAAGATAGTTTGAACCATAAGCAATATAGATCATTTGATTTTATTATTATTTTGGACTATCTTCCTACTCTTTCTGTACTACATAGTTCTAACAGAGAAGCCCACTATTTATCTGAGTAGGTTGTTTGCCTGTCTCCCTTACCTGGCTTCTGATTCTCTGTTAGATCTATTAACTACTTGGATCTGCACAATTCATTGTGTTTATACATATGCTGCCCAGCTCTATTAACTACAGAGATAATTACTTTTCCACTGCCAGCTGCCCAGCTCTATTACTTATCATCTAAATACTCTACCATTATTTATTCAGGCAGATGGATGCTTATCTAAAATCCTGCTGTGGTTTTTAATTTGTACATTGTGTATGTACCCACCAATTTGTACTTCGTGGTGCTAAGCATAAACAAAGGAAAGTTGTGGCCAATCAAGCGCACCCAACCTTCTGTCGAACTGTTCCAACTTCTTTGGATTTGTGCACAGCACAGACCATTTTACATCTATGTTAATAGAAATGAATAATTTCATGATATGATTTTTTAAAGATAAATTCTAAAATGCTAGCATTGTGGAGTCTTGGATGTTGGATCTCTGTAGCTTCGACAAGCTCAAAAGTCTACCAGTCTGATCGGGTCAGCGGGGTGGCTATCCAGAATTCAAGCTCAAAACTAGTGAACAATATATGAAACAGTTGTGTCTTCACATCTGCTAATAAATTTGTTGGTTGAGGAGGGGGTGTGACATTATCTTTTGTTATGCACATCGTTCCGCTTGAATAACATGACATTTTCGGCGATGCGCTGTTTCTAAAGCAATGGATAAATGTTCTGTTCTGTAGTAAAGAAGCTTGCGGTTTGAGCGCCTTAACCATGTAAACCGTTTGAATCGTTCATCTTTGTTTCTTCTTTATCGCACCCTTACACTCCACAAGCTCACTATTGACTTCTTAGACAAAGCAGCCACATAAAAAACAGAGCCAGACGACGATTCACAATCAAACAAGTTTCGACTACGGGATACTCCGATCCACTAGCACTGGAACAAGAGGTAATGTTCAATTGCTGCGAGTTTACAGGTCTCTGATGGAATCTTGTGAACGGACGCGTATTCGTCCTGTCCGCTCCCGCGAGCGGCAGGGCAAACCTTAGATGGGGCCGCCGCCAGCCCCTCCCCACCTCTTCCTCTCCCCTCTCTGCCGCCAGAGGGCGTCCCCGGGCAAAGCCCCCGGGAAGCCGCCGGCGGCGGGGCTTCTTCTCCCCCTCACGCGGTGGTGGCGGCGCGGGCTGTCCCGGTCTGCGAGGGCGCGGTGCTAATCGTAGGGCGTGGCAGCGTGGCCGCTTGGCGGCGGCGTGGCGGCTACGTCTGCTGGGCCTGCTCGCTCACGCCGGAAGCTTGGGTGACGAGAGACGGCCCAGATCTTGCTGGCTGGCGTGGCGACTTCCAGGCGGCGGACCTGGGTGGATCTAGCCCGGAAGCTCTTGAGCGGGGTGTTGCGGCTCGGTGGACGGCGCAGGGTGCTGGTTCCTCTCGGGAGTTGGTCGAGAGGGCTCTTCCACTCCTCCCCATTGCTCTGCTTGCGTGGTGCTCGGATCCACACCCGGCGGGAGGGATGCCCGCGGGTGGCTCCTTCTGGTCTTCAGCTGGCTCGGAAGGCGATGGGCGCCTGGTCTGCTTCAAGTTGACATCGTGGTGCAGTGTGGAAGCGGGGCGACGTCGACCTTGCCGGCGGGTGGCGGCTGCTGGTGTTGTTCCTGATCTCCGTGGCTTCTTGGGTAGCGCGGAGGTAGGCGGAGGTGGTTGTGGCGTGTGGCTGCTCCGGTGGCTTCGGCTGGATCTAGAAGACCTTGTCCTTCGGTTACGGCAGTGGTTCCTCTTTGCTTCTTGCAAGAGAACTGCTTGGCAGCAGGTTTCGAGAGCCAGGGGAAACACTTGGTTGTTCTTTCAACCAAGATGGCGGCGGCGCTTACTCGCCGTTACCTTCTTGAAAGCGTCTTTGAGGTCCCTCTTCTCCCCCACCACTCCCTCCCCTCTTTTCCCGGGTGAAAACCCTAGGCTCTCGCCGGGCAGCGGCGACGCTTCTGCGCCGTTCTCCTCCTTGGAGGCTTTGCCTTGGGAACGTGGGGGCTTGGGTGGGTTGTGATGTGTTCGTGACATTGGCAACGCTGTGCAGGGTTGCTAAGTTTGGTGTTGGTGTGGCTTGGCTTTGGTCTGCATTCTTCTGGTGCTCCGCCGCCATTGGCATGGTTGCTGACGGCGGGACGACGCCTTCGCCTGGGCGAGGGGGGAGGGGTTCCCCCCTGCGTCAGCAACATGGTTTAGGTGGCAAAGGAGATAGATTTCTTCACAGACGCCGTCATACTAACTCGCTGGACTCTGTAGCTCTTTTGCGTGTTGCGTTTTTCTTTTAAGCTTGTTCAAGCGTTTGTAATCAGTACCTTGTATCCTTAGCCAGTTGAGGGCTTTATTAATTTAAAGTTAGGCTATGAGTCTTTTATCTATAAAAAAATTGTCAGGATTTCTTCCATTTCCTTTACTATTTGATCAATTGCCGTTTATGTGTTTGTGTGAATGCTCCAAAGAAGCAAGAGCACGTGAGCGGACCTTGCAATGGTTCAGATATGTTAAATCATGTGAACTCCTGAAGGTTTGATATTATAAGTTATTGCTACTTGAAATTATTAGTTGATCTTATTTTCTTGCTCAACAATGCCATCATGCTTGACCATTTAAGTGTTAAAAATCAACAACTTGTAAACTTATTTACCCCCTAAATCCTAGCTGTGCTCTTGCTTAATCTGCTATGGAAGTCTTCAGTTCTTAAATTTATAAATATGGTCTTATTCCATTAAATATTTGATTTCCTAACTATTCCAGAGTGAGATAGATTATACCTAAGGTTTTAGCTCAAGAGTTGATCTTATTTCTTTCATAGGTATGGACCTCTTCCTTCTCTAGGGTATGATGTAGATAGTTTTGGATAGAGAAGGATAGAATAGGTAAAGGTTTGATCATAGATCTTGTGTTGGTGTCCTTGTCATGAGTTTAAGAATTGAGTTGAAGAGATACCATGAGGATCATGGTAAGAACATTTACTTGATCAAAGGCATGAAAAAGATAAGTCAAGATAGCTCCCCAACTTTCTTTTTCTTTGATTTGTAGTTGAATAAATATCTATGTGTTGTTGACCATAAATACCATATCATGTTTTTTTTAAAAGATATGGTATTTGATTTTTAAGTCATGTGGTGCTGTATTAGTTTTAGTTCCATTTGATCTAGACAACGCAGCAAAGAAGTGCCTTTTTCTAGACACAGCAAAGACGTGAGTTCAGGTTGTGACTGGAAGGGTAGTTTTGAACAAAATTAAATCATGAGCGACAAGGAACTAGCTGGCGTATATGGGGAACAAGGGCAGGTAATGAAAAGATCTGGCCCTGGACTCGTCTTCTTTGGGCATCATCTGCATCTTGTTTCTACTGCTTGGACATGAATCAATCTTCAGTAAACACCCCATTCCTATTGCATGGCCCATCCGTGTGTAAATTTTGTGGTCATACCATAAGCATTTCATTTATTTTGGTGACCCCGAACTCAAGTACAATACACACCGTGAAAGCTGATAGTCTGACAGAGAACTACATCAGGCAACTTAATATTGGGATAGAAACTATTGAAGTTCAGAAGGTAGACTAGCATTGGGTTACATCAGGTAGTCTAAACATTGAGTTAAGTCAAGGTAATCAATTTTTTTTTGAAAGGAATACCATAGCATTCCATTACGATAATATGCTGGAAGAATCCCTACCAACAGCGTCTTTTATAAACTCTGGGAATTGGCCAAGCCAAGTCTCAGAGTGACCAACTTCCATGGTACACCATGCGCAGCTAAAGAGTGCGAAATCACCATTACACGCCCGTGGTCCGTGGACAATATACAACTTTTACATCATTGAAACTTACATCAGGTAGTCTAATTTGGAAGCTAATAGAACTACATATATCGGAAATTACTTAAACAACCTACGCGTATGAAAACTGTGTGAGGGTGGTACATGGTACACAGCTCACACTGCATATTAGCTGGTGCTAATATATCATGAAAAAAATGGATTTCATTCCAACAAGCTAAGAGAGCAATAGTTGTCAGCATAATAATCTAAGAAGATATACTTTAGGGAGACGCATACTATTCAATCTTCATACCCGGGGTAGTAGAAAGGAGGGAGCAACTCTTCACATTTAGCACCATGCATAGCATAACCATGGAGATAGAGTGGCAACTCTTCACAATACTTTAGGGAGCAACTCTTCACATTTAACCCAGGAATATTGTTTTTGCGAGACATAATAGATTGATATCACAACACATCATTCATTACAACACATAATCGTCTTACAACAAAGGATCACATGATCCAGTCTTAATACAACATAGTGGATCTAGAGATCCTATTACAAAACACATAGCGGAAGCGAAGTAGTAGCGGTCATGGTCCATCTATTCCACAGGCAACTGTTGACGTCAGGAGTGGTCCTAGTTGTCGTAGACGTCCTGCTGTCCATCTTCCTCGTACTGCTGTTCTCCTTCATAGTCTGGCCATTTGAATAGCCAGGGACAAAGCCGTGAGTACTTTAAAGTACTCGCAAACTAATACTAGTGTAAGCACTATCAGTTTTAGTAATGGGGTGCTAAGCTCTAAGTTTATTTGCATAAAGCCAATTTTAGTTCACAAACATTTAGTAAAATCCTCTTCATTTGCTAACTAACTCAAGTGGGAACATTAGTGTCATTCCCACAACTCGTTGTGTTTCAATTCAAATTCACCATTCACCTTTCAAGTTCAAGTCACAAGTCACTCGTCACATTTTTGAAAATGATCCGATGACGGAACAGTATGGCCTTTCCAACCGTCCATAACCATGGACGCGGCTATTCGAATAGTTCTACACTCGCAGAGGTCGTACACTTGTGCCACAACATTTGCAATAATCCGTCGTGGTTAATCGGCCCTGATTTATCACACTTCGTGTGCGGACTACCAACCATAACCTTTCACTTACATACCCTAGTATAGGCACCTCTCCCCATGAGCTTGGCCTCCCAGTGAAGACAGACAGTCAGCCTGGGAACTGCACATGGCTTGGGCCAGACAGTCACCTCATTTCACATCATTTCACATCATTTCCTTTGTTGTAGAGGCAGCTTTCAGCATAACCCCGATGATGCTTGTCTAGAGGGAACCCATACTAAGATACATAAACTTCTAGTTAAGCCCTTACCCATAATCAGGTATTGTGGGGGTACTTGCAAAATTGGAATGGTATCGCATCCGAACCCAACCATCCGTTTTTGTAAAGTTCACCATGTTATTCACAAGTCATATTCAACTTCAAAATCTTTCAATAGAATGACTCATCATTCCAAGGTTTTCAAAGTCATTTCATTTCACGAGTTCCCATCTAGAGTAGTCAATTTTATTTGTTAGCACTAGCAACTAGTCATGAGGGGTGCTAACTAGCTTATAGCTTTCTAGGCTAAGTTTGGTGCTCTTGTTCTACTCTATATCTAGACCAAGTGAATCATGAATCAAAAAGTAACTTTGGTAAATAAAATACAATAAAACTTGTAAAGTAAAAACTTGGGATAGGACCATTAAGCATAAAGTAAAATAGGGTGATGCCTTGCTCTTGGAGAGCTTGGCACTTTGCAAGTTTATTAGGTTGCCTTGGTTGGCACAGTTGTCAAAGTGGTCTTCCTCTTCCTGGTAGAAGTCCTCCTCTTCCTCGTAGTTTCCGGTACTAGCGTCTATAAATAAATACGAGAGTAACAATCACCAAACAAATCTTAATGGGCTACTTTGCCTTATTGGCTCACTCAAGATGATCTATTATCAACACAAACCTTACTTAACATTATCTTAGGGTTTTCTTTATTTCATGTTGGAAAAATACTTTAATTCTACTATTTGATAATTACATGATTTAATACCACTTAGGGTTTCTAGTTATTTATTTTGAATGTAATTTTATCTTATTGAGCATTAGTAAGATTTGATTTTCTGAAAGGGTAAAGGTGGTGATAATGTTGACCAAGGTCAACACTTCACATTTATCATAAGAGAGAAAAAAATGAATTAAATGAGGTTCTATACCTCATGCAATTTAAATACTATTTGATTTAATATCCTCAAGTGCAAGTATGAGACCATGTAACTAAGGTCATCATATTACTTCTTCTCACTTTGGAAAATGATTTAAAGAGGGTGCTATACCACATAGGTTTGAATTCCAAAATTTTGACATAGTTTAAATGGGCTAGTTATGATTACATAGTCACTTTTTGTATTCTATCCCATGATCATATGAAGCAAGTATAGTATTTTATTACATAATAAATTAGACAACATAAAATTTGATTTATGAGAGGTGGAATCAACTCAAAATAGTTTATGGTTGAGTTTTGATATTTATTTGAAGTTTGAAAAGTTACTGATTTGTCATTTTTATTGTAGAGGATCTAGAATGAATTTTTGAGTGAAACCAGTGGGACTAGTTGGAGAATTTCATAAGATTTCTAGAACATTTTGAATCACTAAATTTGGATTTGTATATTTGAAAATATCTAATTTCTAGCAATGCATCAGTAAGCAAATCACAGAAAAAAGAAATAAGCAAATTCGAATTTTAAACGGGGGCGGGAAGAGATTGGGCCGGCCCAGATGCGGCCTGGGCCACGCATGCATGGCGCATGCACGTCGGGTGCAGGCGGAGCACGCGGCGCGTCGGATCGGGATCCGACGGCGCTGGGCCGTCGTCTTCCTCCCGACGCAGCTAGCTTGCGGGGGCCATAACTCTCACCTCGGAGCTCGGATTGATGCGGGGTTAGATGCGTTGGAAAGGGATTTCCAAGGGCTACAACTTTGGTGTAGGGCTCGGTGAAGGAGATATGCCCTAGAGGCAATGATAAAGTGGTTATTATATATATCTTTGTGTTTATGATATATGTTTATATATCATGCTATAATTGTATTAACCGAAACATTAGTACATGTGTGATATGTAGACAACAAAGAAGTCCCTAGTATGCCTCTTAAACTAGCTTGTTGATTAATGGATGATTAGTTTCATAATCATGAACATTGGATGTTATTAATAACAAGGTTATATCATTGTATGGATGATGTAATGGACACACCCAATTAAGCGTAGCATAAGATCTCGTCATTAAGTTATTTGCTATAAGCTTTCGATACATAGTTACCTAGTCCTTATGACCATGAGATCATGTAAATCACTTATACCAGAAAGATACTTTGATTACACCAAACACCACTGCGTAAATGGGTGGCTATAAAGGTGGGATTAAGTATCCGGAAAGTATGAGTTGAGGCATATGGATCAACGAGTGGGATTTGTCCATCCCGATGACGGATAGATATACTCTGGGCCCTCTCGGTGGAATGTCGTCTAATGTCTTGCAAGCATATGAATGAGTTCATAAGAGACCACATACCACGGTACGAGTAAAGAGTACTTGTCAGGGGACGAGGTTGAACAAGGTATAGAGTGATACCGAAGATCAAACCTCGGACAAGTAAAATATCGCGTGACAAAGGGAATTGGTATCATATGTAAATGGTTCATTCGATCACTAAAGTCATCGTTGAATATGTGGGAGCCATTATGGATCTCCAGATCCCGCTATTGGTTATTGGTCGGAGTGAGTACTCAACCATGTCCGCATAGTTCACGAACCTTAGGGTGACACACTTAAAGTTGGATGTTGAAATGGTAGTACTTGAATATGGAATGGAGTTCGAATATTTGTTCGGAGTCCCGGATGAGATCCCGGACATCACGAGGAGTTCCGGAATGGTCCGGAGAATAAGATTCATATATAGGAAGTCATATTCCAAGTTTGGAAATGATCCGGTGCATTTATGGCAGGTTCTAGAAGGTTCTAGAAAAGTCCGGAAGAAATCACCATGGAAAGTAGAGTCCCGGAGGGACTCCACCTTGCATGGCCAGCCAACCCTAAAGGGAGGAGTCCAAGGTGGACTCCCCTAGGGTGGCCGGCCAACCCCCTCATGGAAGGGGGAATCCCACCCCAAGTGGGATTCCCACCTTGGGTAGGTTTCCCTACATATGGGAGTTTTCATTGTTGGGGTCTTATTCGAAGACTTGGATACCAACACTTGGGGATTTCCACCTATATAATGAGGAGGAGAGGGAGGGGCTGCCCACTCTTGGCCGCACCACCTAGGGCTGCCCTTGGCCGGCGCCCTAGCCTCCCCCTCTCTCCCCAAACCCTAGCGGTATCTCTCCTCCACCACATCCCGCACGCTTAAGCGAAGCTCCGCCGGATTTCTCCACCACCACCGACACCACGCCGTCGTGCTGTCGGATTCAAGAGGAGCTACTACTTCCACTGCCCGCCGGAACGGGGAGGTGGACGTCGTCTTCATCAACAACCGAACGTGTGACCGAGTACGGAGGTGCTGCCCGTTCGTGGCGCCGGAAGCGATCGTGATCAAGATCTTCTACGCGCTTTTGCAAGCGGCAAGTGAACGTCTACCGCAGCAACAAGAGCCTCATCTTGTAGGCTTTGGAATCTCTTCAAGGGTGAGACTCGATATCCCCTCGTTGCTACCGTCTTCTAGATTGCATCTTGGCTTGGATTGCGTGTTCGCGGTAGGAAAATTTTTGTTTTCTATGCAACGTTATCCTACAGTGGTATCAGAGCCGAGTCTATGCATAGATGGTTGCACGAGTAGAACACAATGGTTTTTTGGGCGTTGATGCTCTTGTTATCTTTAGTTTGAGTACTTTGCATCTTTGTGGCATAGTGGGATGAAGCGGCCCGGACTAACTTTACATGACCGCGTTCATGAGACTTGTTCCTCGTTCGACATGCAACTTGTATTGCATAAGAGGCTTTGCGGGTGTCTGTCTCTCCTACTATAGTGAAGATTCAATTTACTCTTCTATTGAAAACATTAGAGCATCTCCACTCGTCCCCCCGACGAGGCCCCCGAGCGACGTTTTTTCCATCCGGACGGCGAAATTCGGCCCAGTCGCACCCCCGGTTCCTCGTTTTCGTCCGGATTTGAGCCTATTTTCGTCCGGACTCCCCATGCCATCCTCGGTTTCCCGGGGGTCTCCCGGGACTCCGGATGAAGCTTAAACCAACCGTCCACGCCCACGTGTCTCCTCTTTCGTCCGGATTCCCCGAACCATCCTCTTTTTCCCCGAGAAACGCCGCTTGGGGAGCACACGACTGGGAAACTACTCCTCCCCACGCCAAATCTTCCTCCAATCCGGACGAAAATTTCGCCGGATTTGGACATGGGGAGCGCCAACGAGTGGGGATGCTCTTAGTATCAACGTTGTGGTTCATGTTCGTAGGTAGATTAGATCTCTATCGAAAACCCTAAACCACGTAAAATATGCAAACCAATTAGAGGCGTCTAACTTGTTTTTGCAGGGTTTGGTGATGTGATATGGCCATAATGTGATGATGAATATGTATGAGATGATCATTATTGTATTGTGGCAACCGGAAGGAGCCTTATGGTTGTCTTTATATTTCATGTTGAGTAGTATTTCAAAGTAGTTGTAATAGTTGCTACATGAGATGAACAACCATGAAGACGGCGCCATGGACCTTGACGCTACGCCGACGATGATGGAGATCATGCCCGAAGATGATGGAGATCATGTCCGTGCTTTGGAGATGAAGATCAAAGGCGCAAAGACAAAAAGGGCCATATCATATCACATATGAACTGCATGTGATGTTAATCCTTTATGCATCTTATTTTGCTTAGATCGCGACGGTAGCATTATAAGATGATCCCTTACATTAATATCAAGATAATAAAGTGTTCTCCCCTCGTATGCACCGTTGTAATAGTTCGTCGTTTCGAAGCATCTCGTGATGATCGGATGTGATAGATTCAACGATTCACATACAACGGGTGTAAGCCATGTTGCACACGCGGAATACTTGGGTTTGCTTGACGAGCCTAGCATGTACATACATGGCCTCGGGACAACGGAAACCGAAAGGTTGAACACGAGTCATATGGATGATATGATCAACATGTTGATGTTCACCATTGACGCTACATCATCTCACGTGATGATCGGTTTTGGTGTAGTGGATTTGGATCGTGTACCACTTAACAACTATAAGGGATGTTGTATTAAGTGGGAGTTCATTAGTAATTAGATTAAAACATGAACTAATTATCATAAACATAGTCTGAGTAGTATTTTGAATTTTGTAGTTTTGGCATCCGTTTTTCTACCATCCGCTAGTCTTGTTATTGAGATAGAAATACTATTAAAATCTGACAAGAAACTTTATGGATTGGTACCGTATTGTTAAAGAATCAAGAATTGATTAAGTCCTATTGCAAACTTTTAGTAAACCTCACATTGTTGATTCAAAGAGCTATGGTTTCAATTAGTACCTAAAGTTATCTCTGTCTCCGTAAAACTTGAAGTTCAAATCTGTTTGAAAAGTAAGGAGCTGAAAATTTAGTTTTCAGAAATAATCAAGGTATGAGATATATGTGATATCTAAGACCTTATTGCAAGATGATAGAATATATTTTGGTGAGACTACATAAACTCATAAGTTTTATGGGAATGTACAAAGGTTGAAGACGCAAGGCGTCACAATCCTCCAACTATTGGGGCACTAACAATATTCGCATATCCATGAAGTGACCATCCTTAATATGCACCGTTATTAAGACTCGTCGTTTCGAAGCATCACGTGATGATCGGGTGTGATAGATTCTACGAGTGCATACAACGGGTGCAAGCTAGATTTGCACATGCAAATACCAAGGTTTAAACTTTATGAGCCTAGCATGTATAGACATGGTCTGAAAAAGTTGTCATGAATTGATGGATAAAATTATGAGTGAAATTGTTCATCATATTACATAGTTACTAATAAGTGAAATCTAGAACACTTGTCATATGATGATCAACTTCAAAGTAAGAACCTCAAGGTTATTGGTATTTGACCAACAAACCTAGAAGTTATTGATGTTGAAGTGTTTTTCTGAATAATGAGGAAAGCTAAAAGAGAAACTGCAAAAGATATTCTGGCAAAAAGAAAAGAAAAGACTAGAAGGTCTAACTCAGGTGTATATAAATGATATACATGTTATGGTTGTATTCCTAGTTAAGTCACACTATGAAATTCTTGGGTATTAGTACTATATTGGTTGGTATGAAGTGTCATACAAAACAACACAATACAAGAACACAATGGCCTAAGTGACTGACAAGGAATATGATAGGAATGCACGACTGGAACAAAGTAAAGTGTTATTATGTTCGTCGTTAGCATTCTATCTAGCCCTTAGAATTTATAATAAAGAACTTAATAATTGTTATTTTGCTCTGGTCAAATGAAAACAATGAGTTATTCAAATTATGACATTACTCCATATACGATGGATAAGTTATTATAAATCTTAATGGTGAAACACACATACATAACACTGACGCTAAAATGCCATAAGGCAAATGATTTGAATTCCACTTATTTGAGGAACCTCCATTTAGGTCATGTTAAGAAGGAACGCATGAAGGAACTCCATGCAAATGGATTTTTGGAGTCATTTGATTTTTGAATCATTTGGCGCTTGCAAATCTTTTCTAAAGAGAATGATTAAAATACCGTTCATAGGCCAAAAGTTGAACGGGCAACTAACTTAGTGGAAAAATACATGATGATGTATGTGGTTCACTGGGCATAGTTGTGTGCGGGAGATTCTTCTACTTCATGAAAACTTTCAACAATGAATTGAGTATATATATGTGGATATATTCAATAAGGAAGAAGTTTGAAACATTTGAATGGATTCAAATAAATTTCAGTATGAAGTGGAAATCATCGTAATAGAAATCAAATATCTATGATTGGATCATGGTGGAAATATTTGAATTACGAGTTTTAGCGAACATCTAAGAGAGTTATAAAATTGTTCTACAACTTAAGTTTCTTGGAGTATCATAGTGATGATGAAGTATCCAAGAGATATATCCAAACTTTGTTGGATCAATGATGAGATAAAATATTGATTCCATTATATTTTTGTGGATTATGCTTTAGTGACTACCGCTTTTACACTGAATAGAGCATCATCATGATCCGTTGAAATGACACCATACAAGTTATGGCATGGGTATAAACCCTAATAGTCAACCAAAATCGGATGAATGTCTTTGTTGGTTATCCCGGAGATTTAATTGGGAATTCTTCCCACGAGACAAAGACAAAAGTGTTTGTCAATGTTTCTTATTTCCGAGAAATTGTTTCGAGTGAAGTATTTGAGTGGGAGGACAATATAATTTGATAAGGTTTATGAACCTGAGCATAATGATCGAGTAGCGCAAGCATCGGAATTGGTTTCGGAAGCGGCCACGACGATCATGGCTCTCATGACTACAAAGTGTTTTAGCCATGGAGATCGAAGTACATATTGAACCTTGTAGGTATGGTTTACTTTGTGATCAAATAAATGATTTGTGGACAAAGGATTGATTTTGAACAATGATAAACCAACTACAAAACAAAGAAGTTATGATGGGCCCTGACTCCGTTAAAATGGCTATGCGCCATGAAATCCAAGATAGATGAATACTTTATGAAAGTAAATGGATCTATGAAATTGATAGACTTGGATGAAATATCCTTGAAGAAGCTTGACTTGTCGAAAAGTTGTTTACGACAAAGTTCAAAGAGTTGACTATGATAAGATTAGATCTTCCGTAGCAATGCTTATAGTCTATGTGGATTATTCTAGTAATCACTACATATTTCTTTTATGAGATATGTTAATAAGATGGCAAAATACATTACTTATCAGAAGTGTGTACTAAAGGTGTATACAAGATACAACCAAGAATTTTGCTGATCCATGGAATACTAGATAGGTATACAAACTTCAATTGGATGAAGTGAGTATCGCGGAGTTGGAATTTTCACCAGATGAAATAGTCAAAGAGTTTTTTGATTTCATCAGAGACGATGAAGAGGCTTGCATTTGCAAGAAATTAAGTGGGAGCGCTAAGACACATTTATAATACTTTATGTAGGTGACATATAGTTGGTTATAAATGATGTAATTATATACTTGATTAAAAGGTTTCATTGAGAATTAACTTCAATGAAAGGATATGGACTGAAACAAATTTAGTGTCAAGATCTATGAAGATAGATTGAAACACATAAATAAGTTTAAATCAAAGTACATATGATGGATATTGAAGTAGTTCAATATAGAAATATTAAGAAAATGTTCTTGTCATGTGAAGGTTTAACAAGACTTGAGTGTATCTGACACTCAATGAGTAAAAACACATGAGTGATTATAGATCACGAATAATATGTACACAATCGGATATCATGTGCTTAGTAAAGTGTTATGAGCATATATCAGAATGATTCATATGATGATCATTGGATCGACGAGTAAGAATATCCTTGAGTACTTTAGAAGAACTAAGGATATATATATATATATTTGTATGAAGAAATGACAAACAAATCGCTGTAAGGTGTTACACGGATATTGGTTTTGTCACATATAAAATATAATTTCAATCTCAAATTAGACTAAGTGTTGTTTAAAAGGTAGCACAATGAGCTAGAAGTTGTCTATGCTAGATTTAGAAGAGTTCTAAATATTGTGACGGATTCTACAAAAGAAGACAGAGTATGTCATTGTTTTGACAATGACAAAGGATGTTAAGTTAAGAGGTTCTTTGAGAACTTGGTGTAGTTCCGACAGAGTCAGAACTTTGAAGCTATATTGCGTGTGACAATATTAGTGACATATTTCAGACCGCGGAATTAAGGTTCCACCAGAAGACCAAACATATTTAATGCTAACTCATTTGGAAATGAGTGATGCGTTGAGACGCAAATGAATTACAAAATACATACGTTTCTGAGCAAGTCGATCCGTTGACTAAAACCTCTCCCGTGAGCAAAACATGATAAAGCACCAGAAGGCCAAGGTGTTATATCTTTACAAATGTAAACTAGATTATTGACTCTAGTGCAAGTGGGAGACTGAAGGAGATATGCCCTAGAGGCAATGATAAAGTGGTTATTATTTATATCTTTGTGTTTATGATATATGTTTATATATCATGCTATAATTGTATTAACCGAAACATTAGTACATGTGTGATATGTAGACAACCGAAACATTAGCAAGGTAGGGAGTGGCAAGTCTATTCTCTTCTGGAAAGATTTTTGGTCTAGTGGAGAATTGCTTTGTGATAAATTTCCGAGGCTTTTTTCGTTTGCTCTTAATGAAGATGTTTCCGTGGCTGACATGGCGCTTGTGGACGATCTCAGATCTTGCTTTGTATTGCCGTTATCAAGTGAAGCCTTCCAGGAGTTCAATGTAGTTTCACAGCTTTTGCAAGGGACTGCATTGACAGATGAGCTGATTGACATCCGATCGTTTGTGTGGGGCGACAAATACACTCCAGCAAGATATTACAGGTTTTTATTTGAACAGATTCCTAAGAATGAAGCACTCAATGCAATATGGAAATCTAAATCGTTGCCAAAGCTGAAAGTTTTTCTCTGGTTGCTAATGCTTGATCGCCTAAATACCCGTGACATTATGTTGAGGAAGAATTGGCAGCTAAATTCAGGACCTGAATGTGTTCTTTGCCTCAATTCGGTATTGGAGACGAGGGACCATCTCTTCTTTGACTGCCACTTTGCCAAACTTTGCTGGGAATCTCTTGGCATTCAATGGGACACGTCTATGATCTTCAGAGACAACTTTGCTCATGCTAAATCTACATTTGCGGGTCCTTGTTTTCTGGAGGTCGTTGCATGCGCCACTTGGAATATTTGGAAGGCTCGAAACGATCTGATTTTCAAACACATACCTGCATCTTTCAATCGTTGGAGAGTTTGCTGTCAAAGTGATATTCTGTTACACCAATATAAAATAAAACCAGCCTTAGTTCAACCTCTAGTTGACTGGTTGTTCGCTACTCTTAGTTAATTATTATGTTACTCTTGCTCCATTTCTACCCTCCCTGATGTAATTTCTCTCTTAGTGTGTCCCTGTATAGTCTGTTCCTTGATTAATATAAAAATTACACCGTAGGGGATTCCCCTACGGTAAAAGTGTCAAAAAAAAAAAAAAAACAAAGAAGTCCCTAGTATGCCTCTTAAACTAGCTTGTTGATTAATGGATGATTAGTTTCATAATCATGAACATTGGATGTTATTAATAACAAGGTTATATCATTGTATGAATGATGTAATGGACACACCCAATTAAGCGTAGCATAAGATCTCGTCATTAAGTTATTTGCTATAAGCTTTCGATACATAGTTACCTAGTCCTTATGACCATGAGATCATGTAAATCACTTATACCGGAAAGATACTTTGATTACACCAAACACCACTCGCGTAAATGGGTGGCTATAAAGGTGGGATTAAGTATCCGGAAAGTGTGAGTTGAGGCATATGGATCAACAGTGGGATTTGTCCATCCCGATGACGGATAGATATACTCTGGGCCCTCTCGGTGGAATGTCGTTTAATGTCTTGCAAGCATATGAATGAGTTCATAAGAGACCACATACCACGGTACGAGTAAAGAGTACTTGTCGGAGACGAGGTTGAACAAGGTATAGAGTGATACCGAAGATCAAACCTCGGACAAGTAAAATATCGCGTGACAAAGGGAATTGGTATCATATGTGAATGGTTCATTCGATCACTAAAGTCATCATTGAATATGTGGGAGCCATTATGGATCTCCAGATCCCGCTATTGGTTATTGGTCGGAGTGAGTACTCAACCATGTCCGCATAGTTCACGAACCGTAGGGTGACACACTTAAAGTTGGATGTTGAAATGGTAGTACTTGAATATGGAATGGAGTTCGAATATTTGTTCGGAGTCCCGGATGAGATCCCGGACATCACGAGGAGTTCTGGAATGGTCCGGAGAATAAGATTCATATATAGGAAGTCATATTCCAAGTTTGGAAATGATCCGGTGCATTTATGGCAGGTTCTAGAAAAGTCCGGAAGAAATCACCATGGAAAGTAGAGTCCCGGAGGGACTCCACCTTGCATGGCCAGCCAACCCTAAAGGGGAGGAGTCCAAGGTGGACTCCCTAGGGTGGCCGGCCAACCCCCCTCATGGAAGGGGGAATCCCACCCCAAGTGGGATTCCCACCTTGGGTAGGTTTCCCTACATATGGGAGTTTTCATTGTTGGGGTCTTATTCGAAGACTTGGATACCAACACTTGGGGATTTCCACCTATATAATGAGGAGGAGAGGGAGGGGGCTGCCCACTCTTGGCCGCACCACCTAGGGCTGCCCTTGGCCGGCGCCCTAGCCTCCCCCTTTCTCCCCAAACCCTAGCGGTATCTCTCCTCCACCACATCCCGCACGTGTGGTGGAACGGGGAGGTGGACGTCATCTTCATCAACAACCGAACGTGTGACCGAGTACGGAGGTGCTGCCCGTTCGTGGCGCCGGAAGAGATCGTGATCAAGATCTTCTACGCGCTTTTGCAAGCGGCAAGTGAACGTCTACCGCAGCAACAAGATCCTCATCTTGTAGGCTTTGGAATCTCTTCAAGTGTGAGACTCGATATCCCCTCGTTGCTACCGTCTTCTAGATTGCATCTTGGCTTGGATTGCGTGTTCGCGGTAGGAAATTTTTTGTTTTCTATGCAACGTTATCCTACACTCGGGGGCTATGGTGGCAAGAAAAATGGCGTCTTTTGGGTGTGGCCGCCGGTGAGCTTTTGCTCCGGTGAGCTACGAGGAGGGTGAGAGGGAGGCGCTAGGGGGAAGAGAGGGAGGCTGTGAGATGGTGTGGTGTTGTCCCAAGCGAGGAGGGGGTTTATATAGGCTCCAGAGAGAAGGGGCGCGACGTGGCCGGCATGGTGGCGATGTCGCGGGCGCGTCGCGTGCAAGCATCTCCATCATGGCTACTGCGTCGAAAAGGGGAGGTAAGGAGTAGGGGAGGACGCGTGTGCAGTGGCTGGCTCGCAGGCGTTGTGTGTAGTGCGTACGAGGATGATGCTAACGTCGGTGTCCTTGTGGGCGTCGCGTCATGTCGCCGTTCCTGGCGCGCGTGCGGGCCTATGGCCATGTCTGGCGTGTGGGTGGGGGTGAGGAGGTACTGGTGGCGCAGGGGGACGTGCTAGGTTGCAGTGTGCACGCGGGGGAGACGGTCTAGCATGATCAGGAGGTAAAAGTGAAGCTATGTGACATGGTCATAGGGGGAGGAGAGGTCCAGGGGCAGGGTTGGGCGTGGTGGTGAGCATGATGGCTGGCATGGTGTGACAAGGCTGTGCAGGGCTTCTCCTGGGATCAACCTTTGCATGGTGGTGGTCAGTGGTGTGAGGTGAGTCCAATGGACAAGGTTATGGTGACCAGAGGGGTAGGATAGCTAGGGTTGGCATGGTGGTGTCCAAATCAATGGCATGGGCTTGGCATGATCTTGTGTGCATGATTCTTGTGTAACAAAGGTGCTGCAAGTTTGAGAGGGGTGAGATGCATCTATTTGACATGGTGCACAAGGTAGGAGAGGCTAGATGTGTGCACATTGGATTTATTCAAAAAAGTGTATGTGGTACATGCAATGAGTGGCAATCATGAGCATGGTGATCATGGCCAAGGTGGTGTCATCTCATGATGTGCTTTTCAGAGTACCATGGTGTACTAACAAGGAGTACAAGGGAGAGAGAGAGAGAGAAAAAGGTGAGAAAGTGATGAGTAAAGTGGTTGTACCTCCATTTGATTCTATGTGTACTTCTTCCCTTTAATGCAATGATCTCTCTTGCACTTACTTTTGATCAAAATTCTGCATGGATATGTTCTGAATGATGTTGGACAACTATGTGTGGCATTGGTTTGAAATTTGGAGAGGTTTTGTGAAAATTCAAATAGTGGAGGGAATCTAGAATTTGTTTCAAGGTGGCATCTTGGCTTGAATAATTAGAGCAATGGTCAAAGCTTTGGTCAAAGTGGTCAACACGAAATTTTTTCATCTTGATGAGTCTTGGATGAGGTGCAAAGAGTTGTTAGGGTTTGGTTTAAGAATCTCTTAATACAAGAGCTCAAAGTGGGTAAGATATTAAAAAGGTCAAAAGTGACCATGATCACATGTAATTGAATTTTGATTTTTTCCTTTGATTTGATTTGTGTTTCTTGGATGCAAAAGTGTTTGTTATTGATATCTAAGTGTTTCACAAGCAAAGGCACAAGCTAAGGTGGCCTTGGTTAAAGATTTGCATATTTGACTAAAAGTGTATGAGAGTAAAAATGACATTTTCTCACTATTTTAACTCTCTCTATTTGATTTGATTTTCCTTGACTCCAAAGTGATTCTTATGAGTTTATGAACATTTCCAAACCATTGAAACCATTCCAAAAGTTCTAGCTCAAAGATTTGCAAAAATGGCCATAAACACATAAGAGGTGATATTCCAATTTTTCTTAATCTTCTATTTTGTTCCCCTTGTTTTACTTGGGCATGGTTTTGGTTCCATTTAGTGTGGGATTAGGTTTAGAGATGGTTTCACACTAGTTGGGCAAGGTAGGAGTGCGTAGGACAAGATTTGATAAAATGGCTAGGTGCCACATATGCTTCTATGCATATGTTGATTTTGTTTTTAAATGTTTTTGTTTAACCTTGGTTTTGATTGGGGGAGTACTAGATTGGGTTTGTTGATGTTTTCAAAACATCTAATCAAGGTAGAAAAGCCTAGGTAAAAGTTTTACCAAAATAGCCATAGGCACATAGGCCCTTTTCTTATTTAATTTCTTTTTATTTTGATTTAACTTGGATGGTGAAAGGATGAGTGGGGTTTAGGGTTTAAGGTTACATGTTCAAGCAATAAGAAAAGAATCATGGCAATAGCACAAGAATTAAGCATGCTCACTGTGTATCCAACTAAATTTAATAAAAGTTTTTGTTGGTTCCAAAATTTGGAAAAAGGGAAATTCATTTTCTTTGTTTTGTAATTTTTGGGATGTTACAAACCCTTCCCCCTTAAACAAATCTCGTCCCGAGATTTTAAGAAAAGTTAGGTTCCTAAGAAAGATTGAGCAATTGGATTTACATGAAAACATACTTGGCATGGCCTGAGGTGCTTCCTGAGCTTCAGTGGCATTCATGTGGTAGAGACGGCCGTTGTTATTGTTCTGGTTCCTTCTACCTGCGAAGCGGCGATGTTGTTGGGCAGGTGCAGCGGTTTTGGCGGCAATCTTGGGAAGCTTCTTGGGGCACTCATTGGAGTAGTGACCCACAACTCCACATTCATAGCAGTTTATCGTGGACTTGTCCTTCGGGGTGACGGGGATGGCATTGCTTCCAGTCCTCGGGCCAGTGTTGGTGTTGTTGTTGTTGGGGTTGCTGTTGTTGTTGTTGTTGTTGTTGTTGTTGTTGTTGATGTGGTTGTTGTTGCCTCCGGGCTTCGGGGGTCCTCCGTTGTTGTTGGCGTAGTTGGGGCGATAAGTCCGAGCAGGTGGCATGTTGTTTCTTGGGGTAAATCCTCCAGGTGAGTGGTTGCGGTGCTTCTGGGTATGGTGGGGTCCATTCTGGTTCATCATTCTTCTCTTGCGGTTCTCGTTGGCTTGATGCAGCTTTCCTTACATTTGTATGGCTGAGTCTACCAGGGCTTCTAAGTCAGCGAACGGAATGTTCACTAACACAGTTTGCATCTCGTCATGCAGTCCGTTCAGAAATATCTCCTTCCTTTTCTCATTGGTGTCGGTCTCATCCGGGGCGTACCTTGACAGAGTAAGAAACCTGTCGCGGTATTCCACCACGGACATTCTTCCTTGCTTGAGTTCACGGAACTCGTCTCTCATCTTCTTAATCAGTCCTTGGGGCACATGGTACTTGCTAAACTTCAGCTCGAAGACTTCCCAGGTCATCATCTGTCCCGCATTCATTGCACGGGCACTTGTCCACCAGGCTCTTGCAGGTCCTGACAGATAGTGGGTGGCAAATAGTACTTTTCTCTGCGGCTTCAACTCCCGCAACTTCCAGGTTGTTCTCCATTGTCTGGAGCCAGTCATCAGCATCTAGGGGTTCTTCAGTCTTGTTGAACATTGGAGGGTTGGTGTTCTGAAAATTCTTCAGCTTTGATCCAGGGTGATCGTGGTTTCCATGGCCTTGATTGTTCTGAGCTATCTGTTGCAGTGCAGCTATGTTGGCTTGCCGTTCAGCTCTCTCGGCTTCTTGGTCTGCCATCATCATCTGGAGCATCTGCATCATTGCGTCTTGGTTGGTGCTGCGGGTTGGTGGGGCCATCTGAACAGTGAGGTAGATGATAAGATAAGAGGGAAATTTCTAGGGTTGGTTCTGTTTAAAGTTTAAAAAGTTCATAACTTGAAATTTTTAGTAGTGTTGCGGGGGTAAAAAAACCAACAACACTTTTTCATTCATACCAAGCATCACACATTACAAAGCTAACACACCGTTGGTTTGAAGAACCATTCATTCGTTCTACGATACAAGGGGATCCTGATACAAACTCACACCTACTCAAGTGACTTAGTAATACTACTCTTCATTCGTAATGGTGATTTATTTCACAGGTAATGTGCTTGGCGGGCGTTGTCCAACTCCTTGCGGGTCTTGTGCAGCAGGAAGTCTAGGCATACCACATAGTAGTTCATCTCCGGGTGCGGTGGCATGGTTAATGGTCTTCCCATGGGGTCATGTCTTGGGTAGTAAATGAAGCGGGTATTCTTGATCTTGTTCTTATTCTGTCCGCACAGACGGGTAATTGCTTCCTGCATAGCTCTGGCTATTCCTTCCTTCCAAGTGTTTCCCGTTACGTAAAAACCAGATGGTTTCCCATATTGGGGCTCCAAGCTTTCCTCTCAAATCTGCAGTAACTTCCCACCGAGGTGGTCCTCCCGATGGATTATTGAGGGTATTCCGAAGAACTCGGGATACGGGCGTCCTAAATACTCAACTAGTTGCTTCAAATCCTTCTCGAACATCAGGTTTCCTCCGCTGCCAATCCGATAGGACTCATAGTGGTACTCCATCTGTGAGCAATTAGGATAAGTAAGTTAATGACGTGATCAAGTGTGCAAAATTTTATGTCGAATTACAAAGAAAAGTATAGCATGGATTTATTATTTTGAAAAGATCGCAAGATAAGGGTGAGAATAAGTTTTCAGAAATATTCACTTCATTTGTTTTGAAACTAAGTTTTTCAGACGTCCATTCTAACTAGGGTCTCCTAAGGTCAACAATGGCTCTGATACCAACTCGTCAACACCCGGATTTTTAAGTCCAGATGCCTATTATGCCATTCATCGCAATCCCGGGAATATTGTTTTTGCGAGACATAATAGATTGATATCACAACACATCATTCATTACAACACATAATCGTCTTACAACAAAGGATCACATGATCCAGTCTTAATACAACATAGTGGATCTAGAGATCCTATTACAAAACACATAGCGGAAGCGAAGTAGTAGCGGTCGTGGTCCATCTATTCCAGAGGCAACTGTTGACGTCAGGAGTGGTCCTAGTTGTCGTAGACGTCCTGCTGTCCATCTTCCTTGTACGGCTGTTCTCCTTCATAGTCTGGCCATTTGAATAGTCAGGGACAAAGCCGTGAGTACTTTAAAGTACTCGCAAACTAATACTAGTGTAAGCACTATCAGTTTTAGTAATGGGGTGCTAAGCTCTAAGTTTATTTGCATAAAGCCAATTTTAGTTCACAAACATTTAGTAAAATCCTCTTCATTTACTAACTAACTCAAGTGGGAACATTAGTGTCATTCCCACAACTCTGTTGTGTTTCAATTCAAATTCACCATTCACCTTTCAAGTTCAAGTCACAAGTCATCTGTCACATTTTTGAAAATGATCTGATGACGGAACAGTATGGCCTTTCCAACCCTCCATAACCGTGGACGCGGCTATTCGAATAGTTCTACACTCTGCAGAGGTCGTACACTTGTGCCACAACATTTGCAATAATCCGTCAGTGTTAATCGGCCTCGATTTATCACACTCCGTGTGCGGACTACCAATCATAACCTTTCACTTACATACCCTAGTATAGGCACCTCTCCCCATGAGCTTGGCCTCCCAGTGAAGACAGACGATCAGCCACTGGGAACCGCACGAGGCTTGGGCCGGACATTCACCTCATTTCACGTCATTTCACATCATTTCCTTTGTTGTAGAGGCAGCTTTCAAGCATAACCCCGATGACGCTTGTCTAGAGGGAACCCATACTAAGATACATAAACTTCTAGTTAAGCCCTTACCCATAATCAGGTATTGTGGGGGTACTTGCAAAATTGGAATGGTATCGCATCCGAACCCAACCATCAGTTTTTGTAAAGTTCACCATGTTATTCACAAGTCATATTCACCTTCAAAATCTTTCAATAGAATGACTCATCATTCCAAGGTTTTCAAAGTCATTTCATTTCACGAGTTCCCATCTAGAGTAGTCAATTTTATTTGTTAGCACTAGCAACTAGTCATGAGGGGTGCTAACTAGCTTATAGCTTTCTAGGCTAAGTTTGGTGCTCTTCTTCTACTATATCTAGACCAAGTGAATCATGAATCAAAAAGTAACTTTGGTAAATAAAATACAATAAAACTTGTAAAGTAAAAACTTGGGATAGTACCATTAAGCATAAAGTAAAATAGGGTGATGCCTTTCTCTTGGAGAGCTTGGCACTTTGCAAGTTTATTAGCTTGCCTTGGTTGGCACAGTTGTCAAAGTGGTCTTCCTCTTCCTGGTAGAAGTCCTCCTCTTCCTCGTAGTCTCCGGTACTAGCGTCTATAAATAAATACGAGAGTAACAATCACCAAAAAAATCTTAATGGGCTACTTAGCCTTATTGGCTCACTCAAGATGATCTATTATCAACACAAACCTTACTTAACATTATCTTAGGGTTTTCTTTATTTCATGTTGGAAAAATACTTTAATTCTACTATTTGATAATTACATGATTTAATACCACTTAGGGTTTCTAGTTATTTATTTTGAAAGTAATTTTATCTTATTGAGCATTAGTAATATTTGATTTTCTGAAAGGGTAAAGGTGGTGATCATGTTGACCAAGGTCAACACTTCACATTTATCATAAGAGAGAAAAAATGAATTAAATGAGGTTCTATACCTCATGCAATTTAAATACTATTTGATTTAATATCCTCAAGTGCAAGTATGAGACCATGTAACTAAGGTCATCATATTACTTCTTCTCACTTGGGAAAATGATTTAAAGGGGGTGCTATACCACATAGGTTGAATTCCAAAATTTTCACATAGTTTAAATGGGCTAGTTATGACTACATAGTCACTTTTTGTATTCTAGCCCATGATCATATGAAGCAACTATAGCATTTTCTTACCTAATAAATTAGACAACATAAAATGTGAGTTATGAGAGGTGGAATGAACTCAAAATAGTTTATGGTTGATTTTTGATATTTATTTGAAGTTTGAAACGTTACTGATTTGTCATTTTTATTGTAGAGGATATAAAATGAATTTTTGAGTAAAACCAGTGGGACTAGTTGGAGCATTTCATAAGCTTTCTAGAACATTTTGAATCACTAAATTTGGATTTGTATATTTGAAAATATCTAATTTCTAGCAATGCATCAGTAAGCAAATCACAGAAAAAAGAAATAAGCAAATTCGAATTTTAAACGGGGGCGGGAAGAGATTGAGCCGGCCCAGCTGCGGCCTGGGCCATGCATGCATGGCGCATGCACGTCGGGTGCAGGCGGAGCACGCGGCGCGTCGGATCGGGATCCAACGACGCTGGGCCGTCGTCTTCCTCCCGACGCAGCTAGCTTGCGGGGGCCATAACTCTCACCTCGGAGCTCGGATTGAAGCGGGGTTAGGTGTGTTGGAAAGGTCTTTCCAAGGGCTACAACTTTGGTGTAGGGCTCGGGGGCTATGGTGGCAAGAAAAATGGCGTATTTTGGGTGTGGCCGCCGGCGAGCTTTTGCTCCGGTGAGATGCGAGGAGGGCGACAGGGAGGCTGTGAGATGGTGTGGTGCTGTCCCAAGCGAGGATGGGGGTTTATATAGGCTCCAGAGAGAAGGGGCGCGACGTGGCCGGCATGGTGGCGTGATGGCGTGTATTTCACACGTTCGTTGGGAACCCCAAGAGGAAGGTATGATGCGCACAGCAGCAAGTTTTCCCTCAGAAAGAAACCAAGGTTTATCGAACCAGGAGGAGCCAAGAAGCACGTTGAAGGTTGATGGCGGCGGGATGTAGAGCGGCGCAACACCAGGGATACCGGCGCCAACGTGGAACCTGCACAACACAACCAAAGTACTTTGCCCCAACGAAACAGTGAAGTTGTCAATCTCACCGGCTTGCTGTAACAAAGGATTAACCGTATTGTGTGGAAGATGATTGTTTGCAGAGAAAACAGTAAAACAAGTATTGCAGCAGATTTGTATTTCAATATTAAAGAATGGACCGGGGTCCACAGTTCACTAGAGGTGTCTCTCCCATAAGATAAAAGCATGTTGGGTGAACAAATTACAGTCGGGCAATTGACAAACAGAGAGGGCATAACAATGCACATACATGTCATGATAAGTATAGTGAGATTTAATTAGGCATTACGACAAAGTACATAGACCGCCATCCAACTGCATCTATGCCTAAAAAGTCCACCTTCAGGTTATCGTCCGAACCCCCTCCGAGTATTAAGTTGATAACAACAGTACAATTGCATTAAGTATGGTGCGTAATGTAATCAACAACTACATCCTCGGACATAGCGCCAATGTTTTATCCCTAGTGGCAACAAGCACAACACAACCTTAGAACTTTCCGTCACTCGTCCCAGGTGTCAATGCAGGCATGAACCCACTATCGAGCATAAATACTCCCTCTTGGAGTTAAGAGCAAAAACTTGGCCAGAGCCTCTACTAATAACGGAGAGCATGCAAGATCATAAACAACACATATGTAATAACTTGGTAATTAACATAACATGGTATTCTCTATCCATCGGATCCCGACAAACACAACATATAGCATTACAGATAGATGATCTTGATCATGTTAGGCAGCTCACAAGATCCAACAATGAAGCACAATGAGGAGAAGACAACCATATAGCTACTGCTATGGACCCATAGTCCAGGGGTGAACTACTCACTCATCACTCCGGAGGCGACCATGGCGGTGTAGAGTCCGGGAGATGAATCCCCTCTCCGGCAGGGCGCCGGAGGAGATCTCCAGAATCCCCCGAGATGGGATTGGCGGCGGCGGCGTCTCGGGAAGGTTTTCCGTATCGTGGTTTTTCGCATCGGGGGTTTCGCGACGGAGGCTTTAAGTTGGCGGAAGGGCGGAGTCGGAGGGCCGACGAGGGGCCCACACCATAGGGCGGCGCGGGCCCCTCTGGCCGCGCGACCCTATGGTGGCGGCGCCTCGTCGCCCCACTTCGTATCCCTTTCGGTCTTCTGGAAGGTTCGTGGCAAAATAGGACCCTGGGTCTTGATTTCGTCCAATTCCGAGAATATTTCGTTACTAGGATTTCTGAAACCAAAAACAGCAGAAAACAACAACTGGCTCTTCGGCATCTTGTTAATAGGTTAGTTCCAGAAAATGCACGAATATGACATAAAGTGTGCATAAAACATGTAGGTATCATCAATAATATGGCATGGAACATAAGAAATTATCGATACGTCGGAGACGTATCAGCATCCCCAAGCTTAGTTATGCTCGTCCCGAGCAGGTAAAACGATAACAAAGATAATTTCTGAAGTGACATGCCATCATAACCTTGATCATACTATTTGTAAACATATGTAATGAATGCAGCGATCAAAACAATGGTAATGACATGAGTAAACAAGTGAATCATAAAGCAAAGACTTTTCATGAATAGTACTTCAAGACAAGCATCAATAAGTCTTGCATAAGAGTTAACTCATAAAGCAATAAATCAAAGTAAAGGTATTGAAACAACACAAAGGAAGATTAAGTTTCAGCGGTTGCTTTCAACTTATAACATGTATATCTCATGGATAATTGTCAATGCAAAGTAATATAACAAGTGCAATATGCAAGTATGTAGGAATCAATGCACAGTTCACACAAGTGTTTGCTTCTTGAGATGGAGAGAAATAGGTGAACTGACTCAACATAAAAGTAAAGAGAATGGTCCTTCAAAGAGGAAAGCATCGATTGCTATATTTGTGCTAGAGCTTTTATTTTGAAAACATGAAACAATTTTGTCAACGGTAGTAATAAAGCATATGAGTTATGGAAATTATATCTTACAAGTTGCAAGCCTCATGCATAGTATACTAATAGTGCCCGCACCTTGTCCTAATTAGCTTGGACTACCGGATCATTGCAATACACATGTTTTAACCAAGTGTCACAATGGGGTACCTCCATGCCGCTCCGTACAAAGGTCTAAGGAGAAAGCTCGCATTTTGGATTTCTCGCTTTTGATTATTCTCAACTTAGACATCCATACCGGGACAACATGGACAACGAGATAATGGACTCCTCTTTAATGCATAAGCATGTGGCAACAATTATTATTCTCATATGAGATTGAGGATATATGTCCAAAACTGAAGCTTCCACCATGAATCATGGCTTTAGTTAGCGGCCCAATGTTCTTCTCTAACAATATGCATGCTCCAACCATTAAGGTGGTAGATCTCTCTTACTTCGGACAAGACGGACATGCATAGCAACTCACATGATATTCAACAAAGAATAGTTGATGGCGTCCCCAGAAACATGGTTATCGCACAACAAGCAACTTAATAAGAGATAAAGTGCATAAGTACATATTCAATACCACAATAGTTTTTAAGCTATTTCTCCCATGAGCTATATATTGCAAAGGTGAATGATGGAATTTTAAAGGTAGCACTCAAGCAATTTACTTTGGAATGGCGGATAAATACCATGTAGTAGGTAGGTATGGTGGACACAAATGGCATAGTGGTTGGCTCAAGTATTTGGGATGCATGAGAAGTATTCCCTCTCGATACAAGGTTTAGGTTAGCAAGGTTATTTGAAACAAACACAAGGATGAACGGTGCAGCAAAACTCACATAAAAGACATATTGTAAACACTATAAGACTCTACACCGTCTTCCTTGTTGTTCAAAACTCAATACTAGATATTATCTAGACTCTAGAGAAACCAAATATGCAAACCAAATTAGCAAGCTCTAAGTGTTTCTTCATTAATGGGTGCAAAGTATATGATGCAAGAGCTTAAACATGAGCACAACAATTGCCAAGTATCAAATTATCCAAGACATTTTAGAATTACTACATGTATCATTTTCCAATTCCAACCATATAACAATTTAACGAAGAAGAAACTTCGCCATGAATACTATGAGTAGAGCCTAAGGACATACTTGTCCATATGCTACAGCGGAGCGTGTCTCTCTCCCACAAAGTGAATGCTAGGATCCATTTTATTCAAACAAAACAAAAACAAAAACAAACCGACGCTCCAAGCAAAGTGCATAAGATGTGACGGAATAAAAATATAGTTTCATGGGAGGAACCTGATAATGTTGTCGATGAAGAAGGGGATGCCTTGGGCATCCCTAAGCTTAGACGCTTGAGTCTTCTTATAATATGCAGGGGTGAACCACCGGGGCATCCCCAAGCTTAGAGCTTTCACTCTCCTTGATCATATTGCATCATACTCCTCTCTTGATCCTTGAAAACTTCCTCCACACCAAACTCGAAACAACTCATTAGAGGGTTAGTGCATAATAAAAATTCACATGTTCAGAGGTGACACAATCATTCTTAACACTTCTGGACATTGCATAAAGCTACTGGACATTAATGGATCAAAGAAATTCATCCAACATAGCAAAAGAGGCAATGCGAAATAAAAGGCAGAATCTGTCAAAACAGAACAGTCCGTAAAGATGGATTTTATTAGGCCACCAGACTTGCTCAAATGAAAATGCCCAAATTGAATGAAAGTTGCGTACATATCTGAGGATCATGCACGTAAATTGGTTTAATTTTCTGAGCTACCTACAGGGAGGTAGACCCAGATTCGTGACCGCAAAGAAATGCTGGAACTGCGCAGTAATCCAAATCTAGTACTTACTTTACTATCAAAGACTTTACTTGGCACAACAAAACATAAAACTAAGATAAGGAGAGGTTGCTAAAGTAGTAAACAACTTCCAAGACTCAAATATCAAAACAAAAATACTGTAGTAAAAACATGGGTTGTCTCCCATAAGCGCTTTTCTTTAACGCCTTTCGACTAGGCGCGAAAGTGTGTACTCAAGTGTTATCAAAAGATGGAGCATTGATATCATAAGCTCCCCATTTGCAGTGGTACTAGGGGCTTTGTCAATTTTAGGCCTATAATAATATTTCTTTGGTTTAGGCACTTTAGAGGCATACATAAACTTTTGCTCCTTTCCCACATAAGCTTTCTCTCTAAGCCGTAAAGATGAAAAGGTTGAACCCAAGGTTCCCATAGCTTTTTCAAGTTCGCCAATCCTATTAATTTGATTATCATGGTCAACACAAGTTCCTAGGACACTAATTCTTTCATCAATTCCTCCTAAGGATTTATCAAGTTTATCAGTTTTAACAAGTAACATCTCCAACTTAGTTTCAACACTAAATTTTTTCTCTATGGTTTCCAATTTTTTCATAACATCCTCAAGGGAGGTTTCAATTTTAATTTCATTAACAGGTGGTGTCCCAAATAAACTCTCAATAATGCAACTAGCTTCTAAAGCGGGAGCACCTAGGAAGTTACCTCCCGCGAGACAATCAAGAACATATCTATTCCAGCTAGAGATACCAACATAAAAATTCCTGAGTAGGATAGTGGTGGAGTGTTTCTTAGTGCACCTATTATTGGCATCACTAATTCTATACCAAGAATCTTTTAAACATTCTCCCCCTTGTTGCTTAAACGAACGAACTTCAACTTCAGGATTACTCATTTTAGCGATAGTAAATAAAGCAAACTAGATAAAGTAAATGCAAGTAAACTAATTTTTTTGTGTTTTTGATATAGCAAACAAGACAAGTAAATAAAGTAAAGCTAGCAACTAATTTTTTTGTGTTTTGATATAATGCAGCAAACAAAGTAGTAAATAAAATAAAGCAAGACAAAAACAAAGTAAAGAGATTGAGAAGTGGAGACTCCCTTGCGGCGTGTCTTGATCTCCCCGACAACGGCGCCGGAAAAGAGCTTGATGGCGTGTATTTCACACGTTCGTTGGGAACCCCAAGAGGAAGGTATGATGCGCACAGCAGCAAGTTTTCCCTCGGAAAGAAACCAAGGTTTATCGAACCGAGGAGGAGCCAAGAAGCACGTTGAAGGTTGATGGCGGCGGGATGTAGTGCGGCGCAACACCGGAGATTCGGCGCCAACGTGGAACCTGCACAACACAACCAAAGTACTTTGCCCCAACGAAACAATGAGGTTGTCAATCTCACCGGCTTGCTGTAACAAAGGATTAACCGTATTGTGTGGAAGATGATTGTTTGCAGAGAAAACGGTAAAAACAAGTATTGCGGCAGATTTGTATTTCGAGTATTAAAGAATGGACCGGGGTCCACGGTTCACTAGAGGTGTCTCTCCCATAAGATAAAAGCATGTTGGGTGAACAAATTACGGTCGGGCAATTGACAAATAGAGAGGGCATAACAATGCACATACATGTCATGATAAGTATAGTGAGATTTAATTGGGCATTACGACAAAGTACATAGACCGCCATCCAAGCTGCATCTATGCCTAAAAAGTCCACCTTCGAGGTTATCGTCCGAACCCCCTCCGGTATTAAGTTGCATAAGCAACGAGACAATTGCATTAAGTATGGTGCGTAATGTAATCAACAACTACATCCTCGGACATAGCACCAATGTTTTATCCCTAGTGGCAACGAGCACAACACAACCTTAGAACTTTCTGTCACTTGTCCCGAGTGTCAATGCGAGCATGAACCCACTATCGAGCATAAATACTCCCTCTTGGAGTTAAGAGCAAAAACTTGGCCGAGCCTCTACTAATAACGGAGAGCATGCAAGATCATAAACAACACATATGTAATAACTTGATAATTAACATAACATGGTATTCTCTATCCATCGGATCCCGACAAACACAACATATAGTATTACGGATAGATGATCTTGATCATGTTAGGCAGCTCACAAGATCCAACAATGAAGCACAATGAGGAGAAGACAACCATCTAGCTACTGCTATGGACCCATAGTCCAGGGGTGAACTACTCACTCATCACTCCGGAGGCGACCATGGCGGTGTAGAGTCCTCCGGGAGATGAATCCCCTCTCCGGCGAGGTGCCGGAGGAGATCTCCGAGAATCCCCCGAGATGGGATTGGCGGCGGCGGCGTCCCGGAAGGTTTTCCGTATCGTGGTTTTTCGCATCAGGGGTTTCGCGACGGAGGCTTTAAGTAGGCGGAAGGGCAGAGTCGGAGGGCTGCCGAGGGGCCCACACCATAGGGCGGCGCGGGCCCCCCTCTGGCCGCGCCGCCCTATGGTGGCGGCGCCTCGTCGCCCCACTTCGTATCCCTTTCGGTCTTCTGGAAGGTTCGTGGCAAAATAGGACCCTGGGTCTTGATTTCGTCCAATTCCGAGAATATTTCGTTACTAGGATTTACTGAAACCAAAAACAGCGAGAAAACGACAGCGGCTCTTCGGCATCTTGTTAATAGGTTAGTTCCAGAAAATGCACGAATATGACATAAAGTGTGCATAAAACATGTAGGTATCATCAATAATATGGCATGGAACATCAGAAATTATCGATACGTCGGAGACGTATCATGGCGACGTCGCGGACGCGTCGCGTGCAAGCATCTCCATCTTGGCTACTGCGTCGAAAAGGGGAGGTAAGGAGTAGGGGAGGACGCGTGTGCAATGGCTGGCTCGCAGGCATTGTGTGTAGTGCGTACGGGGATGATGCCGACGTCGGTGTCCTTGTGGGCGTTGCGTCGTGTCGTCGTTCCTGGCGCGCGTGCGGGTAGAATGAAATGCTCCATAAGCTTTCTCCAGCATTCCTTTTTCGTTCTCTTGCTGACAAAACTGAAACCAACACGTGCCTTCACTGGCTCATGCCATTCCTGGACGGTGATCGGGACGCTGTCTCTAACAACGACTCCGCATTGGTTGATGAACTTGGTATAATGCGCTTTGGGCTCCAGCGTCTGCCAGTTGCACTGATAACATCGATGTTAAATGTTACTCCTTGTTTCAGCCTCTTGGTTTTGCCACGCTTTGTCTTCACCGATTTTTTCGACGATCCGGCCGAGGGCTAAAATAAGAAAGAGAGTCGCGTTAATACGCATATTTATTCAAATCGGTAAATTTGTATCACCAGAGGGCTCAATGTATATATATACCTCGCCGGAGGTGGTTGCTAATTGCTTATCTCCATCGTCGTTTGTCGACGGTTGACCTCCATCGACAGTGTCCGTTCCTTCGTCATCACCTTGTTGACGACCTTTGCCTTGACCGTCAAGGTTCAGATAAGAAGAGACATCCTCTTCTTCATCTTCTTCGGCCGGCACATAAGGAATGTCGCCGTTTATGATGCCGAAAAGATGTGCCTCAGCTTCCGCATTATAGTTTTCCCTAATCGGGTCGGCTCTATCGTCCGCCATATGTGTCACTCCTGAAAACATGTAGTAAAAACTAATTAATCCCGGTAAAGAAGGGGCGGTGGAGGTGGCGAAAGGGGGGCGGTGGCGGTGGTGAAAGGGTGGTGGCGGTGGCGGTGGCGAAAGGGCGGTGGCGAAAGGGAGGTGGCGGTGCCGAGGACAACACATAGGGGCCGGCCTCCCTCGCCGCCCCCTCTCGATCCCAAAAAAAATACCGCGCGTATACGGAGGGGGCGACGAACTCTAGGCGCGGTGTGCGCCGCCCCCTCCATATATGCGCGGGGTTGGTTACGTTCTCCGATTTGTGTAAAATTAAAATTTTGTTAAGTCAAGATTTTTGTTCAGTGTTTACATTTTTCTTAAGTGTAAAAAAAGAAAAAAAATGAGAGCGCGTGTGTGTGCGCGGCGGCGCGCTCGGGCAGCGACACGTACGAGAGGGCGGCGGCGGCTTCGAATTCGGCGGCGACACGACGAGGGCGGCCGGTGACGGCGTCGATCGAGAAGCAGGCAAATTCATTAGTTTTACCTTTTTTGTTAACTATAGTTACTAATTCATTAATTATATTTTACCTTTTTGTTAAGTATAGTTAAAATTAAAAAGAACAAACAAAACACACAAAAAAGAGAAAAAATCCGACGGCCTCTCTCTTCCTCTCCCTCTCTCTCCTTCCTCTCCCGGCATCATCTCTCTTTCTCTGGCCGGCGGCGCGTGCGGCCCGGCGGCCAGCCGCGCGCCTCTCTCTCCGGCCGGCGACGCGTGCGGCGTGTGCGGGGCGGCGGTCGAAGAACGGGGGCCAGGGCGGCGCAGCGCCGAGAAGACGCGACGACGATGTACGGGCGGGATGCGCGCGGCATGAGATGTACGTCGGTGGTCGAAGAACGGGGCGGCAGTCGGCGGCTCGGGCGCGGCGACGGTCGGTGTGACGCGCGACGGCGGCGGTCGATCGGGCAGCCTGACGGCGTCGCTGTGCAGAGGTTCTTCGCGCGGAGAAGAAGAGAATGGGGCGCGGCGGTTCGGGCGCGAGCTTTTATAATTGGCGACCTTTAGTCGCGGTTGGTGTGGCCAACCGCGACTAAAGGTCGCCAATTATAACATGAAAACGGTTGTCCACACCAACCGCGACTAAAGGTCATTTCGCCCGAATTCCAGCGGTTCCTGCGGAAAGAGCCTTTAGTCGCGGTTGGCCATGAAAACGGTTGTCCAGGCCAACCGCGACTAAAGGTCTTTTTCAAAATTCTTTTCATTTCAAAATGTTAAAAATACAAATAATATATCAAAAAATTCAGAAAAATAAAACTAATTCAATTCAAAATCTTAAAAATACAAATAATATATCAAAAAATTCAGAAAAATAAAACTAATTCAATTCAGAATCTTAAAATACAAATAATATATCAAAAAATTCAGAAAAATAAAACTAATTCAATTCAAAATCTTAAAAATACAAATAATATATCAAAAAATTCAGAAAATAAAACTAATTAATTTCAAAATGTTAAAAATACAAATAATATATCAAAAAATTCCGAAAAATAAAACTAATTCAATTCAAAATCTTAAAAATACAAATAGTATATCAAAAATTCAGAAAAATAAAACTAATTCATTTCAAAATGTTAAAAATACAAATAATATATCAAAAAATCCAGTAAAATAAATTTTTTCCCGAGGAGCAACTTCCGAAGATGTCGTAGGGCGTGTGCACCGACGACATCTTCGAGAAGCTGCGCCACGAGAGATTTTCCAACCCTTTAGATGACACAAAACTACCTTTAGTCCCGGTTGCACCCACCAGCCGGGACTAAAGGTTAGAAGACCAGCTCTGGATTCCTCTTCTTCCCTCCATTTCTTCCCTGTCTTCCCGCCTCTTTCTTCCCGCCACTTTCGTCCCACCTCATGTCTTCCCGCTCCCATTTTTCCCGCTATTTCTCACTACATATATGTAGCCCGGCTTGGCCAGCATTATCACATCTCTACAATCTCTCATCACTCTCTCATGGCTTCCACCGTACCCACTCTAACCTACCAGCAGGTGGAGGAGCTTTGCGCCTCGAACTACCCTTGCCCACCGGGCTACCGCGTCCCCATCGGTTGGAGCCTAAGCGCCGGAGGCGTGCCGGTCCCTCCCGTCCCTCAGGGTACTGCGCGTCGGGCGGCCATCACGAACCACTACTACCTCGACCTCACGCCGGAGCAGCGGATGAATCTCCGCTGGCATCCCGATAACTAGCATACTTGGGACGCCTTCTTCATCAATCGGCGTGAGAGGGCGCTCGCCAGGTATGAGGAGGACGGTCTGCCTCCTGGGAACTTCCACGAGGCCGGCCGTCGGTATGGTGGTACGTTCGGACTCTACAGAGCGTCATGGACTACATCACGGCCGGCGATATCCCCCGCCTGCGCTACCCTCAGTTCGAGCCACGAGCGCCGCCCGACGACAGCGACGACGGCAGCGACGACGGATGCAACTTAGAAGGCGGCGACTATCAGTACAACAACGGTGACTATGAAAACTACGAGTATGCATATTATACGCCTAGGCAGGAGTATGACTAAATCACTCCAAATTTCATGTATCATCAGTGGTATCTCGAATCAATCGAATTATTCGAAAATGGAGACCAAACACATCACAGATAATATAATTCACATAATCCATTCAACAAAGTTTGGTACAATAAATTATTACACATCATTTCTTCCCTTGTGTCCCTGCTTGCTTACGATTGTGCCGTATCCATGGAGCATCCTCATCATTTAACTTAATACTTGGGTCAGTGTTCACTTTGAAGGGCGGAATTTCACCAAACATATTATAATCTTCTGATATGTCTGTCTTGTCCTCCACTCCCACGATGTTTCTTTTCCCTGAAAGAACAATGTGGCGCTTTGGATCATCGCATGATGTACTGATCGTTTTCTTATCTTTCCGTTTCCTCGGTTTTCTACTCATGTCCTTGACATAGAAAACCTGAGCGACATCTTTGGCTAGGACAAATGGTTCGTCAAGGTAACCAAGATTGTTGAAATCCACCATTGTCATTCCGTATTGCTGGTCCACCTTTACCCCACCTCCTGTTAGCTTGAACCATTTGCACCGGAACAAAGGGACCTTAAAGGAGGGTCCATAGTCAAGTTCCCATATCTCCTCTATGTAACCATAATATGTGACCTTTTGCCCATTCTCGGTTGCTGCATCAAAGCGGACACCACTGTTTTGGATGGTGCTATTTTTATCTTGGGCGATCGTGTAAAATGTATTCCCATTTATCTCGTACCCTTGGAAAGTCGTTATAGTCGAAGATGGTGTCTTTGCCAACATGTACAGCTGATCTCCAACATCATTGTCATTCATTAAATGTTTTCTCAACCAACTGCCAAAAGTCTCCATGTGGGCCTTTCTAATCCAGGATTCAGGCTTCCCCGGGTTGTCCGAGCGTAAAATATTTTTGTGTTTCTCGAAGTACGGAGCCACCAAGCTGGAATTTGTCAGAACTGTGTGGTGTGCTTCAGTCATAGAATGGCCGTCCATACATATCGTTGATTTCCTTCCGATCGTGCCTTTTCCACTTAGTCTCCCCTCGTACCGCGAACGAGGAAGACCAATCGGCTTAAGGTCAGGAACAAAGTCAACACAAAACTCAATTACCTTCTCATTTGCATAGCCTTTGGCGATGCTTCCTTCTGGCCTAGCACGGTTACGAACATATTTCTTTAATACTCCCATGAACCTCTCAAAGGGGAACATATTGTGTAGAAATACAGGACCGAGAATGGAAATCTCTTCGACTAGGTGAACCAGGAGGTGCGTCATAATATTGAAGAAGGATGGCGGGAACACCAACTCGGAACTGACAAGACATTGGACCACATCGTTCTGTAACCGTGGTAGATCTTATGGATTGATTACCTTCTGAGAGTTGCATTGACGAATGCACATAGCTTCACAATGGCTACTCGAACATTTTCCGGTAGGAGCCCCCTCAAAGCAATCGGAAGCAATTGCGTCATAATCATGTGGCAGTCATGAGACTTCAGGTTTTGGAACTTTTTGTCCACCATGTTTATTATTCCCTTTATATTCGACGAGAATCCAGATGGGACCTTCATACTGCTCAGGCATTGAAAAAAGATGACCTTCTCTTATTTCGTAAGAGCGTAGCTGGCACGACCTTGAAACCATTCCGGATGCCGGTCATCAGGGTCTTTCAAACGTTGTTGGTCCTGCCGTGCTTCCTTTGTATCATTTGTCTTCCCATACACGCCCAAGAAGCTTAGCAGGTTCAAGCAAATATTCTTCGTAACATGCATCACGCCGATTGCAGAGCGGACATCTAGGACTTTCCAATATTCTAGCTCCCAAAATATAGATTTCTTCTTCCACATGGGTGCGTGCCCGTCAGCTCCCTGCGGAACTGATTGTCCGCCAGGACCCTTTCCAAAGATGACTTTCAAATCCTTGACCATATCAAATACCTCAGCACCAGTACGTTCCGCAGGCTTCGACCGGTGATCTGCCTTGCCGTTGTAATGCTTGCCTTTCTTTCTTACGTTATGATTTTTCGGAAGAAATCGACGATGCCCAAGGTACACGTTCTTCTTACAATTTGTTAAATATACACTTTCAGTCTCATGTAAAAAGTGTGTGCATGCATTGTATCCCTTATTTGTCTGTCCCGAAAGGTTACTAAGAGCAGGCCAATCGTTGCTGGTTACGAAAAGCAACGCTCGTAGGTCAAATTCCTCTTCTTTGTGCTCATCCCACACACGTACACCAGGTCTGCCCCACAACTGTAAAAGTTCATCAACTAATGGCCTTAGGTACACATCGATGTCGTTGCCGGGTTGCTTCGGACCTTGGATGAGCACTGGCATCATAATGAACTTCCGCTTCATGCACAACAAAGGAGGAAGGTTGTAGATGCATAGAGTCACGGGCCAGGTGCTATGGATGGAGTTCTGCTCTCCAAAAGGATTCATGCCATCTGTACTTAGACCAAATCTTATGTTCCTTGCGTCAGATGCAAAATCTTTGAACTCTCTGTCGATCTTTCTCCATTGCATTCCATCTGCGGGGTGTCTCAACTCCCCGTCCGACTTACGGTCCTCTTTGTGCCATCGCAACAACTTGGCATGCTCTTTGTTCCCGAACGAGACGTTTCAACCGTGGTATTATAGGAGCATACCACATCACCTTGGCGGGAACCCTCTTCCCGGGTTTCGGCCCTCAACATCGTCACCGGGGTCATCGCCTCCGATCTTATAACGCAATGCAGTGCATACCGGGCATTCATTCAAATTCTCGTATTCACCGCGGTAGAGGATGCAGTCGTTAATGCATGCATGTATCTTCAGAACCTCTAAACCTAGAGGGCAGACAACCTTCTTTGCTCCGTACGTACTAGCGGGCAACTCGTTATTCTTTGGAAACATATTCTTCAACATTTTCAGCAAGTTTTCAAATCCTGAGTCAGCTACACCTTCCCGTGCCTTCCATTTCAGCAAATCCAGTGTGCAGCCCAGCTTTTTCAGACCATTATCGCATCCTGGGTACATCGACTTTTTGTGATCCTCTAACATGCGATCCCCTCTCCTTTTCAGTTTCGCAGCATCTCCATGCATCAGCAATGGTCCGACCAAGATCATCAGCGGGCTCATCACGTGCCTCTTCATCAGCATCCTCCATGTAAGTATCACCGAAATGATCAGGATAGTTGTCATCGATGATATCATCCCCTTCTTCATCTTCTTCCATTATAACCCCTCGTTCTCCATGCTTGGTCCAACAATTATAGCTTGGCATGAAACCGTGCCGAAGCAGGTGCAGGTGAACTTTTCTTGAGGAAGAGTAACCCTTCTGATTCTTACGACCAACACATGGACAAGATAACAAAACCCCCTGCTTGTTCGCATTAGCCACTACGAGGAAACCTTTCAAACCCGTAGTGAACTCGCCGGAGAGTCGGTTACCGTACATCCATTACCGATTCATCTGTATTATTATTATATAAAGTATATAATTAACCATCATGCATTTGTTAAACTAACTAGCTAGAAGTAATAGGAATTAAACAATGAACTACACACATGCATATTTTATCAATGACACATGAAAAGTTCAAGTTGCTAACCGCGATCGATGAGGAAAAATAAATGAGAAAGCTCAAGTGTGGCTCGGACACTTCATATCATATTTGTTTCATGCTCTCGGGCATTTCATCGAACACCTTGTGTGCATAAGAGGAACCAAAAGCAAACCCACCACCCCTTGTGAAGATTGTGAAGAGAAGTGGCACCAAATGGCTAAGTGAAGTGAGTTGCGCTACCTTTTATAGGGATGGACCTTTAGTCCCGGTTGGCCTGGCCAACCGCGACTAAAGGCCTCCGGGCACCTTTAGTCGCGGTTGGCCTGGCCAACCGCGACTAAAGCCCCTTCCGTCCCCCAGCTGTCGACCGAGCCCGCTAGGCCCAGAATTTTGGCCGCGGGTCGCCTCCCGAACCGCGACTAAAGACCCCTTTAGTCACGGTTCGAAAGATTTGGGTTCTAATGGGGCTGGATGGAAGCCTCATTTTCTACTAGTGAATGCGCTCAGGAATTCAGTGTGGCGCTGTTGGACATCGGGGGCAGCGCGTTGGTGAGGGGGCCACGAACGTGAGTGGCGTGCTCGCGAGGCCAGGGGCGGCGCACTGGTGAAACTCCCTGCCGGTGCGCCGCCCAAGGAGGTCCACAGCGGGGCGCGCGGAAGGAACAGGCGGTTGCATCGCCGAATCACAAGCACGCGCTGGACGAAGCCCATCGAGGCCTTTGTGACGCTCGGGAAGAAGCAGGGAGCGGCGAGCGGGCCAGTTGGGGAGGAGATGTGGGCGCTCCGGAGCAGCATCCTATGCCGCCCCTGCACAGCTCTGGCTCCGACGTCCACACGTAGAGCGCCACATCCACCTCTGCGGGGTATTCATCCCATCGGCGGTGCTGGTCGCTGTCATCGGCGGAGGTGTGGAAGAGAGACCCACTTTCCGGCCGACACCACGAAGGTCTCTTTCCCGATTCCTCTCTGAAGCCGCCACCATCACCACGATTTGGCGAGCTTTAAGGTTCTCCAACGTTGTTTCTCGCCAGCAGAGAAGCCCGTTGGCCCCCTCCGACGACTCGTAACCGCCGCAATGCCTTTCCACGGGCCGTCCTCTGCACGTCCTCCACTCCTCCGCCTGGCTGCATCTTCGGCGGCCTCTTCTCGCAGCTCTCAGTGGAGAAATCGAGAGAGGACCGGAAGATTCTGGAGTGAAACTATGCGTAGGAGACAAACAAAAAACAAAAGGAGCGCACATGCCGATACATGGCTGTAACAACCCATCAGTTGAGTTATGTCTAGCACCGCTTTAACTGTTGGCTCTCCACGGCTACAACCACACGACAATAAACCAAACAGACTAAATTGTACATGTAAAAAAAGCTTTCCAAAATTGCTAAACAGCGCCGAGTCGATACACAGCAAACAACCGATGGGAACCAAACCAACGAAAACAACAGGTTTCAACACCATGCTCGTACCTAGAGAGGCTTCAAAATTGTTAGAAAATCGAAGTTGTTAAGGTTTAATATAGTACTTATTAGACAATTACCAATAAACCATATGCTGTTTACCCATGCTTCACTATGATCGCGGCAAGCCGCGCTTTCCTACCTAGTTGTAAAAAGAGGTTGAAGTAAAGGGAAATTTCATACAAACATAATTCAAATGAATTCTTTACAGAAATTCCGAAAGATTGCAATCCTAGAAATCAAACAGCCATTTTAGAAAAAAAATTCTATGAATCCAAATTCTATAAAAATCCTACACAATTCCTTCAAATAAAACAAGCCCTAATTAAGAAATGGAATCATGGCATGCAGCCGAAACGCAAAATACACAAACCAGCATGTAGACAAGCGCGGACTGCGCGCGAGTTCCTTATAGTGCTATTTGTTACAAAACATTGGTTCATCCAAGTTCAGCCTGCAACTAGGACCGAGTCGGCTATTCTATGTACAGAACATGACCCATTCAGTTCACCCTGCCTAGCTGCTCTCCAACTGTAAGTCGGAATATTTTGTTTCCGAGAGTAAGCCGGAAAATATTTCATCATGCATCATCCCAAGAGTGGGTATACCATTCGTCTGTTTCACGACTTCATCTGCTGTCTTTACTGATGAGATGGACACCTGTACTGCCTTTCACGTGAGCTTGCACAACTGGTTCTGCTCCATTAGGATTTAACTAGTTCTGGAATTAATGGATATGACGGCGCCTTGCAGCATTTCAACGTCCTCTGCACAATTCCAAAACACAAATGAAAACAATTGCTTAACATCTGTTCTACGTACAGGTGGAAGTAAATGCTACCCAATCAAATCATAAGAAATGCTAGCGTCGTTTTCTTCTTGGAGCGAATAGTAAGAAAATCTCCACCTTAAACGGAGGGAGTACTTATTATCAAACTAGGATAGGCATACTCAGTGCAACCCTTTGGATTTCTACGGCTGGTGCAGTTGGCGCTTTGATAGGCATATCACTTCAAGATGTCCCGGCTACACTTCCTAGTTTTTTTTAGATGGCTTATCCATGTTAAGACTTTGTGTGATCCGTGAGCTGTAATAATTAGAATGCTATAATAAGCTTTTAAATGCAATAAAAAGCCGTATGCATCGATTGATGCAGAGGCTGGGACGACCCATTTCAAAAAAGAAAACTTATTATCAAAACGCTGATATCCTACATCTTACCCAAAAAGAACCTACATTCCTAGCTAGTACATCTTATAATAAAAATCTGTAGATGTAAAAATTAACAAACACAATTAGAGAGATGTAGACCTGCTCAAATCCACGGTACCATTAACCCATATGAAAAAAAAAATAGGGATCAGCAGAGAAAGTACCAAAAATCCACGAAAGGGCAACACTTACAGGTGAACTGGATCCGCCGCCGCTTCGTGGTTGAATCAGACCACACAGATTGGGAGCCCCCTTCCGGCTTAATACTACACAGCTCTAGATCACCTGCAATACACCACCATCAGGCTTTTCTCACACAAGAAATAAGTTATAAATTTCTTCTGCTTACCACTCACAGTTTATGTGGATTAGCTCTCCGTCGGTTGGACCTTCCTAAGAAGTAGACCTCGTCTCTTCTTCCTCTCCCGTGCCATGAAACAGAACAAACTGAAAACCATGATGCTGTGAGAAATTACAGAGTACCCGTACAAATCAATACACGGATGTTTTGAGATGATTTACTAGGGATTTGGGAGTTGCGCACCTGTAGTTCATCTCCGCAATGTGACTTTCGGGATGCGAGAAATCATGTTGGCATCCTCCCACTGGCACCTTCCAACCAGACTTGGACAACCCCAAATGTAGAGTTCCTCCAACTTGGTGAGGCTCTGTATGCTTTCGGGCAAACGTTTCAGGTTTGGACAGTCAATGATGTTAAATTCCTGTAGGGATTCGAGCTGGCCCAGCCACTCTGGCAATACATATAGGCCATTGCACTTCTTCAGCCACAGTTCTGTCAGAGCTGTAAGGTTCTTCATGCTTTCAGGCAGAGATGTCACTTGGGGACAATTTGTGATGATAAAGTGTTCTAGAGAAGTGAGGTTCCCCAAACATTCTGGCAGTATCTCCAGATCCATCAAAGACCGCAGGTGTAGTCTTGTGAGAGATGTTAAGCATCCAATGACATCCGGAAACATCCTCAATCCGTTGCAGGAATAAACTTCAAATATCTCCAGTGTGGGGAGGTGTTGAAGCCTATCCCACTTGTGTGGAGCAAAATTGCAGTTCTGTACTACCATCTTAAAAGGAAGAGTGGAAGACGAAAGCTTCCCAAATCCCCTTTTTGGCCAAATCATGCTGCTATTATCCAAAAGCCAAAACATACTCCTCGGGGGATATGGTAGGAACTTCAACTTGGGGCAGTCTCCTATATCCAAAGTATGCAAATTAGGGATCAACGACTCTTCATTTTCTTCACTTGACTGTGTTGTCCACCATTCCACCAGATTCTCCATCGACTCCAATCGTATAACTCTCAATTTCCTACAAGTTCCACCTTCTCCATAAAATTCCTTGCCAATTTTTGTGATGTTTGGAATATTCTCCATGTGTAGGCTTCTTAAATTTGCCAGTAGCCCAACTGGTGGAAGATTATGACATGTTCCTAAACCAGAAAGCTTGAGGAATGTGAGAGAAGGGAGGTAGGAGGAAATGTCATACATCCAATTAGGGAAATCCTTGCTCATATAATCCCATATAGAAAATTGTTCAAGAGTTCGAGGCGGTATAAGCCTCTCCAGCACACATTTATCGTTCTCACATTGGACTCCCCATGCAAGATGTAGACTATGGAGATCTGACTTATCACGCAGCTTGGCTCTCTCCGCATCTTTAGGATTCATGACATTTTGAAGTTCTACAATAGTAAGCTCGTGGCAGGTCAACTGCGCTAGCTCCACAATACTGCTATATCCTTTGTTCTCGAGCTGATGTACCTCATGTACTATCACCCCTGGCAAATTCAGATGCTTTTTGATGTCACATGCCTTGTCAAACATTTCTTCTTGTGCTGACGAGACCAGAAGTTGATTGAGTGTGGTTAGGTCACGGATGCTATCTGGTAAATCCTTACAATTTACACCAGAGATGTCCAATAATTCAAGCTTAAGGTCACCTATCGAGGACGGAAGATTTTCAAGCCTCAGACAATATGACAAATTGAGATGCCTCAGCTTGAGCAACTGGCAGAGTGACTCGGGCAATAGTTTTAGCTTGCAACAACTTGCTACGATCAAAAATTCAAGCTCAAAAAGGTTGCCAAAACTTTCAGGCAATTCCCTGAGGTCATGGCAATCTGAAAGATCTAAGAATTTCAAATGAATAAGCTGCCAAAATGATTCTGGGAGCAATGAAACCTTGTAGCATCCAGAGAGATTCAAGAAACCAAGATTTTGGAGGTTGCCAAAATCTTTTGGGAGGTATTCCAACACATGGCAATTTGATAAGTCCAGATGCTCTAAGGACCGAAGTCTGACACTATCAGGTAGTTTGGTTAGCTTGGAACAACCTGACAAGTTTAAGAATATGAGTTTTGGAAGGCTGCCAAATTTATCAGGGAGCTTCCGAAGAGCAATACACTCTGACATGTCTAGGTGACGTAAGGATGTCATCTCGCAGATAGATTCCGGCAACTCTTGGAGAATGGAACAACCCAACAAGTTGAGGAAAGAGAGTTTAGAGAGCTTGCCCAGTGACACAGGAAGCTCATTAAGGCTGATATTACTAGATAGGTCCAAGTGACAAAGTTTCTGGAGGCTACATATGTTGTCAGGCAAGGATTCAATAGAGCATTGGGACAAAATTAAAGTTTGCATGTGCTGAAGTGTGTGGAAAGACTTTGGAATTGATTTTATTGGCAAGGCAGTGGCATCAAGGTACCTAAGTAGCTTTGAGTGATGAAGAGAAGATGGAAGAACTATGTTTCTTGAGGTGGATTGTCCATCAACTAAAGATCCACTATGGTTCAAGTTGCTTGGAGTAGATTTTACTCCAGCTGAACACCCACTTAAGTCTAAGATACGCATGTATTTGGACCGAGAAAATGCCATTTGAGGAAGTTGCAATTTCCTGGGATTGCTAAAATGGAGGGATCTAACCTTGGTTGGTATATCTTCTAAAATGTTCGGTTGATTCTGGTAGTTTATCAATTGTGCGTGTCGGCAAAAACTTGCTTTGTTCCAGGTCTTTGGTTTGGTTCCATTTGCATCCAGAAGAAGCAATTCATTGGCAATAATTATTGAGGCAAGTTCATGGACCAAATCATGCATGGTGAGCTCCCCAGGGCCTTTTCCATGCACTTGAACCGGACCAACCTGCATGTGAAAGTACATTAAAATTGTGTTGCATGATAAAAATAATGAAATATCAAACCCAATGAAGATAGTAGGTATTCTTATGAAGTGATTAGTCATCATATATCTAATTACCCGTGTTTATTATGTTAGTGTATGCCATACAATGTATTGAAAATATCACGGTAACATACTTATGGCACTTGACTTTCCACCCCATTGTGGGCTATACCTATACCGCCAGCATATCTAGTGTCAGTTCATGTTGTAATGATACCTGCAAAAAAAACCGCAAAAAATGGGTGGAAACATATGTTTAATATGTTCATTAAGATTGCAAGAATTGTATCATTACAACATGTGTTATTTCTTATGTATGGATCTTTGCACTTTTCCGATAAAAGTTGAACTAGTTGAGTCGACTAAAGTATCCCCGTATACTGTATATCCAGATTCAACTTAAGTAAACGAAGGCATTTTAATTTATAAAGTAATTTTATCACTACTAAAAATTCACGATTTCGATGAAGATATTGTAATTTTATTTGCAATTATTAAATTAAATATACTAAATATCAAACTGCAAGATAAGGTCTTCAACCGTAAGAATGAATAATCTGTCCACATGAGAGAGACATATCGAGTTAGTTTTGTACTCACCGATGGTGACCTTGATAACTGAAGAAAGGACATCCCTAGAAGGTAGTTTATACATCTTTCACCATCATCATATCCATGAATGTATCCAAGAGCCATCCACTGTTGGATTAGATGGCGTGCATCAACAACAAATCCCTTGCGGAAGGCAGCCAAATATGTGAAACACATTTTGAATTCCATCTTCATGTAGTAATAACTCAGCATTAGACGCTCTAATGTGTTGTTTTGATGTACTTCTCTCAAGCCCAAGTCAACTTTAATGTCTCTTATATCTTCCCATGCTGTGACAGTCCTTAGCTCGAACATTACTTGCCCTAGAGCATTTGCAACAAGTGGTATCCCCCCACACCTCGCCGCAATTTCTCTTCCGATTTCATGCAAGCCGCTTTCGTTATCATCAGGTCCAAGTGCCCTCTGCTTCATTACTTCCCAACATTCCATAGGTGATAAAACACCCAAGTTGATTTGGTCAGGCTCAGTAACAAGGCATATTTTCCGACTGTTTGCAAGAAACCCGGTGCTAAGGTTTTGCACGACGCTCTTGCTGCGGGTAGTTACTATGATCTTGCTACCTTTACAACCATATTGTAACATCCTCTTCAGTTCTTCTAGTCTTTGTCCATCTTCTTCCCAGAGATCATCCAGAACAATCAGGTATCTTGTAGTGGAGAGCTCCTTTTGCAGATTATCATGTAAAAACTGCAAAGTGCAGTTCTCAAGACTGATACTGCTATTTATGCCTTTCATGATTGAACTCCCAATGTTGTGCAAATTAAACTGCTCGGACACATGAACCCACACATTGACATCAAAGACATTTACTCTTTGATCCGCCAAAACTGATTCTGCTAATGTTGACTTCCCAAGACCACCAAGCCCAATAATTGGAATGATGGAGATATCCTCATTTGCTTCACTTTTCAATAGCAGGCTAATAATTTTCTCCTTCTCCATATCCCTCCCCACCATTCCATTTTTCATTCCTATGTTCCTACTAGCGGCAAAAGTTTCCTTATTTCTGCTCCCTTCTGGCCTTGCTTCATGACGAGCAAGATTCAGTGTCTGGCCCTCTTTTACTATTTGGTCTATTTTGCCCCTCACGGTCTTCATGTCGTGGGCTATTGTCGCCCTTTGGACGAGTTGATTGTTCCCCGAAAAGAATAGCTTGACCTGTAAAATGAATTGGAGCTAATGTCATGTGCCATTTTTTCTATGGTCTCAAAACAGTGTAAATTCCCGAAAGGGGTATCCTGGCATCATTTAGTCTCAACGATCACACCCCTAATCTCGAAGGTGCATCGTTTAATTTCAGCCGTTCACGTGTTTAATTCAGGAAAAACATTTCAACATTAGAGATACATGGAAGCACAAACCTTTTTATATAGGAAGTTTCATAAAAAGCCGGATGCATGGATTCATCTCTACTATTCAATGGTGGGGCGTCCTTCTCCCAGACAGTGAGATGTGAATCTGTGTGTGTGCATGTCCACTACGCTGTGGCTCAAGCGCTACCGCAGTTTCCCTCCTGGGCTGATAATACTACTATTTATGCCTAGATCGAATCAACCTCGAGGCTTGCGATCAAGTCGTCGCCATGATTGTCGCCAACGAGCTCGTCCCACGGATGTTGCTGCCGCCCCCAACTTCCACTGATTAGGTGTTTTATTTGCTCCACAAGTGAGAGCTCGATGCGGACATACCTCTCTAGAAAGAACCCAAGAGCTCTCCCTATTTATTTCATAATTTTTAGCAATTAGTTATATGGGGTAGAAAAGAGAAAAAGCTCCCATTAGAGTGGGAGCATGTGCACCGTTGTGGGCTATCTGGCATGTCTGAAATAAATTATCTTTAACACACAAAGTTTCCCATCATTTTTCTTTGGCTACCCATTGAATGCATATGCTGTTGTAGGAGCGCCAAGACATAGATTTTAGGTACAACCGTTAGGTACCGAAGCACAACAGTCAATTCAGGTGGAGGTTTGATAAAGAATAACATGCGCGATATGTTACTTAAATTGTTTCCATGGCTTATGCATGTCCGTTTAGTTGGAATTCTCAGACCTGTTTCTGCTTCCCGAAAGCAGAACTCAAATATTTCTCACAACAGATTTGCCAAACGCCCCCGCAAAAAAAAAAAAAGATTTGCCGAACACAACCAGCTTCTTGCAGTGTATTTCCCGCAGCACCTTCACCCCTGCTTCCGCTGCAGTGAGATCAAAACTTCTTATGAAAATTACCCACCGTGCCACTGGCTAGTCATGTCGTTTCGCCGTTCTTTTTTTTGAAAGGAAATTACGGTAGGAGAAGCCCCTACAGTAATTTTAATTTTAAATAATAAGAACTTAAATTTGCGTTCCTCGGGGCTTGAACTTGGGTTTCACCGTTCTTTTCTTCCGCAGCTGAGCAAACCCCAAAATAGCAATTCCTAGTCTCCTACCTCGCACAGAGGTCACAGTGCTAGGTTGGAGTCACCGCTCCTCCGGCCGCCTATCCAGCCAACGCCGGCGACGGAGAGCTGCATATCCAGCCCCCAACCACATTTGCTCCGCCTTCCCGTTCCTTTCTTCGCTCATTCCCGGTCAGAGAGGTGCGCCCAAACCCCCGGAGTTGGAGCTCGGCGCGTCCCCGGCCCGCCCCAAATCTGGCCGGACTTGCGCCTGACGGCGCCGCACCCCCGGGATTGCAGCCTCACCCCGCATCCGTCCAAATTTTCGCCTCCACGCGCCGCTCCCCAGCATGGAACCGTGTGGTTCCTCTCCTCGGCACCACTTCGTCATGGCACTGATCCGCGCTCTGCTACGCCTGCCCACACCTACGGCCACAGTCTCCCTTCAAGGCTCGTTTGGTTGCGCTCGATCCGCCGGGATCCCAAACTTTTCCTCGGATGAGAAATCCACCAGGAAAATCTGGACCGGTTTTTCTGCCGGCCCATTTAGAGGACACAACGGGAAACTCTGGCCCTTTTTTTGTACCGATTTCCTGGGCGTGAAATCCACACCCCGTGACTTCAGGAAGGAATTCCGCGTCTCCCTTGCGACCGAGCGGCACGGACCCGTGAGTTCCGCTCCTGCTCCTGCGCACCAAATTGCAACGTTGCATTCTTCACGGAATGGAAGCGGATGGCCCCGTCTGAGATTTTCCTGGGCAGTTGGGATCCGCTCCCATCCTGTGGAGAATTCAGCGTTACAATTTGGTAAGTGGGGGCAGAGGCAGGAGCAGAAATCACGGGCAGAACCGTTCGGTTGCGAGGTGCGCAGTAAGCCGCTTTGTCGTGAGCCAGACGCGGAATTTCTCCCCCATGTCACGAGGTGTGGATTGCACGCCCGGGGAATCGGTAGGAAAATCCGGGCCAGAGTTTCCTGATGTGTCCACCAAATGGACCGGCAGAAAAACCGGGCCAGAGTTTCCTCCTGGATTTCCTGTCCGGGGAAAAGTCAGGGATCCACGGCTTATCGAGACCAACCAAACGAGCCCTCATTGATTCCCTCTCCTCTGCCACGGCCGTCCAGATCCTGCGGTCCTCCTCCTCTTCACTCGACTGTTGTTTGGCAGCTGGTGTTTCAGTTTGTGCAAGGTAGTTGTTCGTGATACTTGTCAAATAAAATTGAAACCACTATACTGAAAATAAAGAACGTTGTTCATCTCCATGATTTGCTACGCTGTAGTGCTTTCTGAACTCTGATTTGCCAATGAGAATTCTAGAATATAGATTGAACATATTCTAGAACATATTCTCATGATTTACAGTTCACATTTCACAACGACTTTTTCAGAATCCACAGCTCAACCAAACACACCCAGTTATCCGATCCATGAGCTTAATAAGTATCTTTTCAATTTTCTTATTTTTCTCTTGTACGACTCTGAATATTTTTCAATAAAACGCTGTATGCATCGATTGATGCAAGAGTCGGCCCCCATTTTAAAAAAATTTATACCGCTGTTCACAATGTACACATATTTTATAAAATAATGAGAATATGGTCTGACATACATGAAACAATCATTTCATTAAATTAACTTTTTATTTTTAAACATGAATATTAGTTTCATATACAAGATCATGTTTTAAACATTAGATGAACAATTTATTTCGTAAATATCAACATTTATATTATGATGTATATTTTTTATCTTCTAGAATATAGATTTTTCATTGATAGAATATTTTTTTTAAAATAGATTTGGTAAACACAATTTGTTTCTTTGAAACATAAGCTATTTGTACAAAAAAAATGGAACACTTGTCCTTCCTGTCACAAAAATATTATTTGACTTTTAAATATATTTGTGCTCGCTCCTTCCATTAAAAAAAAACCGCTCAACTTCATCTAGATATGAAGATATATAGACATATTTTTAATTATAGATACATCAGCATCTAGAAAAATGTAAGCAACTCTTTTTAGAATTGAGGGGGTATAAAAATAACATGGATAAACCTACAGCAAACATGCTTCTAGAGTAACGCGTACTAGTGATTGTTGAATATAAGTGTACTACAGTTCCAACTTTTGGTTGAACCAGCTAGTGCATAAATTTTATATGGTATCAGAGTTAAGAGGTCTCACGTTCGAGACTCTAGTCACTTAGTATTAAAACCAAAGAAAGAAAGATAATGCGGCCTACACCGAATCAACCCTAAGGACTAAAAAGAGGCTAGATGTGAGGTGAAGTGTTGAATATAAATACACTGCATAACCTACTTCCATAAATTCAGAATTTTGATTGAATTAGCTAGTGCAACGATCTTATAGTAATTACTGGGCCAAACACAATAAGTGTCGTTTTATGTGTTTTGGTGTTTCTTCTTCATTTTTTCTTTCTTTTCCTCCTGTTTATTTGTTCATATTTTCTAAACTAGTTTTATTTCTCATTTTTATTTTATTGATTATTTCATTTTTCAATAAACTAGCAAGGCGGCCCTCGCAAATGCGAGGGCGTCATTGTACTGTTTGTTTGGAAAAATATCTATGTTAGATGTATCATCTTTAATGCGTAGCTTTTTTGTAGAGAGGCGTGATTTTCTAGCTTTGTTGAGGCACTCTTACTCAGATAGGCTTCTGCCCTAGCTTGAGGAAGATAGATAATCTGCTCCTCAAGAAGTGATGACAAAATAGCGGAGGATCCATCTTATGAAATATATATCCGCGTTTTATCCAAGTGATCCACAAACGACGAAAATCCTCTTTTGCCTACTTCTATCTCGATGAGAGGAAACAAAAGCTCTTTTTACCTGTTGGGTAATCATTCAATTAAGTCTTAAATGAGCTCCTCTAAAGTTTGAGGCAAATGAACGCTATAGAATAACGAAGTAATTTGTTCATGATGCAATCAATAGAATATAACTTATCGTTTGTTGATAGGTGGGAGAACTAACCAATAAGAAACTTTTATTCCTTTAATTATGTGGATTTTTCTCCATCTCATCTGCTATACCCGTTTAAAGTACATGACACTCTTCTAAAATATGGTATATTCTAAATATGGCAGCGTACTCCAACTCTCGATTGTTGCATTGTTTTGTGTACAAATATATTTTCTTAAAAGAAAAGTAATAAGCACAAATAGTAGTAGAAAATCACCTGAGCTTAATCTTATATAGTACTCTATATTGTTAGTCAGGCTATATACCAATGGTTAAATTTTTAGAAAGTTTGGAAACGCATCCAAAACAGAATTTTGCATCCGCAAATTGGAATGTCTTAGTCCGAGTTGAGATCCACCTATAAAAATTGATCCATGCAAATCAACTCACGTGCAAACTGAAAACTCCTGATTTTGTGTCCCGGTCGGACTGCCCGATCCTTATTTTTTAAATAGCATCCGCTTCGTTCTGATATACTATATATATAGTAATCCATATTTATATAGTATATAGTAAATCTACGTGACCGGTGGGCCTTTCTCTTCTACGTGCCTGTCACATGGAGCTTTGTCTCTCTACGGCATGTACTTTTTACATTGCACCGGGCCAGAATCAGCTAAGATGGATAACGGGATTTAAACTGCATCGATCATGCCAGATATTAACGTGCCCCCAGTTTACTCTTGTACACATACATTGTATCGTGGTATGCTTAATTTTTTTTTCATTACTCAGCTTCAAATTTCTCTAGATGATAATTGTTTCCATGCAAAACTTTTCTATGGTTAACAACTCTCCGCATTATATGTGGACTCTATTCAAGTTTGTCTAGTATAGGCTTTTCTTTTTAATGGAGGCAGTTACGGGCGAGATACTATACTGCCTTGTTTATACTATACGTGCTACCAAATTATTTTGTACCATATACGCTAGCTTGTAACGACATCATGAATGTTCATGTATAATTTCTGAAGATACGGTCATTTTATAGTTTAGATGATTAGTGTGCTGCTGTCTACAAAGAATTCTTTTTTTTGCGGGTCCTGTCTACAAAGAATTCGAGACAAACTCTAACATATTCTTTTAGATCTCTAATCGATTCCTATAAAAAAAGATCTCTAATCGATTGATCCTTGGAGTTGCTCTCGACGTCACAGAGAAGCCGTAAATCCCGTAACAAAGTATGCCATTACGGGGCTTGATTTTTCCATGACCGAACTTACACGTTGTCGGTTGATTTTTTTCCTGAATCAGTTGAGTTAATTTTTCTGTAAATCAGTTGCATCCTGTCGCGATACCGACTTCTTACCATTGTTTTCTATTTAACGTTGATTTGGCATGACTGCACCTTTCATAATTTTTTTGAACAAATACCTTTCATAATTTAATCGTGTCAAACCGGACCTAGCAGCTATGTAACTATTAACATTTTATTAAATCCTAGCCATAAATTTGTATTAAAATAATTTATGTGGTGTGGACCTAACATGATTTTTATATTTTAGTTTGCTTTTAGTTTATAATAGATAGATGTCTTAGATTTGTTTAAATTTAGATGTATCTAGACAGTAAATTTGTCAGATATTTTCAAATTTAAACAAAGTTAATATACCTTTTATGGGATGAAGGGAGTAATAAATAGATTTATTGATCTCATGTGTGGTGCACCGTGAGAAGGAAAAGAATAATCTTATGGTATACCACCAGCGTTTTGCTCAAGTACATCCTAGCTTGTCATTGGTTTTTGGCTAGCAACGTGCGCAAACTTTTTTAAAGTAGCCGCAGCTAGAGTCCTATGCGTTGACGTCTTGGCAAAGCAACGTGATTGGAATAGTGAACATAAAATCTGTACATCCGTTTTATTCCAACGTATATTATACACGGCAGCTAATTGTAGGATCCAAAGAAGTATGTAAGTGTCCACGCAAAATAATATAGAACATGTTGAAGGGCGACTAATAATCCGACACGTTAAGTATGTTACGTAATTATTAATGCATAATTAAATCATAGCCGTAAAATTTAGATCTAACTGTCACGGTAATTTAGGTGATGTGGATTAACGTGGTGTCTCTATTAAACATCCTTATTTTGCTTTTAGTATATAATAGAAATAGATACAGAAATATCTTCATGAGAATCGTGGGAAATTTTTGTACCAGTCAAAAACTTTTATTTGCAGACACATGACGGTTTTATTCTTAAATACATGAACATTTGATGATAATTGATAACTTTACATCCTTTTTTGTCTCTTATAAAAATAAAAGAGAGAACCACTACCTACAGATGCGTGGAGTGAGCCAATAGCTCCTGCAAGGAACGCGGATTACGGCCTCTCGTATGTTCTCCCTTGTGGCAATAAAGGACTGGATTAGGCTTGGAACGTTCATGCTTTAGGTTTTCAATTTCTATAAGATAAATTCATGATCACATTCTTTTTTCTCGAAATGGAGACGGTGCCCCAGCCTCTGCATAAATGATCACATTCTTGGATGATTATTTATAAGATAATCTTATATCCATCATCTGATTTGCATGATTAATATTATAATTTTCTAAAATTTACAATTACAATCTAGGGCTTATGCATATCTAGGTAACACAAATCACTCTCATCTCCGACACTGAAATATCTTGCAAAACGGGCATGGCCACTGAATTCAGTTTTGAAAATATTAACTCAGCAACATTGTATTATAAAAAATATTACTCAAGGCAAATTGTTTTTATGTATTTTCATTTCATACCACGTTAGTAATTTTAGTGTGAAAGTTTGACTTTACCGTGTAAAGTTATTGAAAACAAAAGTAGTAAGTACTTTAGCATCATGAGTGAAAGTAATGAAAGGTCTTTGTACTAGAAGGGACAATCATAACTGGAATCTAGTTTACCCCAACATGGGATAATTAAACAAAATTGTTTTCAATATCCATACCAGTATAGAAAAATATGTGGTGGAAGACTTTAGTTGTTATGATAAAAAATTATTTAATTAAACTTCTTATTTAAAATAAAGGGACTGAATGGGAAGAATCCATCGGGTTATATATAATTAAATTTCAAATTTCGTCATCTAATAGATGTGGACAGAGATTGGACGTTTCCCTAATTACTCTTACTTGTAGTGACTTGTGTGCACTTACATTATAATAAGCTGTTATTGCGCATGTTTCAACTATTTTTGTTTAGGCATCTACTTATTATTCCATGCATTATATACTTTTGTATTCTTCTACGCATCAACATTTTTTAAGGTGAAAATGCATTTATTTTCTTTCAAAAAGGAGGTAAAATAAATGTACAAAACAAAAATGGTTGTTGTAAATGCAAATATTATATTTTATATCTTATAGTACCTTATATTTACTAATTGAAGACCCCCCTACAAAGCTCCACATTAATTCTTGCAGTTTGTAATTTTTACCCATCGGATCTACTGATAATATATCTATAGTCATTGGATGGCATCCGTCTCAGCTCCCCCGCCCACGTGAGACTTAGAGCATCCCCACTCATTGGCGCTCCCCACGCCCAAATCCGGCGAAATTTTCGTCCGGATTGGAGGAAGATTTGGTGTGGGGAGTAGTAGTTTCCCAGCCGCGTGCCCAGGCGAAGTCGACGATGCGAATTTAAAAAACGGAAACTTGACAAACTACGGCTAGTTCATACATAGAGGCCGAATTCGACTATATTTCGAATTCGGCTAGGGGAATTCAAATGCTAATTTTAAAACACGGCGTTCTACATGCCGAAATGGCGGTAGAACACCGTGTAGTCGCCGCCGTCGTCGTCGGAGCCGTCGTCGTTGGCCTTCGGCTGCGCGGCCCGGCTGCCGCTGCCCGGCCGGCGTCTCCCCGGCCCGGGGATGGCTTGTACCGGTCGTCGTCGGAGGACTCGAGGTCGACGACGGGGACAGCGACGCCGGATGGAGGTGTCGCAGGACGGCGGTACCGCGCGACATCGTCGTTGGCGGTTGGAGCGGCGCGGGCGGCGAGTTGGCGTGCGGCGGCCGGGTCCGGCGGCCGCCGCCGCTCGCTCCGCCTCCCGGCGCTCCCGGTCGCGCCCGGCCCAGTCCGAGTGCGGCGTCGTCCGCGCGCTTCTCCTCCTCCATGTCATGCAGCGACCCGGCGATCGCCTCCGCCATCGCGGCGTCCTCCGCGCGCTTCGCCTCCTCCTCGGCGAGCCGGCTTGCGGCGGCCTCTTTCTTCGTCTTCTTCCGGCCGCTCGCGGCGCGGAAGGCCGTCCGCGGATGACGAGGGCGCCGCTGCTGCGCCCTTCGGTCGTCGGCGGAGACGCCGGCTCCTTCTTGACGCGCACCGGCGTCGAAGGCGACGTCGCCTCCTCCCTCTTCACCGGCGCCAAGGATGACCTCGACGCCGATCCGAAGACGACGAGCCGGCGGCCATGCGCCGTGGCTGCCAGATGTTTCCCCGACGGCGGCTCGCCGATGCCCTCGATGCCGATGGAGGGGGCATCGTGAGCACCGGGAAGTTGCCGCCCTCGATGTGCGCGAGGACGTTCGCCAGCGTCCTTTCCGGTGCGCTCCACCACCGTCGGCGGCCCGCGGCGTTGTTGCGCGGAGGCAGAGGCGGCGGGCCATCGTAGGCCGCCAGCTCCCGCTCCCACCGCCGGAGGAAGTAGGAGTTCCACCGCGTGTAGTTGTCGGGGTGGTGGCGCGGGTCGGCGCGCTCCTCGTCGGTCATGGTCATCCTCGCCTCCTCGATGGCGACGTCGAGGGCGTGGCCCCGCGGCGGCGGCGGGATTGGTACGCCGCCAGCACTTAGCCGCCAGCCGCCTCCGGGAGGACTCGTGTCCGGCGGGCAGGGGTACCCCGCCTGGTGGAGGAGGTGCCCCTCCCACGCGTGGAGCGACCGGCGGGGGAAAACCGTTGTTGGCTGCGCCGTCGTCGTCGTAGAATGCCATCGGGAGTAGAGGGAGAGTGGAGGGAGAGTGGAGCACGGGGTACGCCTCGCGGCGAGCGGACCGGCGTATATAGGCGTGGCTGGCGCGGGGGATTAAATGCCGCGTGGAATGCGACGCGTCCACGGCGAGCTGACCGGCGGTAGCCTTTAGTGCGCGCGGAAGACGATGCGTGCGCGGAAGACGACGACATTAACTTGCCGCGTGGCCGGCGAATGCAGACCGGCGGCAGGCTTTTACAGCGCGCGGAAGACGATGCGATGAGGACGACGATTGGTTTCTCTCGCCGACAAGTTGGGGCCACCAGACGCGCGGGAAGTTTGCTCGGTATTTCCCGCGCTTTCGTTTCCTCCGGAGTCCCCGAGCGCTCCTCGGGGGGCCGGGGATGTCGTGGGATCGCCGGATGAATTTAGGCCCAAATCCGGACGAAAACGAGGAACCGGGGGCGCGACTGGGCCGAATTACGCCGTCCGGATGAAAAAAACGCTCGCCGGGGGCCTGTTCGGGGGACGAGTGGAGATGCTCTTAAGTCGCTGTTCATGTCTACGTCCGTACTAAAAAAAATATCCCAAAATCTAATTGTTGCCTGGGCTCGTTTTTGTCTTACACAGTGCCCCCTCGTTGCGTCCGTCGGATCAATATCACGCCATGTAAAAACTTTTCAGGGAGGGCCACGTGCACATGCCGATCTAGACAGCACTCTCCTCTCGTCCAAACAAGTCTCCATCCCCACCCGCAAATGAAAAATTCCCCACCAACTCGAACAGGGTCCCCAACTCGAACCAGAGCGGTGGAAGAGGCGATGGATTCGGCGCTCCTGAGGGAGGAGCGGCGGCCATGGTGTTGGTGCTGCTGTGGCCTGCGGGGGAGGGCTGAACGAGCAGCACCGGTTCTCCAGATGGCCTGGGTCTCGAAGAAGTCGACGCCGGCGACTGCGAGATCCAGCTCCCGTCCAGGCCGCGCGACGACCTCGGGATCGTCGGTTGCTCGCGTCCCAGCCGCGCGACGACCTCGGTGCCGGCGGCTGCGAGATGCAGCTCGCGTCCCGGCCGCTGCTCGCTTCCTGGTCGTGCGGGGACCTCGACGCTGGCCGCTGCAAGATGCAGCTCGTGTCCCGGCCACGCGTTCTCCGTATGGCCTGGACCACGACGACCTCAACGCCAGTGGCCGACCTGCTACTCGCCTCCGACGTCGAAGACCATGACCAGCCGCGCCAGTGCGTAGGACGGTGGGAACGATGGCGCGTTCGTACCAGACCACCCTGCACGACCTGCCGGCTTCCCCAATCCACTGCCGTCCTGGCTTGATCGATCCAGGCATCCATGAGGCAACTTGGCAGTGACGGCAAAGATCAGCTGGGGAAGGAGAGCGTCCTCCACGGCAAGGATCAGCATCCATGGGCATGCGTGAGTCACATTTAGTACTAATTCACGCACAGCTTTTTTTTTTTTCAGAACTATTCAACATTGATCTGTTCCGTATTATTGCAAGTTGTATCTTGGTCGAGCACAGATTCATCTCTTTTTTACATCTATGAACTGTTTTTTCATACTTATTTTATTACATGTAAGCACTATTTTGTTACATCTAACAATTTTGCTAAGAGATGGAATTGATAGGTAATCTGCCATTTCTACATCCAAAAGTATGGAAGGATGTAACAATAGTAATGTTTTCTGCAATTTTGGCTATAAATTTTGAAACTGAATGAGCTATCAATCTTTTTTACATCCAAAATGATGAAAGGTGCAAGGTGTATTTTTTCTCAATTATAGATGAAACTTTTATGCATTTCGTTGTAATTTTAGTTATTTTTTACATCCAGAAAGTTTGATAGATCAAGTTGTAAAATACAGTATGTTTGTGATCCCAGTTTTGGTGCATCTACATGTAACTTTTATCATTTTTTACATCCATCGATGCAATTTTTACATTCTAGTTTTCGTTCACAAACTGCTGATATCTATTGTTTCTGCGAGGGATGTATTTTTGGCAAAATTGGATGTAGTTTTGCTTTTTGACTGGTTGTATTTTATTTACGTCGAACTCTTCTGGCAAAGCGGCAAAGCAGGTTGCTCTTGTGAGCACGAATACAGGTTGCGGCTGTTGGAGGAGACAGAGAGGGAAAAAAAGATATGGAGAGGAATAAAATAATAGACATGGAGAGGAATAAAATAATACAGGGTGTATGAGAGAGCGGGATCCTTGCACATGGGGACCACGTTGTTACTGTAGTGCGCTTGTTTCCTAATATGGCATGTCACGGGTGGTCCAAAGTTTTTGTTTCCTAATCGGAGTGGGGCACCGTGTAAAGCAAACCAGTAACCGCACACCGTGTAGAAACGTCCAATCTTCAGGGAGATTCTCAGTACGCTCTTTGTACCTTAAGCGGGCACCCCTTCCAAGCACTTCAGTGAATTGTGGCGGCTCACGGTTGCAGGGAAGGTGCGTATTTTCCTACCGTCCAATGATAACATAAGGCGGCGTAAGGGGCCTACTTTGGGCTTATGTGCCCTTTGCGGGGAGGTGGAAGATAACAATCACATATTCTTCTCTTGCCCCCTCGCTAAGTTCATGTGGAGTGCGGTTAGGGAATTGCTCGGATGCATGTGGAAACCCACTTATTTCGCTGACATCTTTAGGATTCTGCGTCTACAAGAGGGGCAGTCCAAACGGGTTCTATGGATGGCGTGTACCGCTTTACTCTGGACGCTGTGGAACCTTAGGAACCTCGCCAAGGTGCGTATTTTCCTACCGTCCAATGATAACATAAGGCGGCGTAAGGGGCCTACTTTGGGCTTATGTGCCCTTTGCGGGGAGGTGGAAGATAACAATCACATATTCTTCTCTTGCCCCTCGCTAAGTTCATGTGGAGCGCGGTTAGGGAATTGCTCGGATGCATGTGGAACCCCACTTATTTCGCTGACATCTTTAGGATTCTGCGTCTACAAGAGGGGCAGTCCAAACGGGTTCTATGGATGGCGTGTACCGCTTTACTCTGGACGCTGTGGAACCTTAGGAACCTCGCCAACCTGCTGATGGTTTATACAAAATGTCTATGTACTTGCAGGTGTGGAAGTCAGTGGCTAGGAGGAAGGATCGCGAGGCTGTGGAGTGGGTGATTAGCCGGATTCACGCCCTCCACTCGACCATCAGGAATAGCGAGTAGCAACCCTCCTTCCATGGTCGTGTATCTCCGGTGGTGGCTTAGGCGGTGTTGGGGAACTCGCTTGCCATAGATGACTATGTTGGTTTTTACCTTTCCATCCGTTGTATGGCGTCTAAGGCTGGACACGAGCCAGCTCGGGCTGGGCTCGGGCCGAGCCATGCTTTGGCTCGCTGCAAATCAGCTCGGCTCGGGCTGGCTCGTTTTGCTGACGAGCCGTAAAAGTAGGCTCGGCCCGAGCTTAGCTAAAACTCGGTCCAGCTCGAGTCGGCTCGCGAGCTGGGAACCTACAGACACTGCCAGGTAGGCCCCACGGTGCAGCACCATGGATGTTGACGGTTGAGCCTCGACAGACTCGGTGATGAGCGGGACCTCGACGGCGCCCGGTGAGGCCGGCCTTTCTGCAGCCAGATCCTTCATGGCCGTCAACGGAGACGACGGATTGGAGTGCGCGGCCGTCCTTTCTGCAGCCAGATCCTTCACTTGCGCATACAGCGAGGACAAAGGTTTCTGCTTCCGTCCGTCCATGTCGATGTCGACGCCTCGACGGTGGGGGTGAGAGGCGGAGAGGCGAGGGACTGTGGGGCACGAGGGAGGTGGGGCGCGAGGGGAAGGGCTAGGTGGCCGACGGATGAGACATCATGGGCGGCGGCGGCGCGGCGCCTGTGCTGTGCGGAGGAAATGAGAACGATGGCTACCAGATGTTGTTCGTGCGTGACCTGATCCATCCATCCACATTTTGGGCCAAAAACCAGGCCAGATCATCTCCCTATGTTAATTCGAAGAAAAAAAATCACGAGCTAACGGGCTGGCTCGGGCCGAGCCAGACGAGCTTTCAGCCCATCGCGGTCCAGAGAAACAGGCTCGGCTCGGTATGTGTCTAACGCGGGCCGAGCTCAAAACGGGCCGAGCCAAGAAAAGCTCGGGCCGAGCCAAAATCTCGGCCCGAACGTCCAGCCTTAATGGTGTCTTTGTATGTGGGTCGAGACTATGCTATGTATGTTCGTGTTGTACGCTGCCGTTGGGGCTTTATTAATTTAAAGCTGGACTCTGCTCGAGCCTTCATCTAAAACAAAAAGGTAATCCAGTCCACCTGAGTAAATCCGGCAGTCGCCCCGCGTCATGATCTGCGTAGCTCCATCCGCTGTTGCCGTCCGTTGTAGCAGGAGCAGCTTGCAAACTTTGGATCCAATGCTCGATTAAAAAGTGCGCAGACCATCTCGCTATAGAGGTGATGCAAAAGCCTGATTGGTCCTATGGTGCGATTAAAAAGCCCGTGCATGCTTGCTAGAAAGTAATTAACTTGATCATCCAATGTCCCATCATGGTGGCTAATTTTTTTTATACTCGGCATCTAGTTTTCCATGTAGTCACACTAAGTGGTGGCCTGTGTGCGATTCAAGGTATGCCTGATGTATGTGAAGAAATCATATATTGATTTAAAATGACAAAGTAATCCGTCAGATTTTTATGTGAGCCCTATAATCTTATTTGCAGTAATTTACAAAAAGACACTTACGTGTGCAATATTACAAATTATATTTGCATATGTCGTGCTATTTTATCTGCAGCTTAGAAGTTTTCAGATTTTTTACAAATTTAAAGAAAATAAATGTTTACATGAGCGAACTAGCACATGTATCGGCTCTGGTTTGGAACATGGAAGCAAGAAGGCTAGAGGAGGAACATGAAAATTACCAATTCAACCTCATATTGTATCGGACAAGGTTAGCCTTTTCTGCAGCTTTTATTGTTGACTATGAAAATATATATGTGTGGCTGGGCATATATAGAATTTTTTGTGACCATATACTATTGACTTTCTAGAAATTTACATATTCATTTGAAAAAACAATGAACCACCCATACAACAAAGTTCTAATGGCTAGGACCTACAGCAAATAATTCGGTAGCACTAGGCATCGGACAACACCTCTTCCGCGCCACCAGAACTGATGTCATATAGTTAGCGCAACATAACTACATCAGAGCCAAACCCAATAAATGGGACATTAACGAAAAAAGTAAATTGCATCCTAGCGACTTCGTTCCTACAACATCATCAAAGAGCTAAAAGAGAAAAACTAAAATCAGAGGAATAACATCAGCGGACTTAACCATGTCAACTAACTAAAAGCAATTACAATGTTTTAAGGCTTCAAGAAGGCTGTCGTCAAGAGAGATGACTCAAAAGTAATTTTCTGGTGTGGTGATGAATTCTACCTGAGCATTTCTCGGGCGGGGCTAGGCCTCGGGCCGGGCCGACCAAAGCCCGACGCGGAAAATCTCAGCCCAGGCCCGGCCTGGCCCGACCGACGGGCCGAAAAAATAGGCCCATGCCCAACCCATCACATAGAAAGCCCATCGGGCCTCGGGCCGGGCTGCTTCACTAAATCGCACAAAATCAAGGTCCAGGCCCAGCCCATCCCGACCATTGGGCCAAAAAATCAGGCCCAGGCCCGGCCCGGAGGCATGGTCGGGTCGGGCTTGGCCCGGGAATTTCAGGCCGGGCCGGGCCGGGCTGCCCATGGCCAGGTATATGATGAATTAACATGTGGTGAAGAAAGTTATCCAATTTTATTTTTATTTTGGTTTTGTTAACTAGGTTTGTAGGCAGGGTTGGCAACAGATACATGCATGTTAGTCAGTGGTGGCAATCAATTCCTTCTAGCATCATTTGATAATGATCAGAACAGTGTTGTCGATCTCATGACTCTATGGGATAACAACAGTGAATACATGTAGAAAGATGGTCCGTGGCTAAAGAAAATCCTATCGTGCGAAATATTAGTCATGACTGATATGCACTATCAGCAAAATAAATTAAATACGGCAGTCAAATCTGCAATCGTATATGTAGTAATATCTGATGCAAATGTCACTACCTAGACGTTGCAAAATCTTGGGCTCGGTACCTAGCATAAACTCATATAACTTATGATGGACTTATGAAATAGTATCTACAATTTTTTGAGGGGAATGCAATAACTACATCTATGAAGTATTCTTCCAGCACATGTTGATAAATAATACTTACCCAGTTCTATTCGTGAGTTTTTGCAGGTATTTTTGTTCTACTTAGACTTTACAATTTATTTTTTGTTCCAGTTAGACTTTACAATTCTTAATAAATGAGTTCTTCAAAGATATCTTTCTTCAGCGAGGTCCAAGCGTACGAAACTAGCCACAAGCGGTATAAACATAAAGTATCTTTACTGATGTAAGATAGAAGTAATAATTATATATCACTATAGCACTTATTTTCGAAGTAATAGTGTGTAAATAAAGTTATATAAAATTGAAAAGGCACAAAATCGTTTTGACATTGTAGAGCAAGGTGTATTGATTTACAAGTAAAACTTGCGAAAGAGTATACTACTTCATATGGATACCTTTGACTGGGTGTTGTTGATGAGCTCGTTGGCATCCAGCTCGTCCAACACGTCCTCAACGTCGTAGGCGACAGACTTGAATTTCGCGAGCCACCGCCCAACAGCTTTTCCATCTCTTTCCCCTCGGCGCATCCTGTCATCCGCGTCATGCATCACGGCCTCCAGATCTTCCATTTTTTCCCTCATACCTTCCACATCTTCCTCGAAGCCCCACAGTAAGGCGATCTCGTCTTTCACCAGATCGCCCAACTTGCAAGCGATATGTTTCCCCACGGCACTCGCAAGCATCGCACCAACCTCCGCCATGGCTTCACAGCAGGTTTTTCCTGCTTTCTCACCGAGCTGGAAATTTTTTTTTTTTAACAAACCGAGCTGGAATATTGCTTTGTTTTGGAAAGCAGTGGGAGTTCGTATGGATTTGTTGCCTTGTAGCTCCCTGGTTTTATAATGGATGATCATGGTTTGCTTGCCCCTATTATCGTATTTTTATTTAGACTCGCCCGAGTCTTCATCTGCTTTGGTAACACAAAGTCAGCTCTTGGAACCAGCCACGATCATCCAGCAGTTAGCACGCTACATTATTTGCATCGATCAGATATACGATCTATTATTCTATATTATGGTGCTTTAACTACGACTATTATCTTCCATTTTTATTTAGATAAAAGTCAGCTCTTGTAACCGGTTCATACATTATGCCTTTCACACCGCGGGTTCTCAGCGCGCGGCAGTATCCTAAGCATTTTATTTATATTAAATGCTGAAAGAGATCAATGATGTATCTTACTAGTAGCTACTCCCCGGAGGAGGCATTTTGGCTCATAGGAGCATTTGCACCCATTATGCAAAATAATTAAAAAATAATTTCAAAAATATTAAAAAATTCTGCCATAAAATTTGTGGTATACATTGTGACATTTTATGTTCGTACACAAGTTTTCGTGAAAAAACAACATTTTATGTGGCATGTACAAAAAAGACAAAAAAATATCCTATACGTAGTCGTGTTGTAGCATCATAATTTGTCTTTTTTACAGGGGACACATAAAAAAATAAAATTTTCTGAAAACTTGTGTACGAACATAAAATATGTAGATGTACATGTAAAATTTTATTTGAGAATTTTTTGACACTTCAAAATGTACTTTTACATAACGGGTTCATATGCTCCTATGAGCCAAAGTGAATTTCCCCTACTCCCCCATTCCAAAACTTAAGGCGTAACTTTTTTCGCCAAAGCATAAGGCGCGAGCGATATCAGGGCATGTACAATACTACTAGTAGAGAAGGCGTGTCTTCCCTTATCCCGTATTATCTAGGGAAGACAATAGATATAAGTCATATAATGCATTATCTCTTATAATTATTTCTAGTAATTAATGGTAATTAATTAAATTTAGTAAAAAAATATGTTGCTAAGGGAAGACATGTCGTAGAATGGAGAAAGTAGTCTACCCTTATATTTTCCAAGAGATGATCTCGTATTTAAGGAAAGACAACCTTCTCTTCCTTTATTCTAAACTAACAAAAAAAATCAAGGTGGCACCTCTAAGAGAAAACTGACATCATCTCATTCTAGGTCCCCTCATGTGCGAGTTAAGGCGTGTACAATGGTGATATCTTAGGAGTGCCACGCAAAATAATCGCTGATGTGGGGGTGTTGCGGTCAGAAACCCACCGGCGAGCAGCGACGGGCAACACAGTAGAGCCGGGAGGCTTCCAAGACTGCGGCTGGCCCTGGTTCCTCGAGCGACGGCCCGCAAAGACTCGGCACGCACGTCCGATGCTGGTGCAAGGGCGTGCCACCTGACCTATACCTGATCAGAAAGGTGATGGATTTGCTTCGCTTAGTTTCCTGCATGGCATACACGTAAACATTAAATACGAGACTCGATCGGCTCTCAGGTTATCCTGTGAATCGGCTCAAGGAGCCGATCCACCCATGATTCGTACGAGGTGTACGATCACATGGTGGTCCTGCTTGATCGAAATAAAGCTAAAACGACCTACTACGATTTAGGGTTTTCACCACATAATCGGAACATCCTACGCGTGATTGAGCCTGGTGGCCACGCACGGTGATCATAAACCGACCCTAGACAAGGCCTAAAAACCAACATGAAGTTGATCCCCGAACATCCTGTCTAGGGCTAGCAAACTACACCCTACGTGCCACTGGATCCTTCAACCCGTTTGTAAGGCCTAACTATGCAGATATTAAACTAATCCTTGAAGAACAAGGAGCAATCATAACGGATCGGATCTACTAAATAACGATCAAGCGGGGTGCCGCCCTTACACCTAAGATAGGCGTAAGGGCGGCTAGACGTCTAAGGGTCGCATGGACGAAAGCATATGATACGATGAAACAATGCTAACCCTAACACATCTATGATAACTACGTTGCTCGCAATCAACAAGGCTTCAGCACGAGCAACGCATGAACAACGAATAAACATTACTGCCTAGATCGCAAGATGCGATCTAGGCAGTATGATGCTTACCCGGAAGAAACCCTCGAAACAAGGGAGTTGGCGATGCGCCTAGATTGGTTTGTGATGAACGTGATTGTTGTTTATTTCATAAACCCTAGATACATATTTATAGTCCGTAGACTTTCTAACGTGGGAATAATCCCAACCGTGCACGAGCCAAATTCTATCTAACCGAGCACGTATCCTACTAATTTACAGATACACGGGCAAACTAGCCCAAACTTTGTATACAAGGCCGATTCATGTATTTCTTCCAAGTATATCCTTCAAGCCCATCTTAATCGCGGCCCACCTCTGATCCGGTCAAATTCTGGTGATAACACATGCCCCCCTGGTTTTGGAAATGACAATTCCAAAATCACTCTGTTTATTTTCTTCGTCGGGTCATGTCGTAGCAGAGCAGAACCGTCGCAGTATCCTTCATCATGACGTCTTGCCTTATCAACTTATCTGCAAGATTTGATAGCTTTAACATCACTTCCTCGGAAACCGTAGTGGCATTAAATCTCCACTATACCCCTTTTATTTAACCGCATCGAGCAGTTTGCTTCTTCATCCCCTCCTCATCCTCTGTTCCTCTGTTCCTCTGTAGTACTCGAAAAACCCTTCTTCCACCATGGACTCCTCCTCCTCTTCCTCCTCCGGTCTTTCTTACCAGTCTTCCTCCTCCCGCGAGTCGACGCCGGAGGACATACGCGCCCCCGAGCGATGGGACGAGGCGGACTGGGACTTCTCCGTCTGGTCAGAGGATGACGAATCCCTGACCGATGGGGAGGACAACCTTCACTTCCTCCTTGATGGGGATTCGGAGGAGGAGGACGACGATGATGCTCTCTGGGGCGAAGACATCTCTTCCGATGAGGAGGATGAAGAAGTGGAGGAGGACACCTCCTCCGACGAGTACCCGCCGATGAAGCGCTTCCGCGCCGGGTCAGATGATGATGACGACGATGATGATGACGAGGAGGAGTACGGGGCCCCTGCCGAAGATTACGGCAGCAGTGACGAGGAGCCCATCGGCAGCAGTGCCGACGGCAGCCACGACAGCACCGACGAGGGCAGCAACGGCCCTTAAACTAGGACTAGTAGCATAGGGCTAGTAGTAGTAGTGCATTAGGCATTGGATGATCCTTTTGAGAGTCATCGACTCTTTCTTGTAAAGCCGTTCCTTTGAATCAACAAGAGCTGTTCTTCCAATTTGACTCTCTATTTATCCAATTTCAAGTCTTCTACTTGCCGCACCAAGAACCGATAGCAACGTATCGGACTTTTCGCCTCAAACGCCCATGAAGCCAGATTCAAATACCAATTTAGATAGTCATCCAAGCACTCTCTGTAATTTAATATCTGACCATAATACGCCGCAACCCTAAAGCCGATGGCTGTTCAATCGGCTGTTTTGAAAATCCAGTCTCCTTCAGGTTAGATAGTTTTGCCGATGACGTCCCTTCATCTCCTTGCAGCAACAGGACGGTCCAGACCTTGTAGGTGATGATGGCTTCCCTTTCAGATTGCTTTCAGCAGCTCTGGTGGTCTTCTTCTGCAACGACTCACCGCTTTTGAAGAAGGTTATGATGCAGGGCCAGCCGATGACACTCCAATCGGCTTCCAAAAACAGAGTGTCTACCAGATCAGCTGCCCCCCGGGCCTCAGTTAAGGCGAGAACAGCGGCGAGGACACACAGTTCAATCGAAGGGCCTCGAACTCAAGCAATTCTGAGACAATCACCATGCAGAGCCAGCCAGACTTGCTACCGCCGGCTTCCAAGAAAAGGTCTGCCCCTGAACCTGCCGTTTCCCAAACTCCCACCAAAAGAGGGCAGGGCAGCTCCATCCTCTCCTCGGCTCACGTTGCACGCTGATCCCTTGTCGTTCTTATCGGCTAACCTCTTCCTCTGCAAGCCGATGACACCTCCAGGTGGGGATGTCGAGGAGGTACCCATGCCATCCGCCACTACGGCCTTAGCAACTTCTACGAGTGCGGTTTAGAAGGTGGCCAACTTGGCCAAACCGACGAGCAGAAACACCGAGCCGATCACCTCTTCTTCCGTTGAAAGCCGATACTGCGGACAAAATGCCCACGGCTTGATGAGCAAAAGGCTGCCTTGTACGCCAAAGCGGCACCTCCGACGGCAGCTCGCTCGAGCCGGCGACCTTGCGCAAAGGGTCGGAGGTCCTCGAAGAGAAGGTTCGGGCAACGAAACGGCTCATTGAAGCTGAGGAAGCTCTCATTGTTTACTCCCTCGAGGAAGTGGAAGGCCTCGAAGCTGAACTGAAGACCGACTTGGTCGAAATCCGCGTCTTGAACACGCAGCTGGTAGATCCTGTGTGATTTGTACTAGAGTCGATGTCCGTGCATCAGCTGTACATCATGAGAATTTTTTTTTACTGGTCGATTTTTCTATCGGCCTCCAATATTTTACTGCACATGTATCGCACATGTTCCTCTGATTAGGTGCCCCCCGAGTCGAATCTGTCAGGTAACTGCAGATATCGGCTCTGTAGTTAGCCTAGGTACTGTACTTGAACATCGGCATCGCCATGACTGATGTTGACTTCTTCCAGCTCGTCAGCCGACGTAAACCTGTATCCCCGCTTTCCGCCGCCCGTTAGATCGACGTTGAACACGGGCAGAACGTATAGTGAGGATAATTTTGGCCGATTGCTGGAATCGGCCTCCATGTTGATTGACTCGCTCAATGAAGGTTTTGCGACGTTTGTCCATAGATCTTTGGGGCCGATCACAAGGATCGGCCTCGCCACGTTTGTTCATAGATTTTGCTCTTGTTACACGGTCAGGCCGGTGGATAAGACCAGCCTCACCCCGTTTCTCGTCACGTCGATGCGCTCGCAGTCGTCCAAAGTGATGCCTGAGAGTGGCTCTTGGCCTGCCGTCTCCCAAACGTTCATGCCGGCCGTTGAAATCTCGGCTGAGTCATCTGCGTGGACGACCTCTACTTCATCTCCATCCCACTGTATTAAACATTGGTGCATCGTGGATGGAATGCAACAATTGGCGTGGATCCAATCTCTCCCTAGCAGGACAGCATCGGTGCTCTTGCTGTCGACAATAAAGAACGTCGTAGGGATGGTCTTTCTTCCTATGGTCAGATCCACGTTCAGAACACCTTGCGCTTCAGATGCTTGGCCTTTAAAATCGCTCAGTGTAACGTTGGTCTTGATCAGATCCGAGCTAGAGCGTCCCAACCGACGTAGCATGGAGTATGGCATAATGTTGGTCGCCGCTCCGGTGTCCACCAGCATCTTGTTGACGGGCTGCCCATTGATATAACCTCGTAGGTACGGGGCCTTCGGGTGTCCGTAGCTTCTTTCTCGTGGCTTCTCAAAGATAACGGCCGTGGGCCGCAGTCAAGTTGTGCCACAGGTGCTTCGCCCAATCCTAGAGCACAAAACTCCGCTGGAAGGATGAACACCATGTTTGTGCCAGCCGATGTCTCATCATCGGCTTTCCTTTGTTTGAGACGCCACTCTTTCTTTTGTGGTCGACCTTCTTCGTCCAGAGTTCGCTGAATTTTCGCGGCCAGATCAGGCCGCGCCTTCCTTAACGTGTGCAGGTATAACCTTTCAGCTTCCTCCAAACCACGTAGCCGCTGAACCCTACGCTTTTGGGAACGGCTGAGTCCATCAGGGCACCACCTTGGCCGGTGGTATTTATCTTCTTCTTCTTCATCGTCGTCTTCTAATTCCTCGAGATCTTCCACCCGAGAGGACTCAACGTACTTGTTCCGAGATGGGAGCGGCCCTAGACGTTTGAATGCTGACACGTCTCCTGCACCCTTCTTCTTCTCTTTACATTCTGGGCAGTTGCCGATTGTAGGCAATCGGCTCATTCTCGAATCCCGGCGAGTGTACCGAAGAAAGGACAGTCCCGGTGCCTATCCACGTCGTCTTGTTCCCTTGACTTCTCCTTGGCATGGCGCTCATATCTCTCCTCGTCGCGATCATGCCGGCGGTCTCTCCCTGGCGTCTCTGCTAGCCAGACGATCTCTTTCGTCGTCGTCGTCATATCGCCGACGTTGGTCGTATTGACTCACGTATTTGTTGAGGAGGTGATCAGAGAGAGGTCGCTGATATCGCACATTCTTCACTTCTCCCTCTGCGACATAGCGCTTGCCATCGTGCCGGAGCCGATCGCGTGGAGCGGCTTCCTCTTTGTCCTTGTTATGAGAGCAGCTGCCCTCGTCTCTGTCCTTACCAGAGTGGTGCCCAGGTCCTACCATGTTGATGCTGAACGAGAAACACTGGCTGGCACCTCCCGGGGTAAGTGCACTCCACCATGTTAACGGCGGGGAAGGGGTGCGTGTCGACTTTCATGGCGTGCTGGCTAAAAATTAGCCGCCCTTGTTCTATCGCCATTTGGATCTGCTGACGCCACACCCTGCAGTCGTTGGTGGTATGGGTGAACGTGCTATGCCACTTGCGGTATGGCTTTCCGTTCAGCTCCGTGCCGTGGGGATTTTGTGGCCTTCGGGTAACTTTAGTCGCTTCTCCTTAAGTAAGAGGTCGAAAATTTGCTCAGCTTTAGTCACGTCGAATTCAAACCCTCTTGGAGGACCTTGTGGCTTAACCCACTTGCGGGACACGGGGCTTGCCCCCGAGTCCATTCAGCCACTGCTACCTCTTGATCTCCTGCGAGCCTTCATCTTCATCTGCCTCAACCGGGACCACCGCACGCTTGAATTTATCCTGGTATACCTCCGGGTGGCGCTGTTCATATAACGACAGCCTTCCGCACCATATGCGCCGGTGAAGGGTACTGCGCTGGGAGGCCACATCCTTGATCGGTGATGCAAGACCCACCACCGCCAACTCGATCGCTTCTTTTTCGGTCACACGAGCCGAATAGCATCGGTTCCTAACGATCTGAAGCGCCGGATGTATTCTCCGACACCGTTTCTCCGCGCTTCCGTCGCACTTGTGCTAGATCGGCAATGCCGGGCTCGGAAGACTACGAGTGATACGCGTAGGTGGAACCTGTTCTTCCAAGCTGCTTCCAAGTCCGGATTGAGTCCGGTGGCAGCGATGTGTACCACCCAAAAGCCGATCCTGTGAGGGATAGTGCGAAGAACCTCACACGTAGTTCATCCGATGCTCGAGATCGTGCCCAGCTGCGCCAAATATCGGCTCACATGCTCGATTGAGCTGGAGCCATCCGACCCACTAAACTTGGAGAATTCGGGGAGCCGATATTTGGGTGGTAGTGGGATCAAATCGTACTCGTTGGGGTACGGCTTGGAATAGCCGATTGCCCTCCTTTTCGGCACCATGCCGAGCTGGTCTCTTAAGATTGTACCGATCCGATCCGCGGTGATGGCTGCAGGAGTCGAACTCTGAAGATTCGCTGGAGTGGTATACTTAGCCAGCCACGCTTGCTTCTCAAGCTCTGAGCCAACTGCAGGAGTTGTGCTCTGGAGGTTCGTCGGAGTGGCATACTTAGCCAGCCACGTCTGCTTCTCAAGATCTGTTCCAGAAGTTCCTCCTGCTGTTCTAGAAGTCACTGCTGTTGCAGTCTGGTTTGAGAGAACCCAGCTGCTGCAGTCTGGCACGTATGTGCACGTGTATCCGTGAGGGATCTCCTTAGGCGCCTCATACAAGAACTGGTAATCACTAGGGTCACCACCGATCTTCTAGACGACGTATGCCGGTGAACTCGGCACCTCTGGTGCTGCCAACGCGAACGGCGGCGGTGGTCGGGACTCGGAGTGGTATCTCTCCTTGGTGAGTCCCCAGAGCTGGTCCTGATGGAGAATACCGCTGGCTCATGATTTCCTGGATCACCCGAAGGGCAACACGCTCCAAAGTGTTCACCAGGCTCTCAGAATGGCGGTGCAGCGAATGAGCTACCATGAAATTAATCTCCTGGCGCAGAGACCTGGTGCGTTTTTCTGAAGGGGTAGAGAGGTCCACTCCATCGAGCGCGCCTTCAGGTGAGAACCCCTTCCACCTAATGCCGTGTGAGCGGGTTTTCTGGAAAGAGCCGATGAGGTCGGCTTCGAGGATAGCTTTGACCTCGTCGTACTTCTTCTTGAACTCCTCAGTCAGATCTTCGTACGTGACCGGAGTACCTTCCGCCATCTCAGATGTAGATGGCGATGCAGTTGATGTCGAAGATTGTCCCACCGGGCGTGCCAGAATGTGTTGCGGTCAGAAACCCACCGGCGAGCAGCGACGGGCAACACAGTAGAGCCGGGAGGCTTCCAAGACTGCGGCTAGCCCTGGTCCCTCGAGCGACGGCCCGCAAAGACTCGGCACGCACGTCCGATGCTGTTGCAAGGGCGTGCCACCTGACCTATACCGATCGGGAAGGTGATGGATTTGCTTCGCTTAGTTTCCTGCATGGCATACATGTAAACATTAAATACGAGCCTCGATCGGCTCTCGAGGTTATCTCGTGAATCGGCTCAAGGAGCCGATCCACCCATGATTCGTACGAGGTGTACGATCACATGGTGGTCCTGCTTGATCGAAATAAAGCTAAAACGACCTACTACGATTTAGGGTTTTCACCACATAATCGGAACATCCTACGCGTGATTGAGCCTGGCGGCCACGCACGGTGATCATAAACCGACCCTAGACAAAGCCTAAAAACCAACATGAAGTTGATCCCCGGAACATCCTGTCCAGGACTAGCAAACTACACCCTACGTGCCACTGGATCCTTCAACCCGTTTGTAAGGCCTAACTATGCAGATATTAAACTAATCCTTGAAGAACAAGGAGCAATCATAACGGATCGGATCTACTAAATAACGATCAAGCGGGGTGTCGCCCTTACACCTAAGATAGGCGTAAGGGCGGCTAGACGTCTAAGGGTCGCATGGACGAAAGCATATGATACGATGAAACAATGCTAACCCTAACACATCTATGATAACTACGTTGCTCGCCATCAACAAGGCTTCAGCACGAGCAACGCATGAACAACGAATAAACGTTCATCGCCTAGATCGCAAGATGCGATCTAGGCAGCATGATGCTTACCGGAAGAAACCCTCGAAACAAGGGAGTTGGCGATGCGCCTAGATTGGTTTGTGATGAACGTGATTGTTGTTTATTTCATAAACCCTAGATACATATTTATAGTCCGTAGACTTTCTAACGTGGGAATAATCCCAACCGTGCACGAGCCAAATTCTATCTAACCGACACGTATCCTACTAATTTACAGATACACGGGCAAACTAGCCCAAACTTTGTATACAAGGCCGATTCATGTATTTCTTCCAAGTATATCCTTCAAGTCCATCTTAATCGCGGCCCACCTCTGATCCGGTCAAATTCTGGTGATAACAGGGGAAAGAAAATTTAAAAAAAGGTGTGTCTTCTCTTAGTTAGTTAGAGATGTGATCTCTTAGCCCAATTTCTCTCACCATAAATTTAGAATATCTAGTTAGTAGAGATATGACTAAAAAATAGCCTATTGTACATTCAGAAACCACAAATGGTGACCGGGCTACATGTAGCCTGACATTTTTAAAAATTCAAAAACAACAATTTAAAGTTTCAAAAAATCTGGAGAAAAATTCTTGATATAGTCAATGACATATTCTACAAATCTGCAAAATCTCAAAGCAAAATACTCAGTATTTTAGGCTACACGAAAATGCAAAAATCTGAGAATCTTGGAACATTTGAAAAGTTGCACTGTTCACTATTTCAGATCTACAATTTTGTTAATTTTACACAGACCGGAATACAGATTATCTCACACTGGTTTTTGGCACAATGACAGAATAAATCATTGCCTACAACTAGAATTTTTGTTCGTATTTTTTAAAGTTCAAAATTGTTGATTTCGAATTTTTTAAAAATCAGGCTACATGTAGCCCGTCCTACATTTTGCCACTCTCATTGTACATTATGTTTTACCATATGTTCTATTGTCATGTTTAGATTACATGGCATGTTAAGATAAGACCGATCTTATCAACCATTGCACACATCCTTACTGGCTAATCTCCCAAAGCTGACCCTCTACGTGTTAACCTCTTCCTTCAAAAATGTGCACGCAGTTAAATCTCAAGCCGTCCCCACCTTCATATTATAGGCAGGCAATTAATGCTCACCAGAAAAAACGATGTTGATTGGGTTTGCCTTGTATGCGGAAGAGTCTTTATTGATGTGCATGTGCTTGAGGTAGTTACCGACGAACGAGGAGACTAGCACAACAACTCAAAGTGAAATTTATGAGAAAGACAAGATTATTTATCGGCAGTACTGGAAAGTAGTATTGCTGGAAATGTTTCCATAATCGGTGCGACTAAAATATTTTTGCCTTATCCTTCAAAATGGAGGAAAGTATAACTCTTGCACGGAATAATAGGCAAATTACATTGTTAGTCTAATCACATACTATCTCCATCCCAAAACTTAAGTTTTATATTTTATTTGAAACGCCAAACCAAGTAAACTTTGACCAAAATTTTAGAAGATTCTATCAATAAATATAATATTTTATAAATACCACAAGAAAATATATTTTATCATCTATTTAATGATATTAATTTTGTAGTTTGCATGTTAATAATTTGTGGTAAAAGCTAAGTCAAACTTGACATAGTTTGACTTTTAAAAAATATTATAAGCCTTAATCTTTGAGATGAAGGTAGTACCATACCTTGGAACACTAAATGTACTTGCTCACCTTTTAGTCTCACAAAGTATGTCCCGCATACACGACTCATTTTTTAGACTCACAAAGTATGTTTATCAGCAAGATTTTTTAGCTTCACAAAGTACATAGTAGCACGTGCTAAAACATGCCCTTGCATGAGAGTCCGATTACCTTCTATTTCTTCCTCTCTCCCCTTCAACTAAGTATAAGTATTAGATTTAAATCCTTATAGTCTGCTGACTAGATCTTATTGTACTTGTAGAGCCCACTTCTCTTCTCTCTCCTAATCTCTCTCATCCAACTAAGAAAAATTATAATATCCTTTTATCTCCTATAGTCTGCTGACTGGATCTTATTGTACGTCCTGTAACTGACGCGCAATATTTGAGGAGCATGTAATCTGATGAGGGGTATTTTGTAGGGATCAGAAGAAAATCACACAGCGCGCCTTAAGCTTTGGCTAAAATTTGGAAAAATATATTACACCTTGTGCTTAGGAACGGAGGGAGTATAAATTACTACCCACTGTGGAGGCGGTAAACATAAACTATTACTCCCTCCTTCCTAAATTGGGGTGCCTATAATTTTTTCTTAAAGTATTTTTTAAAAGTTTAAACAACTATATACCAAAATATATAAACATCTACAGGTTCAAATGCTCACAGAAATAAAATATATTTCTTGACAGTTCTAATAATATTGATTTGAAATTATAAATATTGATATTTTTTCTACATAGTTGATAAAACTTTGAGAAGTTCGATTTGCATCCTATTTTGGAAAGGAGAGAGAGTAACATATGCATGTTACTAGTCTAAGTTACTCTTCAATATGACCAACCTTACAGTATGAGTTTTATAGGTAGTAGTAACATAGAACAAAATGCAATACCAACTAATTAAGCAATTTCATTACATGGCATGACATTAATTGACATTAATTGCTGAAAGAGAGGATTATGATACTAACAAGCTAAAGTATGTTAACATCACATCACATATTCCAATGAAAAATGACTCTACAAAGTAATAAATGTGGCGTTATAATCTATTTTACTAGTACTCGCTATGAAGGTAGTAATATAGAGTAGTAACGTGTAGGTGGGACGCTGTTGTTTTGAACCTAGTGGCAGGTGTCCTGGAATCTCGACCGCGCATAGCTACTTCATGATTGTTCTTAAAGTAAGGTTTTTTAATATATGGAGAGCACATTGTAGAGTATGAACAAAAACTCAATTCGGCTCCCGGGTGCGTATGATCTCTCTACCATAAAAACATATTTCCAAGTGTTAAAAAAATTTGACAAAAAAATTTATGTACATCTCCATAATATATGTGTGTTCGTCAAGTTTCACGAAAAAATAATATTTTTTCTAGTCTACGTGAAAAAAGAGAAAAATTATCTTGTGACAAGTCTTTGTTTTAACACTGAATTTTGTCCTTTTTACACACGCCACAAGACAAGTCTTTTTTTTTCATGAAATGAATTTGTGAGCGCGTAGGACATGAAGATGTACGTGCGGATTTTTTTTCATCAAATTTTTAGATATTTCAAAATGTTTCTAACATGCATTTCAAAATAAAGGGAGCATACACTCCCATGTGCCAAAACATCACTCCCGAGTATGACCTGCAGTACAAGGTACATGGACCACAAATTGGTGCACGTGTACAGAGTAATTTCCGTGTCGCAACAACAAACAACCAACCGCTCCCATTCTTTCACTCCAGCCTGCAGGTCTCTCTCTATCCCCTCAAGATGACGACGTCTATTGTGCCAACTCCGCCGGCCCACAAAATTGGGATTTATCAAAATTACTTAATATTTGAAAATAGTCAAACCTCAAATTTTAACTGAAATTAGAACCTACCCTACTGTATTTCAAATAATGTAATGTTGGGACTTTGTGATTCGAAAGTACTTAACATCTGAAAATAGATGCCTTGAAAATCTGAAAAATATGAACTCTAGAACAGCAGGACATGTGCAGCCTTTCTAATTATGTATTAGATTTTGAATTAGTTGCAAGTAGGACTTTTTATTCTACTGTTCGAACATGCTACTTCTTAGATATTGACTCATTCAAAAATATAACTATGCCTACCTTTAGAATGTATTGAATTATATTCCATGGTCAATCTATCCATCTAATTTCTAAATTTTCAATTTAAATATTCAAAAAAATGGTAATCAAAGTTTTACTAACGACATGTTAGAAACTAGAAAGTGCATTTAAGACATGGTACAATTTATGTTGAAACTCCCAATTATTGGTGCATATTCATAATTCAGATTATTAAAGAAACCTTCACAAATTGTAACTGAAATTAAAAAAATCCATATTTTGTGCTTTATAAGCTTTCGGTTTCGGAAAACATCATACATGTATGTATTTGTTTATGAAAAAAAGTCTGAACAAGTAACAAAGAAAATTAAATGGAAGTGGTTGGTCGTTGCCATGATGAAAGATGTTGACCAAATGTCTTTAATGGCCGAGGAACCAGAAAGTGAATGTGTCATGGAACATGAATACAACCATACATTAATACTCCCCCGTTCCTAGATATAAGCCATGTAGTTTTTTGAGAAAAATTTCAGAATATAAGATTTACCCGTTGCCCCACTGTTTGGACAATATTTTTAGAGATTTGATTAGGTTTTCTTAGCTTATGCAAAGTCCTATATTAGCTCACGTCAATTGCCTAGGGTTTATTCCAGCCAAACATGGTGTAATTTTTTCTAAATGTGTGTTCCTTAACTTCCGTGCCAGAAACAATATGGCTTATATTTAGGAACGGAGGGAGTACTACCTCCATCCTAAAATTTAAGGTCTATATTTTTAATAAAATTCAAACCAAGTAAAGTTTGACCAAAATTTTAGAACAATCTATCAACAAATATAATATTTTGTAGATACCATACAAAAATATATTTTACCTATTTAATAAAATTAATTTTTTTATTTTACATGTTAATATTTTTTGGTAAAAGTTTAATCAAACTTGATTTATCTTTCTAAAAATAATATGAGCCTTAAGCTTTCGGATAGAGGTAGTAATACCTGCAAAAGTATATACTATGTACCATAACAGATCTGGGAATAGATTCGTGGGTTGGATATTAGGAGCGTTGGACCCGAGTGTGACCATGCATTTTCCCGTATACGTGTTATTACTATATGTTATTTTCTACTATGTTAGTACCTTTGTCTTCCTAAGATAACGTGCTAAGATATAAACCATTGTAAAATGCCTTTGACAACCTAAGGGCATCCAGAGTGCATCGTATCTTACCATTGTATCTTAAGCATTAATTGTGTATTTAGATACCACTCCACCAATGCACTGTATCTTACTATCGTATGTAAGAGGGTATGAATTTTATACGTTTTGGGATTAATCCTATCGCCTTACCCTGTGGTCTACTTGTGGTACTCCCTCTAGCTAAACTGCAATCGCTAACTGAAATTGAGGCCAAACCTAAACTTTCTGCATATAGATATTCCGGTACCCTCTTCATGAACCTATTGATGCCTGAACACGGACTTGAGAAGAAGAAAAAGTTGCAAATTGCAATCGTATAATCATACATATAAAGTGCAGAAACTACTATTCCAGTCCAACCATAGAACACTCATATGATTGGAGTAGTATTTTAGCTTACAGTTGAGAAAAGACAAGAACCAGCAACCCAGAATACCATCATATGGTACCATGATCTGGTTGATCTGATCGGTGGTCGAACACAGCGGTGGAACGATTGGGAGGCCTGAAGCTCGAAATTCCAGCCATGTCTCGTCATGTCCTCGACCATAAGCTTCCCGTCTGCATGATACAATTCTGTTTATGGATCATGATCTTGAAAAAGCTCAAAATCTGAAATTAATTTTGGCGGCTTTTGAGCAGTTGTCAGGATTGAAAATCAATTTCCATAAAAGCGAATTGTTCTGTTTCGGTGATGCCCAAAACGATACGGCTCTGTATACAGAGTTGTTTGGTTGCGGGCAAGGCCAATTCCTATTCGTTATTTGGGTATTCTGATTCATTATCGGAGACTTACAATCGCGGAATGGAAATTAGTGGAAGAAAGATTACAAAAACGCCTTAGTAGTTGGAAAGGTAAATTGTTGTCCCTGGGAGGAAGATTGGTACTCATTAATTCGGTACTCACAAATATGGTACTGTATATGTTATCATTCTTCATCCTACCGAAAGGAATTCTGCATAAACTCGATTACTATCGATCTAGATTCTTTTGGCAAGGGGACAGCGAGAAAAAAAATATCGACTGGTTAAGTGGAGTATAGTTTGTAGTCCCAAAGATCAAGGAGGGCTTGGAGTTCATGACCTGGAGGTCAAGAATTCAGCTCTTCTGGGTAAATGGCTGTTTAAGCTACTTACTGAGGATGGGACTTGGCAAACTATTTTTCGGAGAAAGTATATCGGTTCGAAGATATTATCCCAAGTGGTTTGAAAACCTGGGGATTCTCACTTCTGGGCTGGTCTTATGGTGACAAAAAATGTATTCTTTCGCCATGGTACTTTCTCAATCAGGAATGGAGCACGGATACGGTTCTGGGAAGATGCTTGGCTAGACAATGCACCCTTAAGTGAACAGTATCCTGCTCTGTATAGGATTGCTCGTCTCCAAGGTGATACCATTGCTACTGTAATGGCTACCTCACCTCCGAATGTGACGTTCAGACGGGTTTTACTTGGACAAAGACTTGTGGCATGGAATACCCTAATTCAACGGCTCGGAGATATTCATTTATCACCCGAACCGGACGAATTTAGATGGAACCTTCATGTAGATGGTACCTTTTCCGTAAAATCTTTCTACAATGCGATCCTTCTTTCGACTTACCGAGTTGACAACAATAAGAAGATTTGGAAGATGAAGATACCATTAAAAATTAAATTTTTTGGATGGTATCTTCGTCGTGGGGTTATTCTCACCAAAGACAATCTTGTTAAGCGGAATTGGCATGGAAGTACACGGTGTGTTTTTTGTCATTAGGACGAAACAATCAAACACTTATTCTTCCAGTGCCGGTTCGCGAGATCTATATGGTCCGTCATCCAAGTAGCGTCTACCTTGTATCCTCCGACTAGTGTCGCCAATGTCTTTGGCAATTGGCTTCATGGTATAGATTCAAGGTTTAAGTTGCTTCTTAGAGTGGGGGCGCTAGCAGTTATCTGGGCGCTTTGGCTATGTAGAAATGACAAGATCTTTAATGACAAAAATTGTTCTTTGTTGTAGGTCATCTACAGATGTAAATGTATTCTCCGTTCATGGTTACCTCTACAGCGAGTGGAGAACCGACAACTATGTACGGAGGTCTGTACACGGTTGGAGGCTACGGCGAGGGATACTTTTTCCGTACATGGGTGGCAACATAGTCTACGGATAGATGCCCCACCTACACTTTAGGCGTTATATGATTCATCGTTCCGACATGTATCTCGCCTAGTTTTTATTATTTATCCTTTTGGACTTGAGACAACAAAACGGCTGTGTGCATCCTGGTTATGCAGAGGCTGGATGTAATTGCTTATTAAAGTAATAAAGCATCCTTTATCGAAGAAAAAAATGAAGCTGGTACTTGTTGAATGTAGATGGGCTGCAGCCCAGTAAGGCAGCCCATATAGTATACAATTCCTGAAATCTCAAGGCCCATCACGTTGGCAGCTTGGGACAGCCTTGGGGGACAAAGTTTAGTCCCACATTGCTAGTTGGGAGAGAGTTGGAGTGGTATATAAGGGCTGTTGTTCTAGTCATTCCAAGTGAGTGAGAATAGAAAGAGCCCTCGCGCACTCCTCCTCCTCCGCCCGCCCCGCCTCGCCTCGCCTCGTCACGCACGTCGCGTTTCGTGACTCGAGTTCGAGTTCGAGTTCGAGACACACTCAAGGAAGCCTAAATTTTTGCTTGGTGCACCAACTGTGTTGGGTACGTGTCGACCTGCATGTGCATGTTCGCCGCGTGTCCCTGGCTTCCTACGCGTGTCAACGCGGTCGGGTCGGGTCGGCTTCCCAGGCTATACAAGGAGACAGATCAGATCTAGAGAAATATACAGTGCTCTTAGATCTCTCTCTCGCGAAGTTCCTTTTGCTGCGCTACTCTCTAGTCTTCCCCATCCCGGCGACTGCGTGCACAGCCGTCCGGGAGAGCAGGCCTCCGAAACTCCGTCCGTTGAGATCCTGCACCGGGAGACGGGCGATAAGGTTTTGGGGAGCGTCTCGGCGCGACTGCTCGCTACTGTTCGTCTTCTTCTTCGACGACCCGGCTGCTTCATCGACAGATCCGACTACACCATGGGCGACATCAACAATACCCATGGTGGTGGTGGTGCTGCTGCTGCTGGTGCGACCTTCCCGGTCGCGATGTACGTGCTTTTCCTCTCATACCTTGCACTGCTACTTGTTCCATGTTCAGATCTGATGCATGTGCTTAGTCTGATGTGTATGGTTAAGTATGCTTGTGCATCTCTAATGTTGTTTTCGGTAATTAATCTCATACGAAAATTGCCTAATATTCCAACAATCCAAAAACCTTATGTGCTTAGGCAATTTTCACCATCTGGTTTTGCTGCTGCGCTCAAACTGAGCCCGTTTACGGGTTCTCATTTCAAGAGATGGCAAAGTAAGACCCTCTTGTGGCTCACTTCTATGGGTGTGCACCGAGTTGCGGAAGGTATTCCCGCAGGTCCGCTTACTCCCGAAGAGGATAAAGCGTTCGGGGATGCCACCGTAATCTTTGTGGGTGCCGTCCTAAGTGTGCTTGGAGACAAGTTGGTTGATGCTTATCCGCACATCCGAAATGGGAAGGAACTGTGGGATGCACTCGGACGCTAAGTTTGGTGCTGCCGATGCCGGAGGTGAACCGTATGCTATGGAGCAGTTCAATGACTACGGAATGGTTGAGAACCGATCCGTAGTCGAACGAGCTCATGAGATACAGATCATGGCAAAGGAACTCGAGCTCCTCAAGTGTGTGCTACCGGACAAGTTTGTCGCGGGATGCATTGTCGCTAAGCTTCCCCCTTCATGGAGGAACTTTGCCACTTCCCTGAAACATCAGAGGCATGAGTTCTCTGTTGAGAATATCATGGGCTCTCTGGATGTTGAGGAGAAGGCGAGGGCAAAAGACAAACACACTCTGGAGGAACCGAGGGACGTTCGCTGCCAATATGGTGCAGAAAAATGCCCACAAGTCCAAGGGAAAGAACAAGGGAGTCTCCCGGACTACCAACTTCAAGAAGAAGGGGAAAACGGAGAAGAAAGATCCTTGCTCGGGTGTGTGGCGAGACAGGCCATTGGGCTAATCGCTGTCCACAACGCAAAGGAAAGAAATGTCGAGCTGGACGAACTCAAATTCTGTCGGCATGGTCATTGACAACACGAGAGGAAGGAACTACGGGGTATGGTAATATATTACCTATCTGTTCTTTCGGTGTTTCAGCCCACGGAATGGTGGGTTGATACAGAGTGCTAATGTTCATGTGTGTGCTGACATCTCCATGTTTACCTCTTATCGGGCCCGAGGTTCCTCGGTAATGATGGGGAATGGGTTACATGCTACTGTTCGTGGTGTTGGCACGGTAGATCCGAAGTTTACTTGGGAAAGATCGTGCAAGCCGAAGAACGTGCTCGCATGTCCCTTCTATCAAGAAGAATCTCGTTAGTGGCTCCCGTCTTATGAAAGATGGGTTTAAGTTGGTGTTTGAGTCCAATAAAGTTGTACTTGTCTAAGTATGGAACTTTTGTTGGAAAGGGATATGAATGTGAGGGAATGTTGCGTTTCTCTCTAGAAGACTTCGTGATAATGTTGTGAACCATGTAAGCACTAGTGTTAATGAAACTAATGTTTGGCATTCACGACTTTGTCATGTTAATTTCGGTTGTATGACGCGGCTTGCTCGATATGAGTTTGATTCCGAAATTCACCTTTGTCAAAGGCTCTAAGTGCCATGCTTGTGTGCAAGCAAAGCAGCCTCGCAAGCCTCACAAGCCTGCGAAGGAAAGAAACTTGGCACCACTAGAGCTCATACATTCAGATCTATGTGAGATGAATGGTGAGTTGACAAAAGGTGGAAAGAAATATTTCATGACATTGATTGATGATTCCACTAGGTACTGTTATGTGTATCTCCTCAAAACTAAAGATGAGGCTCTTGATTTCTTTAAAATCTACAAGGCTGAAGTTGAGAACCAACTTGAAAGAAAGATAAAAAGGGTTCGGTCCGATCGTGGTGGAGAGTACTTTTCTAATGAGTTCAATTTATTCTGTGCGGAACATGGTATAATCCATGAGAGGACGCCTCCCAATTCCCCACAATCCAATGGGATTGCGGAAAGGGAAAACCGTACTCTAACGGATTTGGTTAACGCCATGTTAGATGTTTCGGGTTTATCCAAGGAATGGTGGGGGAGGCTATATTGACTTCGTGTCATGTCCTAAATCGTGTTCCAACCAAGAATAAAGAGATTACCCCTTATGAGGAATGGGAAAAGAAAAGACCAACACTCTCCTACCTACGAACTTGGGGTTGTTTGGCGAAAGTGAATTTGCCAATCACCAAGAAGCGAAAGCTTGGACAAAAAAAACCGTGGATTGTGTCTTTCTTGGCTATGCTGCCCATAGCATTGCCTATAGATTTCTTGTGGTGAAATCTGGAGTGGATGACATGAATGTTGGCACCATCTTTGAATCAAGAGATGCTACATTCTTTGAGGATATATTTCCTATGAGAGATATGCATGGCATGTCTAGTTGGGAATCGATCCAATACACGAAACTCCTATGGAGTCCGATGACGAATCCGATGATGAGAGTTCAGATTCCGATGAAGATAACAATGAAGCTCCCACAAGGAGTAAGAGACAAAGGACTGCAAAGTCTTTTGGTAATGATTTCATTGTGTATCTTGTGGATGATACTCCCACTACCATTTCGAAGCCCTCGCATCTCCCGATGCGGACTCATCGGAAGGAAGCGGTTCAAAGCGAGATGGATTCCATCTTGGCTAATGAAACGTGGGAGTTATCTGAGCGTCCTTATGGGTGCAAACCTGTAGGATGTAAATGTGTATTTAAGAAGAAGCTTCGAGCTGATGGTACTATTGAGAAGTACAAGGCTCGGCTTGTAGCCAAAGGCTATACCCAAAAGGAAGGCGAAGATTTCTTCGATACCTATTCACCTGTGGCGAGATTGACCACCATTCGAGTACTACTGTCATTGTCTGCCTCACACGGTCTTCTCGTTCATCAAATGGACGTTAAGACGGCTTTCCTAAATGGAGAGTTGGACGAGGAAATTTACATGGAACAGCTCTGATGGTTTCGTCTCGCAAGGTCAAGAAAGAAAGGTGTGTAAATTAAAGAAATCTTTGTATGGCCTTAAACAAGCACCCAAACAATGGCATGAGAAGTTCGAAAGAACTTTGACATGCTGTGGGCTTTGTTGTTAATGAAGCCGACAAATGTGTGTACTACCGCCATGGTGGGGGTGAGGGAGTTGTCCTATGCTTGTATGTGGATGACATACTAATTTTTGGGACAAGTCTCAAAGTGATTGAGGAGGTAAAAACCTTCTTATCTCAGTGTTTCGAGATGAAAGATCTTGGAGAAGCTGATGTTATATTGAACATCAAGCTATTGAGAGATGAGAATGATGGGATTACACTTGTGCAATCTCATTATGTTGAGAAGGTGTTGAGCAGATTTGGTTATGCTGATTGCAAATCTTCTCTCACACCTTATGATCCTAGTGTCTTGCTTCGAAAGAATGAAAAGACAACTAAAGATCAATTAAGATACTCTCAAATCATTGGTTCACTCATGTATTTAGCTTGCGCTACGAGGCCTGATATCTCGTTTGCTGTATGCAAACTTAGCCGGTTTGTGGCCAACCCGGGAGATGATCATTGGCATGCTCTTGAGAGAGTGATGCGCTATCTAAAGGGAACCATGAGTTATGGAATTCATTATACCGGGTATCCAAGAGGACTTGAAGGGTATAGTGATTCAAATTGGATTTCTGATGCTAAAATGAAAGCCACAAGTGGATATGTTTTCACTCTTGGTGGTGCCGCTGTTTCCTGGAAGTCTTGCAAGCAGACCATCTTAACGAGGTCAACAATGGAAGCAGAACTCACAGCATTAGATACAGCTCATGTCGAAGCGGAATGGCTTCGTGAGCTCTTGATGGACTTGCCTATGGTTGAAAAACCAATACCGGCTATCCTCATGAACTGTGATAATCAAACTGTGATTGTCAAAGTGAAAAGTTCTAAGGAGAAAAGTTCCAAACACATCAAGAGGAGATTGAAGTCTGTCAGAAAACTGAAGAACTCCGGAGTGATAGCATTGGATTATGTCCAAAGTGCTAAAAATCGCGTGGATCCTTTCACAAAAGGACTATCAAGAAACATGATAGACCTTGCATCGAGGGAGATGGGTTTGAGACCCACTTGAGTTGCCGAGGGGTAACCCAACCTATGTGATCGGAAATTCCGTGAAGTAGGACTCGGGAAAACAAACCGGAGTGACCGAGTTGAGAGAAAATATAATACTCCCACTCCGCTGCGGATGCAATTCTCTCATAGTTACTCGTAAGGCAGGTTGACGATGTCTTAATGTGTTACGAGCGGCTCTTGATGAGCGAAGACGCTGTCCTACGGGCGATCTTTGAAGAACACACCTATATGAGTGACACTACTGGTCATAGTGTGGGAGATTTGGGTGAATCTCTAGTAAGCTCATGAAAGGCCGAGGAGTATGACTTATAAGCTCCACCCGAGGGGAAGGCTATGGCAGCCTAGTACCGTGCCGGCATTGAGCGAAACTTGCTGCACAAAGACTGACAATTCAAGGCATAGTCCATTGTTCAGTTGTAGTCAAGCGTACCACCTTGCCTAAGTGGAAGTTCAACTTAACGAGTCTCCACCGAAGTGCGAGTATATTAAACGAGTGAATGGAACTAATGTGTCATCCGATGTGCATATGAGATCTGGTGGGGGATTGTTGAATGTAGATGGGCTGCAGCCCGGTAGGGCAGCCCATATAGTATACAATTCCTGAAATCTCAAGGCCCATCACGTTGGCAGCTTAGGACAGCCTTGGGGGACAAAGTTTAGTCCCACATTGCTAGTTGGGAGAGAGTTGGAGTGGTATATAAGGGCTGCTGTTCTAGTCATTCCAAGTGAGTGAGAATAGAAAGAGCCCTCGCGCACTCCTCCTCCTCCGCCCGCCCCGCCTCGCCTTGCCTCGTCACGCACGCACGTCGCGTTTCGTGACTCGAGTTCGAGTTCGAGACACACTCAAGGAAGCCTAAATTTTTGATTGGTGCACCAACTGTGTTGGGTACGTGTCGACCTGCATGTGCATGTTCGCCGCGTGTCCCTGGCTTCCTACGCGTGTCAACGCGGTCGGGTCGGGTCGGCTTCCCGGGCTATACAAGGAGACGGATCGGATCTAGAGAAATATACGGTGCTCTTAGATCTCTCTCTCGCGAAGTTCCTTTTGTTGCGCTACTCTCTAGTCTTCCCCATCCCGGCGACTGCGTGCACGGCCGTCGGGAGAGCAGGCCTCCGAAACTCCGTCCGTTGAGATCCTGCACCGGGAGACGGGCGATAAGGTTTTTGTGGAGCGTCTCGGCGCGACTGCTCGCTACTGTTCGTCTTCTTCTTCGACGACCCGGCTGCTTCATCGATAGATCCGACTACACCATGGGCGACATCAACAATACCCATGGTGGTGGTGGTGCTGCTGCTGCTGGTGCGACCTTCCCGGTCGCGATGTACGTGCTTTTCCTCTCATACCTTGCACTGCTACTTGTTCCATGTTCAGATCTGATGCATGTGCTTAGTCTGATGTGTATGGTTAAGTATGCTTGTGCATCTCTAATGTTGTTTTCGGTAATTAATCTCATACGAAAATTGCCTAATATTCCAACTTCTCGTAGCCTCTGGCTCCCGGCACAGCTATCGCCAGCGAACTGTGCGGAGCAAGCAGCAGAAGCCGGCTTGGGCCGAACAGCAGCGTGAGTTGCTGGCGGCGCACCTTCGGACGTACGGCCGGCGACTGGCGAGGAGGGAAGGTGGCTGTGTGCTTTGGAGACGGTCGGCGAGCGACGATGTGTGTAGGTTGCGGCGGGCGTGACAGGAGGTCTTGGCGGATTTGGGCATCGGATGAAATTAAGCGAGGGAAAGCCAGGTCGCACAGGATCGTATAGAGCCTTTACTCGCCTCGGTAACAACGGCAAGAGTCGTATCGTAAACAAGATACTCCCTCTGTCCTAGTTCGCAAGGCAAAGTTTTCAAATATCTTGGCCCAAGGTGAATTCTCATTGGCTCTAAATTTGCACGTTAAAAGATGCAAAAACTTTGCCTTTCACATGCATGGAGTACTAGTACGCGGTGGTTTCACATGCATAGAGTACTAGTGCGTGGTGAGAGATGAAAAGAGAAGTGTTTGCATGCAAAAATGAATTAGTTTACTCCCACATTAAATGCAAAATGTGCCTAGGAGGTGAGAGATTTTGGGACAAATATTTTTTAGGAATTTGCCTTGGGAACTGGGACGGAGGGAGTACGATCCCCTTCTCTCTCTTCACTAATTACCGTTTCACGTCAGCATTTTGCTTAGTTGGCATGCTTTAGATACTGTACACGGTGGAGCATTGGGGGTGCTCTAACACTATATACTCAATGCTCTACCAGTTGCCTGTTGCTCGCAACGTGATGCCATCACCTATCCCGCTGTTCTGTACTGGGGAATATGTATACTACATCACCACGCCTCTCACGCTGCCAGCAATTACTTACTCACGGATATTTAAGCAACTGCTAGGAAAATAATGATATTTGAAAAGATTTGGCATCCGAAGGGGCCACTGAACAGATGCCAGAACCAGAGCTAGAAATGGCAGTCGCGTCCATCTATACTAGTCACAATGAGGAGTATTATATAGTAGTACTCCCTCCGTCCCAGTTCCCAAGGCAAATTCCTAAAAAATATTTGTCCCAAAATCTCTCACCTCCTAGGCACATTTTGCATTTAATGTGGGAGTAAACTAATTCATTTTTGCATGCAAACACTTCTCTTTTCATCTCTCACCACGCACTAGTACTCTATGCATGTGAAACCACCGCGTACTAGTACTCCATGCATGTGAAAGGCAAAGTTTTTGCATCTTTTAACGTGCAAATTTAGAGCCAATGAGAATTCACCTTGGGCCAAGATATTTGAAAACTTTGCCTTGCGAACTAGGACAGAGGGAGTAGTATCATATGCTACATGTATTTAATGATTTGTAGAATCTCAATGCAAAAGTGTGTACAAGATTTGTTTGCATTAAGTTTTCTAGTTTTACGTGCTATGATAAGGTATCTACCTATGATACCACTATCATCTCTTTCATCATTAATTGATATGACACATAGCTTTGTTGCATTCATGTAGTGCATGATACTACGTACTAGCTATGGTACTTCCATTGCGAGTAGTCTAAGGCGACACGGGGAAATCACCTTCAGCAACCTGCCTCTCCCAAATGTCCTTCCTTACCCCCGCCGCTGCCAAAGGACGCCGCCCGTCGACGTACGGTGATTTTTGTTGCATGTTCGGCGAGTAGGTTATAGAGATATCTCACAGCATGTAGAGAGATAGGTGGGCGTAGATGGAGAGTTATCAGGACGGTGAGACACGATTTAGCCAGATTTAGATCTGGAAAAAGCAATGAGATCTTTCCTGTCGCTATAATCTATACCTGATAACAAAAATTTTAAGGTTTCTCGCGAATTTTTCGTTCAATTTTAAGTTGCCCCTACTTTTCAATCAAAATTACAAGGACTGCCACGGATAAGTGAAAAAAAAAGATTTGTAGGACACATACGATCAGATTTCCCCCATCCTACTCACTCCGTCCACAAATAAGTGTACATGCGGGCTTTTCAAGATAAATTATGAAGTGGAGTGAAGAATGCATTGGGAACATGCATTTCTTCTTTTTAATTTTTCACCTCCAATGAGTTAAGTGCATGTAAAAAAATGAGAACATGTGTTTAATATTATTGGATTTGATTTTCGTGCGATGAGAGAGAAACAATTAAAGTGCATCTATTATATATTAAAAGTAGATTATGGGCTCACCAGAAATTAGAGAATTAGCTAGAAAATCCCACAAAAATTAGAAACATCTGGCCTTTAATTTTAACGGAATAAAATAGTACATCCGTTAGATCGAACTTCAAGTAAATTACCCACCAATGCCATAGGTTTATTTCCCGTACGTGTTGATCATCATCTAAAAGAACAAAACGCCTTTGGCTGTCCTCCCCCGTCCTCACGCCGCCGCCACGCCTGTCTTCTCCATTGCCAATCTGTAGGTCTAACAGAGCAGATCGCGGGAATAATCGCTGATGGCGCGCTAGACAGCCGACAGCCAGCTGATCCCTTCTAATTTCTTAAACCAGCCAGAGGAAATACAATAGCTTGGCGTTGTACATCGGTACATGCCTTTGCCACATCTGCAGCTTCACGTGAGTGATGAACCATGGCTCAGAGTTAGAACTTCTCCTAAACATCTACGTAAATTTGCATGTGCGTGTGATAATTTTTTACTCATGTCTAAGGTTAAACCTGCTACACACGTATATTCTTCATTGCAATCTGCAGGTCGAACGGAGCAGATGGAGGGAGTAATACCACTCATGGCGCTGGGCCGCCGGCAGCAGCCGATACTTTCAAATCGCCTCAAACGGGACAACCAAATAAAAGGGCTTGAAGTTCTGGGTCCGTGCCTTTGCCGCGCCTACAGACTGCAGATACACGTGAGTGTTGAACTCCTCCTGATCATCTACGTACAATTGCATGCATGCTGATTAAATTTATTTTTCTTTACTGTTGTTTGAATGTAAACCCCGCAAAATAATGCTGAGCTAAGTACCGGCAAGCTGCAGTGGTTCTTTGGGAACATTCTCCCTACATCGGGACTCTGCAGCAGCAGATTGATGAACATAAACTGTCACATTCACTAAGGACCCTGCTGCTATTTCTGTTCGTTTCCTCTATCTATGATTCCACGAAATATATTGAACTATTGTATTTTTGTTATCCCAAATCGTTTGACAGATAGAGAAGGTCAAAGATAGGGTGATCTAGAGGTGTATCATCGGGACGAAGCAGTGTGCCGGTTGTCGATGTAGTCGACGGTGAGAACGAACGCGAGCAGCCAGCGGACGGAATCTCAACGAGACATATTTAACTTTAAGTTCTCATCTTCTTTGAGTTAATTCCTTTTCAATTTTATCCATGTATGAGAGAAAATCTACTATTGATCCAATTTGTCCATTGGACCAACTTCTGTTATCTACTGGATTAACAACTTTTTGGTTGATGATTCAAGTCACCGTTATTTTTATTTGTAATTTCCATTCTCTTGGTTCCAGAGAATTTTGACAATTACAAATATTAGGTTCTGGTGCTTGGAAACGGCGCCTAGGTTGCCTACTTTAAATCATGATTCATAGCCCTGTAAATATTTGTGCTTAGTTATTCTTTTCTCCCGCTTATAATCATTTGCAGTGCTCCTGCTGTTTCTTGGATTTTTTAACTGAAGTGTGATCAACGATCTGGAGAGAAAGTAGGAACCACATGGACTGCAGTCAACCGGACCTGGCCCTGCCTTGACCAACATAGCGAAGGACGAGATTGAGAGAGTAAGGCGGCATACAACAACACGGTACAATCTTCACAGTTCCAATCCATCTTCCTTCCTTTGCATTTTCTTTATTTTCAGGTCGTTGGGCTATGCACTCTAGGTATTTGATGAATTGTTAACTTGCCAATGCTCCCCAAAACACAGTGCTGCATGCTTGTAATTTTACCTCACGGTTCTGTAAATGCTTTGCATTGACCCTTTTATGATAGCATTCACCATCAACTGTGTTCTATCTATATATATCTTAACCGTTCATCTCAAAATATTCTGCACCTGTCGTAAACCCCTAATCATGCTAATCGTCCATGCTATTAAAATTTGTTGTTTACCCATTTTATTGTAGGGTTTCTAATTTCGTTTTAGTTGTTTTTGTTTCTTTTGATGATGTATCAGGTGTGGATCGGCCGGAGTTGGCAGCTATTCATAGAATTAATTTAGAGAAGGTGCTTAATTTTTATTTCTCTGTGTTTATTGCTCCTACGTCATAGTACTTACTCTACGTATGTGCATCAGCTAGAGTTACATGCTGTTACACAATGACATTTCACACATTTACGTGGAGCTAAATCCCATGAATTATCCATTCCTTACATAAGTTTAGTCTTTTTGAAGTTCAGGTTTTCTTTCCCTTGCAGCGTGACAATGGTTTTTATTTGCATTGTCTAAATCTTGGTCTAGAAGATCATATAGCCTAGAGAAGTGGCAAAAGTGACTCGAAGCTTTATAAACGTTTGGTTCCTAGGAGGCTGACTGATATGATCTTTTTCCCGCTATTGTATAAAATTATCCATCTTTTTTTAATCCTTGATGCCAGCTCTGGGTAAATGAGGTACAGTTTTTAAACTCCAGTTGAATAATTCAGTTATCTACCTATATACATGTTGTATTACATGAATCCGACTTTTATTCCAGTGGCCGGTGTGTTTCATGGCTCTACTGATATTTGTTCTACCAAGAACCTTTTTATCGTTAGCACGCCATCAGCCGTGTGTGTTTTTGTTGTATATGCAATTAAATTATTTAGTGTTATATTCTCTGCAAGATTCTTCCCTATCACTCTAATTGGCCTTCACATTAGCCAATACGTATGAGTTAACATGAAAAATTAATGACCATGTTTTTTTCCCTTTTTTCTAGCAGCTGTAGCGTCACAAAAAGCACCAACCAAATTATGTTTAAGCCAACATCCATAAATTGCAATGATAAGCTATATGTAGACTAAGGTACATATGGATGCTTGGATTTTTGGACAGTTCAAACCATTATTTTTGCGGGTGCCAGTTGTCATTTACTACTCTTGGCTCTTAATTGTCTACTTGAATAAGTAAGGTAGCTGTTCAGATTTAACAAGACCATGAACAAGATAATGTTTGTTAGACATCCTATGATATTTTCACATGCCATATGCTAATATACATATAACAAACATCAGAAGGAAAAGAAATGTAAGCACAATGGGATTATGCAAGCAAATGGTATGGTTTAAGATAATCGTCCTCAAGTTGAAGAATTACTTGAGTTGAATAACACAACATTTTAAATTTTATTCTTTTTTCACAAATTGAGACGAGCTCTATTATATTTGTCTAATTATTTATCATACAAATTATTTCAAATTCACTCAAATGTGAGAGCAAGATTTTACATTTAGACATGTCTTGAAGTTGTGTTCGTTCTATAAAGCCCCTTTGTATATTTTACAGGTGAATAGTAGTTGTTGTCATGGAAAGTTCTGGAGTAGACTAATGAGAACATTAGTGTGGTTCCAATAATGACAACTCTAATAATAATATTTATACTAATATTATTTTTCGGTTGATACAAAAATATTTACATTGTGTATAATATAAAATGCGCTTGCCCATGCAGTTGTATTGACTGCTCCTTCTGCTCAAGAACTTGCGCAAGTTATGTAATAGAAAGAAAGTCTGACATGGAATACAAATTATAGTTCTCCTATTCCACATGGCAGTAGTGTTTGTGGGTCCTTTTGTGCGTATATTTGCTAAATTATCAAAATAAGAAAATGCATTCTGAGAAAAATTAAAAGGGAAAGCTGCTCCATGCTTTAAATACTAAATATGACCGTTGTTTCAAATTTTTATTCATCTATATGCCACTTCCTCGCCATATTATTTACTATATTGATGTGCAACATTTCTGAAGAAGACAAACATATTACTTTCAAAACAACGAAAATAACCTAAATCTTTTATATGTCACTTAAGGTTATTTTATAATGTAGGTTATCAAGAATAACATTAAAAATGATGCATGCGCGAATGCGCGGGCCACTTTGCTAGTTGAGAAAACATTAGTACTCCATATTGAAGTCAATTAATATGAATCGGAGGGAGTACTTTTTTATGGGCAAAATTTAGAACTAAATATTCACTTATTTGAGGACGAAGGGAGTACATTATAACAGTTTTCTGTTGGTGTCCGTCGCGTCGACACACCCATGGAACTTTCCCTGGTCCAGCGCAGCGCACTACCGCGACACGCCCGTACGTCGTCATCTGCCTGCATGCTCTGACCGGATCATATCCTACACGAGTACTACATACCGTATCCTACTCCTGTACTGCATAGGACTCGATCAGTCCACCATCATATAAAGAGCAAGATGTGCAAACATGAAAACTATGATTGCAAGCCGTCGCAAAACGAGTTCCTATCCGATCGCGGCCGCCGGCCTGTACGCCGGCACGTCAAGTGGATCGATCTCGACTCAGTCACCAAGATGGTCGCCTTGCCGACGGCCCCCACCAGCATCTAACACTGATTTAAAATCAGGATTGTAAATGTCAGGGGGATCGATCTAAAATCGGTCACCAAGATGATCAGTTGGATGGATTTAAAATCGGGATTGAACTGCATTGCGGCGGCGGCCGGAGGTATGCCGCGCGGAAACTCACTCATGGAATTTGATGCATCTCTTGTGCAATGCTACCATCTCTTGTGCCTGTAGCCGTTCGCTCCTTCTGCCTCATCGTGCGCCATACTCAGTGTCGTCTACTCGCTGTAGAATTGCAGACTCGTGATTGAATTTATAAAGTTGATATACGGTTGCCCTGTTTCTACTGTATGGTGTGCGTGTGGACAGACCATGCTAGCAGCAGGTGCTGCTAGATTGGGACGAGCAAAGGGTGTTTTGCAGCAAGTTAATTTATAAGTATGTTTTGCATTGCCTCCAACAAGTAGCTTGTTCACGGTTTCGTTTAGCAGCACATGTATCCACTATTTTTATCTGCATGAACAATATTGGGGAACATAACTGTGAACTTTAGCTTCTAGGTGCTCCAATGGCTTTTCACTGTCTACACTACTTTATAATCTAGCTGACTGTATGTAGCTGCTTTTAACTGTGAACAGTATTGGGGAACATAACTATTAATGTTGAATGTATGTAGCTGCTCCAGATATGTGATTCAACGTTGACTATATGTAACTGCTCCAGATATGTAGCAGTAACATTTTCCAGTTTTCTGACTAGTTAGTTGCAGTTCTGTACATAGAAACTAACATGATAGTTACCTCAGTTAGTAAATCTAGCTACAATATGTCAAGAAAATGAACTTGACTGACAGGTACTATATGCCCCTGAATATTATTCATACTAGCATGAATGGTGGTTGCATTGATGTTTGAGCTTTATCAGACTACTTCTTTGGTAATCGGTGCATTATTTGACGTACCTAAGTTGTTTCGATTGTAGGCCGAAGACTCTTCTAGAAATCCAAGATATATCATTGTAGTACCTACTGCAACAGACAAAAATATTTGCCCACTCCACAAAAGGAAGCAAATCAGTTGGTAACAACATCCTGAAGCTCTCTGGGTTTTTCTTTTCAAAGGTAAGCTTCCTATTGTGCCCTTATGACTGCAAAATCCATAATTGCAGTACATATTATTCATACTAGTTTTGCTAATCTAAATATGCTTAACCGCAATAGATTAATCACCTCCTTGTTATTGACAGGAACAGTCTGGCATTCTCTCCGACTAATTCATTCAGTGGAGAGCTCCCACCTTCTTGGTATCGTGTAACAACACCAAAATTCGGTATGTACCTGCTAAGTAGTACTCTATTATTGGATTTAGTTGAACTGTTTTGAGTGCTGGTTTGAGTGCTTGCTGGTTTGTTAAACAATTTTCTGTTTATTCATGTTTCCTCAATTTTCATCTCTCGGTATATAAGTTATCTCAGTTTGTAGCCGATGTATTGCTCTGGTTCACTGTCGAGCTGCTCCATTTAATATTTATTGTATGCCATCTGCACCCTGTTTTGAATAATGTATGTGCAAAGTAGATGCTTTTGCTCCCTGTTTTGAATAATGTACTATTGTTACTCCCTGGAACATAAGGAATTCCATTAAACTAAACAATGACAACTCAGTTAACTTGCGAAGTGTATTTTCTGTGTATTAATATAGGTTGTCATGGACTTGCGGAGTGTAGAACGTGTTAGGAAGAGGAAAAACAAAGATGAAGAGTTTATGTTTGTCATTTTGCCTGCATTGTACTTCCACTTGACATGGCAAAAACAAAGACACTTAACAACTATTATCTGCAAAGTAGATGCTTTTGGTCATTTTTTTAATTACTCCCTGATAACGAACTACTATTATCTGAAATGCAAAGGCACTTAACAACTCAATAGCTTTATTCTCATTTCATAGTTAGGCATCTTGAGACTTCTGAGCATACTGGATGTTGGAACCAAACTTATTCCAATGCAATGTTTTGTTCAGGTTCCGTTTTCCAAAAGCCTCCGCAGCCACCGCTACTGTCTAGTGTGGCACAGATCGCTGCAGTTTCTACCATAGATGGCACCTGAGATGTTTGCTCGCCTCTGATGTTGGTCTAAAGACTGGGTTTGTTGTTGATTGGTGCAACTTGTTACAACATCTTGTAGTGTCATGGTTGGTCAGAATTTGGAATTTACAACATTTTGTAGTGTCATTTTGTAGTAGCACAAATATCTGTATCCTGGGTTCTGAACTATCAATGTCACTGCCGTGTTGGACCTGGTATTGGACCTGATACGCACGGATAGTCACAATGACATAAAGGTTATCAAACATCATATAAGTTTTAGTTCAGATTTCAATGTAAGTGCCGTGTGGCCAATGGTATAAAAATTAAATCTTTGCTACTTCACGTTGATTTCTCATGTTGATTTCAGTTTTCACTGTGCTCCAATCCCTACCAACCAAATGAACAGTTTTTAGGAGTGGGGATTAGGGAGTATATGGAATGAGGTTTTGTGGGGTTTCACCAAATCCTCTAGAGTATTATCCCCACTAATCCCCACAAATACTCCACTACCAAACAAAGCCTTATTGGCTGATGCTGAGGCTGGGGTTTTGAGGAGTATATCGACCCCCTCAAGGTCTATCTGCAGAAGTTCTGAGAGGTACGTACTCAATTTGTTATTTAGGGTGTTCTGCTAAACAAAAGTTAGAGCTATTCTGAAATTATTGGTCTGGATTAGTGCTTTGAAAGTTAGGTAGGACGATCGCCACTTTCACCTATTGTCTCACATTAACCTTAATTAAATAATTGGCTTAGTCTTAATTGGCAAATTTATATAACTTTGTGCAACTCTTTTAACTCGTGAAGGCCCATGTTGCATGTCAGTCAATTGCTTCAGCTTTTTTTTTTATTTGTGAAGAGCTTTATCCTTCCAATTACTGTTATTCAGATTTTCAATCCTTTTTATGCTATTTCCAGATTATTAAATGATAGTAATCACTAAAAATCATATTAGGCTATTAATCAAAAGAAGACATTTATTAGTTTGAGAAATGCATACACCATTTATCTTGTACAGGCTCTAGCATATAATGTGCATACATTAAAATTCTGATTCACACTGTTAGTTGACCCAGATACCAATTTAATATATGCAGACCAGAATTCTTCTAAAGGTATGCACAAGATCTGCTACAACCTCACATTTATAAGAAAATTTCAAAGCTCATAGACAGATCGTCTTTTTGGCACCTCACATCTCAGTTGTACCGAAAGAGTAATATAAAGGTGCTTCTCCTCCCGCACCCCATCTCCTCCCGCACCGGCGCGGCGGAGCCGCGCCGGGCGCCCCCCGCCCCCCAGCGACTCCCCTCCTCCTCCTCCCCAGCGGCTCCCCTCCTCCCGCCGCCGCCGCCTGAGGCGCCGCCGGGCAAAGCCCTGGAGGCGTGGCGGCGGCGGCGGACTTCCTCGGCCATGGCATCCGTGGGGGCGCGGGTTCGCATCTCCGGCGGCGGCGATCCGCATCGGGCTGTCGACGGCGGTGCCATGGAGCGGCGGCGACCAGAGGAGGGAGATGATCTCCATCGTTTAGCGGGCGGCGGCGGTGGTTCGGGTCCGATCTGGGTCCTGGCGGGCTCGGGTGGGCTGCGATCTTACTGATGCGATCACAACGATGTCGGCTTCGTGCAGGCTTAAGGGTTCGTTCCGAGGCACGAGGATGCCATGGGCGACTGTCCTTGGCATGGTGGTGGCGGCCTCCTCCTTCGCTGGAGGTGGTCGACTGGTTGCTGGGGTGGCGGATCACAACATCTGTCTACTCCGACGATGAAGATCTAGTCGACGACGAGCTGGCGGTGAAGGGGCCACCGGTGAAAACCGCGCCTTGACATCGTTCTTGGCGGATGATGGCGGCGGCTATTGGCCTCGTTCCCTCGCGAAGGCATCATCTTTGCTGGCCTCTACGCTGGCTCTTGCCGAGTTGGGGACTAGCGGTTGTCGGTGAAAACCGTGCCACGATTGGCGGGCGATGGCGGCGTTAAGCGTCGCTTCCTTCTTGAAGGCATCGTCGTCGCAGTCTGCGGCTACTCACTCGTGCTGCTCCGGGGGAACCCTAGATACGGGTCTCCCGGATCGGATGATGACAGCGCTTCTTGCGTCGTTCTACCTCTTGGGGCATCATTTTGGGAGCAGCGGCTGGATGGAGGTGGATCTTTGGTGGAGTAGTGTTCATCTACCACGTTGATGTTGATGATTCTCGGCGGCATGGAGCTGCAGGGTATCGAAGACGGGGCGGACCGCAGGACACGTGCAGGATGGTGGAGCTATCTGGCGTCATGGTGACATCGACGGCAGGTCTGGCAAGGTCAATGCGGTGATCCCTCTTGAACATGGCCGGGTGCGAGGAAGACAACGGTAGCGATTTCTGTGGCGTATGTGTTGACGTGCGCTGAGAGTCTGCTTAACTGGATGTGCTTCTCACCTGCTATTTGGTAGCTTGGGAAGGCATTTGGTTATTTGGATGATGTGAGTTGGTGTATTGTCACCCCATTCATCCATCTGTAGGTTTAGCGAGGTGGCTTCGAGTTTGATCTTTTGTATTGCTCTCGTAAAGATGTTGCGAATAATCTAGTAAAAAAAGCTGTGTGCATCTCTTGGATACAGAAGCTAGGGCGATTTTTCCCCCATTCCGGAAAAAAAACTTCTCTTCCACGTTTATGATTTTGACTATTGTGCTAACAAGTTTTGATTTTGTTCTTTCGCAGTTACTGCACTACATGTGTAAGTGTAATTTTACCATCATCATTTAAGAGAATTATTTGTTGAATTCGGTTTCTATAGTCCAGTGCCTGTTCTTCTGTGGTTAATTTTCTCATTTTGTTTTCTTGAAGGGATATACTTGGAAGAACCTTGTCTTAGGGTAGAAGTCTTGCAATTTAACCCTTTTTAGAATTTCAATCCTTATAGATGTTGCATATATAATTGAATACCTTGTATTGAATCCAGAAGTGAGAATCGAGATCTGGAGTACCTTGTATCAAATTGAGGGGCACTAACTAGTGTTGTTTGCCCAAAAAAACGCTGGTACATTGCATGATACAAATGTTGCTATCATTCTATTGTGGCGCACAGCATCAGTGAGGAGGCGTCCCATGGGCGCCCCAACCACTAGTGGTTATTATGCGCTTAGTGCTGAAGCAGTAGCACATCATTTCAGCTGCCTCCGGCGTAGTAAACGACCGTCTGCGATCGATGCCGAGGTGGTAATAATCACTTTGTGGCAAAGCCGCAGTACTGACCTACCGTGTACCGCATGCTGGTTTTCTCCTCTAGCATATAGTGCCTGATCCGCAGTGAGGAATCAAGGAGGAATACATGTCTAGAGTGTCCTGAGGCTCGGCGGAAAGGCTTTGTTTTGATCGCTTGTGCACCCAACCTTCTGGTTTTCCCGTTTTTAGTAAGCTGGAAATATCAGAGACATAAGTGAATCCACAGCAGGAACATGAGCAACCTATCTAGATGTGCGACGAATCTCTAACGCACATGAAGAGAGGATTAGCCGGACAAAAGTTGTTCCTGTAAATCATATTTAATGATACTGATGATTTTGTGGAGATCTGCAATTCTGCAGCAGGGATGCTGGTGGTACAACATCAGCTACAGTAATAACAGAGCAAATTATATATGAACTTTACCCATAGAGTTGACTTTTCGCATGTTAACACAAGACTTGATTATATACATCTAGATTTTAAAAAAATATTAAAACTTTTGATGCTTTTTATTATGAGATTTCTATTTTCGTGCCCTCGGGTCAATAGTTGTACTCAGTTTTCCCCAGCTCCGTAGTTTTTCCTCAGTTTTCCCCCAGCCCATGTCTAAAACCCGCGGAAGGAGCTCGGACGGGAGGATTCCCGTTTAGTTGACCGTTCCATGCTGACGTGTGGGGCCGCGTCGTGTGGGGCCGCGTTGCGTTGGGCTGGTAGAAACGGACCGCGTGGGATAGAGCGAGACCGCGTTTGGTTGTACGTGAGCAGGAGCTGGGTTCTGTCTCTCTCGGCCCAAATTGACATTTTTAAGAGCACATTTTTCCTCTCTTTCTCTCTATGTTTTTTTTCACCAAATTAGTATCAAATCTAGAGAAGCTTGCATTTATGTCTTTCTTCAATTATTTGTGTCTTTTGACCCTCGTTTTTTGCCCAATATGGCAGCAGATCTAGTACTCCCTCTGGTCCATATTAATGACCTCACCTGTCTTGGTTCATATGTACCTAATTAAATCTAGAAGCAAATCTCGATGCTAATGTACGATAAATTCACACCGTCATAATAAATCGATAAAACAAAGTAGGGCCAACAAATTATAGTAGAATAGGGATAGATAATAGGGATCCCTAAATAATAAGCTGCATACAGCAGCCAACATAATAAAAGGTTTTTAACAAATGCAGGCCAATATAAGGTTCTTCACAAACCCAACATAGTAACAACATAATAACAAAATAAAAAGCTGCTTTGCAGCAGCAGCACACGTCCTGGACTCCGCCTACCCCATCTAGCTCTTCCTCCAGTTCTTGCTCCCCTCTCCCTTTGATATGGGCACCTTGTGCTTGATCGGAGGCATGCGCTCGACGGCGATATCCACCCGCTGGAAGTTGCGGAGGTGAATGCCGAGCGCCTTGTGCTTGGCGCGGAAGGCGTAGACGTTCACTGTCGCCGACATTGGGGAAGGTCCTTCCGATGTCCTCGGCATGCGTGAGGAGGAAGTTGAAGTCGGTGCCGTCGAGTCTCCTAGTGCAGAAGGGGCACTTGTAGACACCTTTGACGAAGTAGGAGGTGTACTGGCTGACATCCAGCCTCCGCAGCACCTGCCGAGCCTTGGTGTGCTCATCCTCCTCGTCGCTGCCGATGTCGCTGCCAGACACCTGATCCATATCAAACGAAAACTATGACTAAATGAGTTGCAACGATGACGTAACGTGCATGGTAACAAAGTTAGAAACAACAGAGGCAGCCTCAGTTAGAGTGAACACAACTATATATCTACAGGGACGGGGTTAGAGAACCAAAGCTCATGCACAACATATTTGTACACAGCAATGGTTCGCTGAACCCGCCCTGTACAAATTTGTGCCCAACGATTCATCATAGGAAAAGAAAACAAATTAAAGATCTGAATTTGAACAAATTCCAGATTATTTGCGAAATTAAACGATTGATATCTTTTTATTCGTGCATAAATTAACTGATTGAGATCCCATGATTACTTGCATAAATTAACTGATTGAGATCCCATGATTACTTGCATATATTGACTGATTGAGATCCCATGATTATTGCATAAATTAACCGAACGGCCGAACCCCAATTCTTAAACGAAATCAAGAAGGGATCAAATCAAAATGGAATAAAATCGGCGCAAATATTAACCCAATACTCATCCTACATACAGATCGGCACTAATAGTTACTAGGGAACCAACAAAAATAGGGTTGAAAAAAGAAAGGGGAACAACAAGGGAGCAAACCGTAGTTACCTCGTTCCAAGGGTCGTCCATGCAGGTGACGTAGGGGTTCGACGGCCAGATGTACGGTACCTTCTCATAGGGGTCCCATTCCGGCGGGATCTGACCGCCACCAGCGGCAGCCTCCGATGCACCGGCGGGAGCCGCCAATGCACCGGCGACGGCGACGGTCGTAGAAGGGACGGCGTCGAGGATGGAGGCACCGCGCTTGGAGTCTACGAACTCGCACTCGACGGCGTCGAGGGTGATGGGATTCGCATTCTCCTTGTCCATCGCCGGCAGAGGAGAAGGAGAGGGGTTTTTTTTGCTTTGGAGAAGATGATGGGACGTGAGAGGTGGCGTTGCGTGAGGGAGTGAGAGTGATAGGGATAGTGCGAGGTGGCGAACAGGTAGAGGCATCTTTAAAGGCGAGGGGTCCTAAATGCGACCCGCGTCCTACGCGTCCACTATTGCACGTCTGCACGTCTTCGACTTCTGCACCGCGACACGCGTCCACGATTGCACGTCGTATAATCTAACGGGCAGGATAACCCCTCTCTCTCTCTGATCGGGGCCACCACCCTCTCTCTCTCTCTGTCGGCGGCTAGCTTCCACCCTCTATGTATGCTAAATACCCAGTTTGCCACCGGATTCTGCAAGTTTGGTTTTCTGTATTATTTTTCACGCGCTAAAAATTATACTCTTTTTGGCATTACTTTTCACGCAAAAAATGATAAACCATCACCGATTTCTTGTAGCCATTACTTTTCATGCAAAAAATGATAAACCATCACCGATTTGTTGTAGCCATTACTTTTCTCGCAAAAAATGATAAACCATCACCGATTTCTTGTAGCCATTAAATTTCACACAAAAAATGATAAACACATCACCGATTTGTTGTAGTCATTACTTTTCACGCAAAAAATGATAAACCATCACCAATTTCTTGTAGCCATTACTTTTCACGCTAAAAATTATAGACGAAACAATCTATCTATCTTTGTATTTGAAGTTTGGGAGGGTTCACCATCTACTTATGTTAACTTTCGAGGTTTTGGTCTGAAAATCAACTGGGTATTATAAAGGGAAATAAAATTTTAAAAAATATAAAAACGAAACAATCTACCAATCTTTGTATAGAAGATCATCTGTATGATTTTTGAGGTTATTTAGAGAAGGTCAAAAAAAACTAACTTGTTACAAAAGCTGGTTTCAGTGAGACCTAACCAAGTTTGGCATACATGATGACATACCTGTAACAACAAGGAATATCTAAAAAGTTTCACAAAATTTGAAATTTAGGGTGAAAATGATGCCATACATGATGCTGTTTTTCGAGGTTTTGACCTAAAAATCAACTGGGTATTATAAAGGAAAATAAAAAGTTTGAAAAATGTAAAAATGAAAAAATCTATCTATCTCTGTATAGAAGATCATCTGTATGAAATTTGAGGTTATTTAGAGAAGGTATAAAAAATCACCTTGTTACAAAAGCTGCTTTGAGTGAGACAAAATGGCATGCGCTTAAGCAAAGTGAGTTTTTCGAACATCTCCAAATGACCCCAAATTTTCCATACACGATGTCATACGTGTAACGACAAGGAATATCTAAAAAGTGTCAAAAACTTTTGCCGAACCGTATAGCTCTATAAAAAAGAACCTCACCATAGTGCTAGTAAAAATTTTAGTTACAAACTTTCGTATTTTACCTAACCTTCAACAGGAAACTTGTTTCAAATTCATTTTGGCGTACAAGAAACAAATCCCACCTTGATTCGAGCACCACAGCCTCCGAGCGATGCCGGTGTCAATATCGGCACGGTCAGAACGGCTATGCTTGCCGCCACTGGTAGGTCACCGTCGGGATGCACCCTCAATCTTGTCCCCTCATTGGATCACTGACACACCAGAGATACCGCCGAGGCCAATGCCGAACGTACATGCCGATGAAAATGTCGAACATGAACGCCGTTGTGGGCACGGCCACGCCGCCCCGCTATGCTGGACGCCACAGATCACCGCGAGGTCTTTCCATTCGCCACCACACTCCCCTAGCACCCATCTATACACGCCAGAAAGGAGAGACACTAGTTTTCTCTATATTGCTCGCGTTCGTGTCCGACACCGTCAGTCAAAGTGTTGAGGTAGTCGTCGACATACTATACCATTTCTTCTCTTCTTTGCCTGGTTAAACGCATCAAATTCATATCTATCAAATGCGTCTGGTCTCGCCTCATGCAGTTCTTTGTGGACGTCAATCTCATCTCGACACCCCGCAGGCCACCTTCTCCGTGCCATCGCTGTAGAGCTCCGTTTGAAAATCTAATCATAACCGTGTATTGCTCCTTGTATCAGCATCATGGCCCCACTTGTCATTCGATATACCGAAGCCCCACTCATCTGCGTTTTGGTCAGGGATACGACGATGCTTACGGTCAAACAAAGATGGATGGTCTGACGTGTCTTTGCAGGCTCTACGTGTCCCCACTAGTCAGCAGATAACGGTCAAAGTTGTTGGCCCATCGGGCAACCGGCCGTTCCAGCACTTGTGAGTGTTTCAGACAAGGGCTTGGGCAAAACTGAGGAAAAACTAAGCGGCTGGGGAAAACTAAGCACAACTAAGGACCCGATGGCACGAAAATAGAAATCCATTTTATTATTACATATGTGTACATTTAGGATCTTGTTTGGCCAGATAGGATTGGCGGACCTAGCAATTTTTCAGAGGCACACTACAAGTAAAAGACTTCACTTTGGTCGAGCTAGACATGCCCGCTGTCGCCGGCTAGCCACCGTCAAGTGCCGCCAGACTCCTCTCGCGAGTTGAGGAACCGATCAATTGATTCCAGTTTGGTCTACATTCATGAACGTGAGAAATATCCTAAAATTTTGTTACTTTGAGAACCAGAAATAAACTATGGAATTAATGAACGAACATCTCTCACATTATGTTTTGTGTGTTTGATGTCAATATATGTGATACACTAATGTTTATTTAAGTGGTACAGGGATTACATAGTTTCATATGTGTGTGTGTTGGATTTGGTCGGTCTGTCAAAAGTTAACAGGAAAAATGTGGCCAGGCCGGATAATCCGGGCCGGATATTGTTGAAATATCCGGCCCCCTGATTTTGGCTAAGTCTTCGAGGAAAAGCAGCTCAGTATGGGGGCCGGACATTTGCCCGGATATTGTCCCGGTATTGTACCAGGGCCGGAATATCCGGGCCGGATATTTTGGAAATATCCGGCCCCCCGTTTTGGCTAAGGACTGAAAGAAATGTGAACCAGTACAAGGGCCGGACATTTGGCCGGATAATGTCACAGTTTTGTCCCGAAGGCCGGATTATCCGGGGGGCGGATTATCCGGCCCTTACTTAGGCCGGAATATCCGGCCCCCCGGAAGCTGCAACGGCTCAATTTTGAGGGGAGGTATAAATACCCCCCTTCTTCTACCTTGGTTGCTTGCTCAATCATTACACAAGAAATCTGCCAAGCCACCTCCATTAGAGCCATGATACGTCTCCGACGTATCGATAATTTCTTATGTTCTATGCCATATTATTGATGATACCTACATGTTTTATGCACACTTTATGTCATATTCGTGCATTTTCTGGAACTAACCTATTAACAAGATGCCGAAGTGCTAGTTGATGTTTTCTGCTGTTTTTGGTTTCAGAAATCCTAGTAACGAAATATTCTCGGAATTGGACAAAACGAAGACCCAGGGGCCTATTTTGCCACGAACCTTCCAGAAGACCGAAGAGCATACGAAGTGGGGCCACGAGGTGGCCAAACCACAAGGCGGCGCGGCCAAGGGGGGGGCCCGCGGCGCCCTATGGTGTGGGCCCCTCGTCAGCCCCCCGACTCTGCCCTTCCGCCTACTTAAAGCCTCCGTCGCGAAACCCCTGATGCGAAAAACCACGATACGGAAAACCTTACTGAGACGCCGCCGCCGCCGATCCCATCTCGGGGGATTCGGAGATCTCCTCCGGCACCTGCCGGAGAGGGGATTCATCTCCCGGAGGACTCTACACCGCCATGGTCGCCTCCGGAGTGATGAGTGAGTAGTTCACCCTCGGACTATGGGTCCATAGCAGTAGCTAGATGGTTGTCTTCTCCTCATTGTGCTTCATTGTTGGATCTTGTGAGCTGCCTAACATGATCAAGATCATCTATCCGTAATACTCTATGTTGTGTTTGTCGGGATCCGATGGATAGAGAATACCATGTTATGTTAATTATCAAGTTATTACATATGTGTTGTTTATGATCTTGCATGCTCTCCGTTACTAGTAGAGGCTCTGGCCAAGTTTTTGCTTTTAACTCCAAGAGGGAGTATTTATGCTCGATAGTGGGTTCATGCTCGCATTGACACCAGGACGATGTGATGAAAGTTCTAAGGTTGTGTTGTCTTGTTGCCACTAGGGATAAAACATTGGCGCTATGTCCGAGGATGTAGTTGTTGATTACATTACGCACCATACTTAATGCAATTGTCTGTTGCTTTGCAACTTAATACTTGGAAGGGGTTCGGATGATAACCTCGAAGGTGGACTTTTTAGGCATAGATGCGGTTGGATGGCGGTCTATGTACTTTGTCGTAATGCCCAATTAAATCTCACTTGTACTTATCATGACATGTATGTGCATTGTTATGCCCTCTCTATTTGTCAATTGCCCGACTGTAATTTGTTCACCCAACATGCTTTTATCTTATGGGAGAGACACCTCTAGTGAACTGTGGACCCCGGTCCATTCTTTAATACTCGAAATACAAATCTGCTGCAATACTTGTTTTACTTGTTTTCTCTGCAAACAATCATCTTCCACACAATTCGGTTAATCCTTTGTTACAGCAAGCCGGTGAGATTGACAACCTCACCTGTTTCGTTGGGGCAAAGTACTTTGGTTGTGTTGTGCGGGTTCCACGTTGGCGCCGGAATCCCTGGTGTTGCGCCGCACTACATCCCGCCGCCATCAACCTTCAACGTGCTTCTTGGCTCCTCCTGGTTCGATAAACCTTGGTTTCTTTCTGAGGGAAAACTTGCTGCTGTGCGCATCATACCTTCCTCTTGGGGTTGCTCAACGAACGTGTGAAATACACGCCATCAAGCTCTTTTTCTGGCGCCGTTGCCGGGGAGATCAAGACACGCTGCAGGGGGAGTCTCCACTTCTCAATCTCTTTACTTTGTTTTTGTCTTGCTTTATTTTATTTACTACTTTGTTTGCTGCATTATATCAAAAACACAAAAAAATTAGTTTACTTGCATTTATTTTATCTAGTTTGCTTTATTTACTACTGCTAAAATGGGTATTGTTAAGAATACTAAGTTGTGTGATTACACTAGTTTGGCATAATGGACAACAATGAGCTTCTTATTCTATTTCCTGATTTAAGACATGGATGGTTTGATGCGAAAATTAAAAAAACCATGGAACATATTAGCATGAACACTTTGAATACCATTGTTGCTAATGATATAGAAAGTTCTAACCTTGGGGAAGCTGGCTTTGATGAGCATGATATTTTTAGTCCCCCAAGCATTGAGGAGAAAATTTTCTTTGATGATGCTATGCCTCCTATATTTGATGATGAGAATAATAATAATAGCTACTTTGTTGAATTTGCTCCCACTACAGTTAATAAGAATGACTATGCTTATGTTGGGAGTAGTAATTATTTTATGCATGAGACTCATGATAAGAATTCTTTATGTGATAGTTATATTGTTGAGTTTGCTCATGATGCTACTGAAAGTTATTATGAGAGAGGAAAATATGGTTGTAGAAATTTTCATGTTACTAAAACACCTCTCTATGTGCTGAAATTTTTGAAGCTACACTTGTCTTATCTTCCTATGCTTGTCACTTTGCTCTTCATGAACTTGTTTATTTACAAGATTCCTATGCATAGGAAGTATGTTAGACTTAAATATGTTTTGGATTTGCTTCTTGATGCTCTCTTTTGCTTCAAATACTATTTCTTGCGAGTGCATCATTAAAACTGCTTGAGCCCATCTTAATGGCTATAAAGAAAGAACTTCTTGGGAGATAACCCATGTGTTATTTTGCTACAGTACTTTTGTTTTATATTTGAGTCTTGGAAGTTGTTTACTACTGTAGCAACCTCTCCTTATCTTAGTTTTGAGTTTTGTTGTGCCAAGTAAAGTCTTTGATAGTAAAGTAAGTACTAGATTTGGATTACTGCGCAGTTACAGATTTCTTTGCTGTCACGAATCTGGGTCTACCTCCCTGTAGGTAGCTCAGAAAATTAAGAAAATTTACGTGCATGATCCTCAGATATGTACGCAACTTTCATTCAATTTGAGCATTTTCATTTGAGCAAGTCTGGTGGCCTAATAAAATCCATCTTTACGGACTGTTCTGTTTTGACAGATTCTGTCTTTTATTTCGCATTGCCTCTTTTGCTATGTTGGATGAATTTCTTTGATCCATTAATGTCCAGTAGCTTTATGCAATGTCCAGAAGTGTTAAGAATGATTATGTCACCTCTGAACATGTGAATTTTTATTATTCACTAACCCTCTAATGAGTTGTTTCGAGTTTGGTGTGGAGGAAGTTTTCAAGGATCAAGAGAGGAGTATGATACAATATGATCAAGGAGAGTGAAAGCTCTAAGCTTGGGGATGCCACGGTGGTTCACCCCTGCATATTCTAAGAATACTCAAGCGTCTAAGCTTGGGGATGCCCAAGGCATCCCCTTCTTCATCGACAACATTATCAGGTTCCTCCCCCGAAACTATATTTTTATTCCGTCACATCTTATGCACTTTGCTTGGAGCGTCGGTTTGTTTTTGTTTTTGTTTTGTTTGAATAAAATGGATCCTAGCATTCACTTTGTGGGAGAGAGACACGCTCCGCTGTAGCATATGGACAAGTATGTCCTTAGGCTCTACTCATAGTATTCATGGCGAAGTTTCTTCTTCGTTAAATTGTTATATGGTTGGAATTGGAAAATGCTACATGTAGTAATTCTAAAATGTCTTGGATAAATTGATACTTGGCAATTGTTGTGCTCATGTTTAAGCTCTTGCATCATATACTTTGCACCCATTAATGAAGAAACACTTAGAGCTTGCTAATTTGGTTTGCATATTTGGTTTCTCTAGAGTCTAGATAATATCAAGTATTGAGTTTTGAACAACAAGGAAGACGGTGCAGAGTCTTATAATGTTTACAATATGTCTTTTATGTGAGTTTTGCTGTACCATTAATCCTTGTGTTTGTTTCA
>NC_061508.1:240933880-241119782 GCF_022539505.1 Lolium rigidum | reverse complement strand
TTGTTGATGCTATTGAGTGAAACCATTGAACCAAGGTCTATGTTCAGATTGTTATTCATCATCATATCACCTCTGATCATGTTCCATATGATGTCTCGTGAGTAGTTCGTTTAGTTCTTGAGGACATGGGTGAAGTCTAAATGTTAGTAGTGAACTATGGTTGAGTAATATTCAATGTTATGATATTTAAGTTGTGGTGTTATTCTTCTAGTGGTGTCGTGTGAACGTCGACTACATGACACTTCACCATTTATGGGCCTAGGGGAATGCATCTTGTACTCGTTTGCCAATTGCGGGGTTGCCGGAGTGACGTAAACCTAAACCCCCGTTGGTATATCGATGCGAGGAGGGATCGCAGGATCTCGGAGTTTAAGGCTGTGGTTAGATTTATCTTAATTACTTTCTTGTAGTTGCGGATGCTTGCAAGGGGTATAATCACAAGTATGTATTAGTCCTAGGAAGGGCGGTACATTAGCATAGGTTCACCCACACAACACTTATCAAAACAATGAAGATTAATCAGCTGTATGTAGCGAAAGCACTAGACTAAAATCCCATGTGTCCTCGAGAACGTTTGGTCATTATAAGTAAACAAACCGGCTTGTCCTTTGTGCTAAAAAGGATTGGGCCACTCGCTGCAATTATTTCTCTCGCATTTTACTTACTCGTACTTTGTTCATCTGTTACATCAAAACCCCCTGAATACTTGTCTGTGAGCATTTACAGTGAATCCTTCATCAAAACTGCCTGTCAACACCTTCTGCTCCTCGTTGGGATCGACATTCTTACTTATCGAAGATACTACGATACACCCCCTATACTTGTGGGTCATCAAGGGGATTCGTCATCAATATTCCGCTGCTTACACCCCTCAACAAAATGGTGTTGCGGAGAGGAAGAACCGGACTCTTATGGATATGGCAAGGTCTATGATGGCGGAGTATAAATCCCGCTATAACTTTTTGGCCGAAGCCATCTCCACCGCTTGTCACTCCTCCAACCGGCTCTATCTCCGCAAGGGCTTGAACAAGACTCCATATGAAATACTCACCGGGAACAAGCCTAATATCTCATACTTCAAGGTGTTCGGTGTAAGTGTTTCTACAAAATCAAAGGAGTTCGTTTATCTAAATTCGCTCCTAAAGCTTTGGAGGGTATATTTGTTGGTTACGGTGCCGAGTCTCACACTTATAGAATCTTTGATATAGCCTCCGGGATTATCATTGAATCTTGTAGTGTGAGGTTCGAAGAAAATGATGGCTCCCAAGTGGGGCAAGTTGATGTTTGTGCAGGTGATGAAATACCTCAAGATGCCATAGTAAGAATGGGTGTGGGATTTTTCCGCCCCATTGAGGGACACGGTGTGGCGTCTCGGGAAGAACTATGCTCTACCACGGTGGAGCCCTCATCTTCTCAACATCAACAAACCCCATCAAGTGAAGCAAATGATGCACCAACCCAAGAACAAGAACAAAACCCTCCCTCTAGTGTGCAAGATCAAGGACAAGATCAAGGTCAAGATCAACCAAGAATTCATGATGGTTCCGACGAGTATCCATTTGATATTTGCTCCGCACCAAATGATGTCCAAGATCAAGCACATGATGATGAGCAACCCCAAGTAATTGAGGAAGCTCAAGTTGAAGGTCAAGACGGGGACCCAAATGATCAAGTTGATCAAGTGACACCTCCAAGGCCTAGAAAGACCAAGGAGGAGATCGAGGCCCGTCGTCTAGCAAGAAGAGAAAGGAACCTCGAACTTCGTGGACACACTCATGACAAGGTTCTTGGTGATGTAAGGGCAAAAGTTTCCACAAGAAGGCAATTGGCGAACTTTAGCCATCATCATGCTTATATCTCCTTAGTGGAACCCAAGAAAGTATTTGAATCCCTTGAAGATTCGGATTGGTTGGAAGCTATGCATGAAGAACTCAACAACTTCAAGCGCAACAAAGTGTGGACTTTAGTAAAGAAGCCAAAGGAGTGCCGCAATGTTATATGCACTAAATGGATTTTCAAGAACAAGCAAGATGAGTTTGGAAATGTTGTGAGGAACAAGGCAAGATTGGTGGCTCAAGGGTTTTCTCAAGTTGAGGGTATTGACTTTGGAGAAACCTATGCTCCCGTGGCTTGCCTTGAGTCCATCCGTATCCTTCTTGCTTATGCTTCGCATCATAACTTTAAGTTACAACAAATGGATGTGAAAAGTGCTTTTCTTAATGGTCCTTTGCAACCCCCGGGGTTCGAGGATCTCAACTTTCCTAACCATGTCTACAAGCTTGATAAAGCACTTTATGGTCTCAAACAAGCTCCTAGAGCTTGGTACGAGCACCTTAAGGAATTGTTGGTAGACCGTGGGTTTGATGTTGGGCTAATCGACCCCACTCTTTTTACTAAGAGGGTCAATGGGGAGCTTTTCGTTTGCCAATTATATGTTGATGATATTATATTTGGCTCTACTAACAAAGCTTTCAATGATGAATTCTCAAAGCTTATGACCGATAGGTTTGAGATGTCTATGATGGGAGAGATGAAGTTCTTCCTTTGTTTTGAGATCAAGCAATTGAGGGAAGAAACCTTCATCAACCAAGCAAAATATCTCCAAGACATGCTCAAGAGGTTCAAGATGACCGAGATGAAGGGTGTGGCCACTCCTATGGTTACCAAATGTCATCTTGCACTAGATCCCAATGGTAAAGAGGTGGATCAAAAGGTATATCGCTCCATGATTGGATCCTTGCTTTACCTTTGTGCATCTAGACCGGACATAGTGTTGAGTGTTGGTGTGTGTGCAAGGTATCAAGCTTCTCCTAAAGAGAGCCACATGATGGCTCTCAAAAGAATCTTTCGATATTTGGTTGATACCCCAAGATATGGTATTTGGTACCCCAAAGGCTCAAGTTTTATTCTCAATGGTTATACCGATGCGGATTGGGCGGGTGACAAGGATGATAGGAAATCAACTTCCGGGGCTTGCCAATTCCTTGGTAGGTCCTTGGTGTGTTGGTCTTCTAAGAAGCAAAATTGTATATCTCTCTCCACCGCCGAAGCCGAATATGTTGCCGCCGCAAGTGGATGCACTCAATTGTTATGGATGAGGCAAACTTTAAAGGAATACGGTGTCATTTGTGACAAAGTGCCTCTATTATGTGACAATGAAAGTGCCATCAAGATTGCCTATAATCCGGTGCAACATTCAAGAACGAAGCATATTGAGATCCGGAATCATTTCATTAGGGATCATGTTGCCCGTGGTGATATTGAGCTTATCTATGTTCCAACCAAAGATCAACTTGCCGATATATTCACGAAGCCTCTCGATGAAGCAAGATTCTCTTATTTGAGGAATGAGCTAAATATCATTGATTCAAGGAGTATAGCTTGACCATCTTGCAAACACACCTTCGTCTCAAAACTTTATTTGGTTTAGATGTGGGCATGGAAATAGGGGGAGTGCGGTTTAAATTATTGAGCTATCCCTCCCCCCATAATGCCAACATTAAGAAATCATTCTCTTTATATCATATGTTGATATGTGAGCTTCAATGATGAGTAGTGGCTTGGACCAAAGATATATCTTCGCGGTTGCATGCCACAACACTCATATATGGTGGCCTAGGCCACCACACTCTTCTTTGTGAAGAGTTGGAGTTATTTGGATCTTATCGCCTTTTATTTGACAACTCCATGTTCTTATGGGAAATCACTCTAGTTTGGCCTTATTTGCTCATATCTTGCAAACTTGAGTGACCATGTACCATTAACAGTTTGTATCTCCTAAAACCTAAGCCTACTCTCTCCTATAAGCCATTTCCATCTTGCTCATTTGTCATGTTTGGTAAAAACTTGGAGTTTGAGGTGTTTCGGTCGGATGATCTAGGTTGCTCCATCTTATTGGTAAATTTGCACCTTATATGTGACGTGATACATTATTGCATCACATATGGGTCATGCAAATAACCAACGAAAGATGGGCCGGATTTCCGTGGTTCCGGAATTTTCCGGAACCCCGGATAATCCGGCCCCAGGAGACACCGGATAATCCGGCCGGGCCGGATTATCCGCCCTAAGCTAGGGCCGGATTATCCGGCCTCGGGCGTAACTTGAAAGGGTTGAGGACGAGGCCGCGGGGGGGGGGCAAACGGTTCACACCTCCTCCCACGCGCCTCTCTCTCCTCTTTCTCCTCTCAAGTTCGTCGGACCTCCTCCTCCTCGCCGGAGACGCTCCGTCCGCCCCCTCTCGGAGTTCTTGGGTGGATCGGGTGCCTCTCCTCCCTAGCTACCTTCTCCTCCAAGCGGTTTCCACAATGGATGTGGGTGGTGCTTCTCGGGGTGGTCGGAGACGCTCAAGGCATGATCGATCTAGTGACGAATATGCACCCAATGCACCTCGCATGTCCGTCACTTCAAGGCGGAAGAACAAGGATGTGAGGGAGAACTACAAGGCCATGGACCCAGTCTCTTATTCCGCTATCCGCATGAAGAACTGGTATGAAGATGTCCCAAGGGATGAAGAGATAGAGGGCAGGAGATTCTGGTGCATTGAGCAGGAATTCATCTACAAGGACATCTATGAGCCCATGAGGAAAGTTCGTCCCATGCAAGTTATCGATGTGGACATTCTGGCAGAAAACAATCACTTTGAAGATGCAATCTGGGTAGCTGGAAGGATGGGCTTGCTTGATATCATGAAGATTCAATGTGACTATAGCCCAGATTTGGTGAAGCAATTCTTTGCCACTTTGGCAATCAAGAAAGATGAGGAACGCACTATGGAATGGATGACTCGGCTCCACTCACTCGCAGTGCCACTCTGCGCCAATTTGCTGGTTTTCTTGGAGTTCCTGTTGATGGGGGTCGTCGCCTTCATGGACCACAACAGACAGATAAGAATGCTCTTGTGCATCTCTATACCTCAGCGGGAAAAGTTGGGCTTGCTAAGGGGCTGCTTCCCATATACAGTCAGCTGCTTCGGTTCTTTTGGGCAACCATTTGCCCAAGTGGTGGTAACAATGATGCTCTCCGGGGAGTCCTTGTGAACCTTATGCACCTCAGCTATAAGTGTGCTCGTGATGTGTCTGAGGAACGGAACTACATTGTTGATGTCATGGACTTTATCTTCCATGAGATCCATGATGCCATGGTCTCCCGGACCACCATACCCTATGCTCCCTACATTCAGCTTCTCATCAACAACTCTGTGGCTGTGGTTGGTGAAGACTTGAGTGGGTATCCTTTGGTGAAGCACCATGTCAAGAAGGCCTACAAGCTTAAGCCAGTCTCTTCAGCTGTACCTGCTCCTGACACTTTCATGGGTGATGCTCGTTCTAGTGGTTTTGCTCCTGCTCGTCATTCTGATGTCCCGGCTATGAGGAAGCAAGTGAGCCGGCTTAGTTGGTTTCAGCGTCACATCCTTTGCATGAACATTGGGACCCCCGCCTCAGCCTCCAGCTCACCAGGGTTACAGTGGATGGCACTCAGCACAGGTTCCATGGAGTGATCTTGATGATTGCCTTCAAAGGTCCAACACCTCTCGCCGCTCTCCGGATGCACCTGACACTGATGAGGAAGAAGAGCAAGCGGCATACGAGTCCGATGATGATGATGCCTCCGAGTGATTCCCATGGGACGTGTAGCATCGCGCTTGTCCCCTTTTTGGCGTCTCGATGTCAAAGGGGGAGAAGTGTTCTATTAGGATTCTCGGGGATTTGCATGGTTTGGGCACAAGCATATGCGTTTATCATTCTTATATTGCTTGTGTTCCCTTCTTTGGCCCTTCTTTGAACTATTTGGTTTGTTTGTGTGCCGTTCAAAACTATGTGCTATGTGGTGTGAGACATTGTCATGGTTTTCGGATTTCTATTTGTTGAGATCAAGGATATTACATTATGTGTGATGCTATACCTCCGTATTATATATCTACACATGGGTATGATTTCTTACATCCTATCTCAACTTCATATGTGTCAATGTCTAGTGTTAGAGCTCATGTTGGATATCTCTTGTGTTGAGGCACCATACTTCTATGTGTTGTGTATTTGTATTCAAATGCAAATTACTTAGATGCACACATGTAGGGGGAGTGCCTCTATGGTTAGTAATTCTCTTGCAAATCCGTATATTGTCATCAAACACCAAAAAGGGGGAGATTGAAAGAACATCTCTCACATTATGTTTTGTGTGTTTGATGTCAATATATGTGATACACTAATGTTTGTTTAAGTGGTACAGGGATTACATAGTTTCATATGTGTGTGTGTTGGATTTGGTCGGTCTGTCAAAAGTTAACAGGAAAAATGTGGCCAGGCCGGATAATCCGGGCCGGATATTGTTGAAATATCTGGCCCCCTGAGTTTGGCTAAGTCTTCGAGGAAAAGCAGCTCAGTATGGGGGCCGGACATTTGCCCGGATATTGTCCCGGTATTGTACCAGGGCCGGAATATCCGGGCCGGATATTTTGGAAATATCCGCCCCCCCCCATTTTTGGCTAAGGACTGGAAGAAAAGTGAATCAGTACAAGGGCCGGACATTTGGCCGGATAATGTCACTGTTTTGTCCCGAAGGCCGGATTATCCGGGGGGGGGGGGGGCGGATTATCCGGCCCTTACTTAGGCCGGAATATCCGGCCCCCCGGAAGCTGCAACGGCTCAATTTTGAGGGGAGGTATAAATACCCCCCTTCTTCTACCTTGGTTGCTTGCTCAATCATTACACAAGAAATATGCCAAGCCACCTCCATTAGAGCCACCTCAAGAAACTCAAGATTTACAAGATCTCCTTCCTCCCCCAACCAAAGCTCTTGATCTTTGGAGATTCGAAGGAGAAGACACCGATCTACATCCTCACCGAAGCGTTCTTCATTTCCCCCTCTCTTGTTTGAGGGATCTCATGCTAGTGTTCCTATTTGGTTCCCTAGTTGATTTGTTGTTGATGTGTTGTTGTTCCTATTTGATTGTTCCCTAGTTATTGTTGGTTTGGCTTGCGTAGCAACCACACTCCTCCAAACGTAGACGTACCTTCTTGCAAAGGAAGGGAACTACGGGAATCATCTCCGTGTCATCGCGTGCTCCACTCTCGGTTACCTCTATCCCATTCTATCTCCTATTGCGTAGCTATACCTTGCTTAGTTGATATCCTTGTCATATAGGTAAATTCACTTAGTTGCATATCTAGAGAATTTACCTTTTGTGTCAAGCCTAAATTGAAAAAGAACTAAAAATTGGTTAGCACCTATTCACCCCCCCCCCTCTAGGTGCGGCATACGATCCTTTCAATTAAGTGGGTAAAGTTGAGCTGCAAGGAACAGACGAACAAGCCTATGCTGACCCATTTATTGTGAAACATGTATTTTTTAGCAGAATTTTACAATTCTATCTAGGTACTTCACACCGGGACCTTGCCGGAGTGCCTGCAAGCGCTAGCGTTTAACCCGGGCATGTGCCCAGGGTGCTCATACGGTAAATCCCCCCTAAACCAATTTGTTTTAATTTAGATGTGTAAAATAATGTGGTTTCATTGATGATTAGCATTTAATATAAAAAAATTGTTTTGCTACAAAGATATGGTAAACTTTGGTATATCCTTAGCCATAACAAAAATAAATGGCAAGTACATGATAAGGGCAACCTGACTTTGCTTGCACAAGGAAGAAGAGAAGATCAACTTTGTAGCATACACTAGATCGCAGGAGCACACACACAAGTAGCTTGCCCTTCAACTAGGTTTTCAACAAGTGGTTAGGCAACAAGTTAAGCATATTATTTGTTCTTAGTTTGCATAGACATATGGCAGGAAATACAAGAAATAGACACAATAATCCCATCTCACTACCCTTCAACTAGGTTTTCACCTAGGAGGATAGAGAGATGGATTTCTCTCACTCTTGCATAGAGGTGCTATGCAAAATCATCACAGAGAATTGAAAACCCCTATAAAAGTATCTGTTCTCATCAAAAGAAAGTGCCTCACCTCTGCATCATAGGCAGGGCCAAGAAATCAAGCGCAACATCTGTTCTAAAAGGAATAGACACAGTAATCCCATCTCACTACCCTTCAACTAGGTTTTCACCTAGGAGGATAGAGAGATGGATTTCTCTCAGTCTTGCATAGAGGTGCTATGCAAAATCATCACAGAGAATTGAAAACCCCTATAAAAGTATTTGTTCTTATCAAAAGAAAGTGCCTCAGCCTCTGCATCACAAGAAGGGCCAAAAAATCAAGCGCAACATCTGTTTTGATCAGTGATAGATTGAAGAAATAGGCCAGCAGAGAGGGAATCTTGATCACCCAACTAGAGTTGGTGATCCCTGGTAAAACCAGGAGCTCATACCCTAGAGAGAGGGCAACAAATCACACATAAGTAAATCCCACCAAGTAAACCATGCCTAGGAAAGTAATTCCAGGTCAACCAAATAGCACATAGCCATAGCAAAGCCACAAGCAAGCAATTACTTAAATCACTACTGCAGAATTGGCCTCTAGTGACAGGCACAAAAGACATTTTTGTGACAGGCAAAATGCCTATCACTAATGACTAGTCACTGGTATCAGAACACTAGTGACAGGCACATATGTGCATACTAATGACAGGCAAAAATAAATGTCTGTCACTAGTTGCGATGGAAGGACGCGGACAGGCTCGTTATCCTGCCTGTCACTAGTTTAAATTTTCATAATAAAAAATAAATGCTTTTTCCACAAATATTCCAGATAGGACAATAAGACGTTATAAAAAATCAGTACATGCAGCTAAATTGTCGTAAGACATATCATGCAAACGTTGCACAGTTCACTAGGGCTCCCTAAATAAGTACATTACACATCACCATATGTCCTAGAAGCGCCTACAGACAATATATCATATAACCAGGGAATACAACGTAAAAGGAAGCATTCAGGGTGAGGAGGAAGCATTCAGGGTGAGGATGTGGCTGCTGAAAGAGTACACGAGAGATCGTCGAATCGATGATGACCCCAAAATATCACTTGGGTAACGCAAGCACCGGGAAATCATAATGTGCACTAGTCGCTTCACACAAGGATCAAACTTTGTCAGATGCATCGATTGATGTGCTCTCTGTGCTCCTAACCGCAGCAAGCTTCTCAACCAATCTTTGCTCCAGTTCTCTTTGACCCCTTTCCCTGCATGAGGTAACACAACCAAACGAGACTGAGTATATAAGTTACATATGCTTGGGAGCTGCATGAATATTTAACTGCATGTCTTGCAGCAACCAGAAGCACCAAACATAGCTACTAGTTACTGAACCAAATACCCAAAACTAAGAGAAACATTGGAATCGGAAAAAATGGAATACCAGCTCAAACAAAGACTCCACAAGCTCAAAAACTGCCATGAAGTATAAAGCTATTATGAAGGAGGGACAGTCTCAGAACATAAATCAAGAATCCATTTGAGCATTACCAATCCCTAAGGTTGTTGTCCAGGAGTGGCACAAACTTTCGGAAGCCGTTTTGGTCCAACACTTGGAGGCGACGGGGTGGGGCAGTTGAGCTGGGTGCAAAGGAGGTTTCGGCGCGACAGGGCAAGCGAGAGCGGCCCCGTGCGCGGGCGGCGAGCAGCGGGTTGTGCGGCGAGGGCAATGCACGTGTTTTGCAATCTAGCCTAACTTGAATATACACTTGTATTTCGTATGCGAACAGGGTATAGACGATGTACTTGGATAAAAATATAAATCTCTTTGACAATATATATGGAGCAATTGGAATTAATGATCAGTCATCCATGCTCTGTGATTGATGAAACGAATTGTCCCGTAATAAATTTCACCATGGACTATAAACACGACTAATAAAATTCATTACTAATTAAAATGAAAATATGAAAACTGCAGCGCATATAGTTTTGAGTTGCCATAATTTAGATTTAATGGTTAACCAACCAAATCATAACTCGGTGTTGCTTGAACTCCGGATTAACCAAGCTTAACCATCAGATCACATTTATTTTTGCCGAGAAGATATGCAGATATAGAGATATCTATCATAAATAGAACTACAATAAGTATAAAACTTGGTCCGGAACTACCTGTATCGCACCTCTTCTTCTTTTGACTATCTGTTGCTTCACTCACTGTACCAACCTGCAAGAATTGCAGTACAATTCTCAAGTTCACTTTATAGAAACGACAACTGCATACTTGGCTGACCATATAGAAACTTTTTTACTGCAGCATCAGTGCGCTCCAACGCAATACCATGTACAAAAATTAAGCGAGAAAGTGTCAAAAAATGAGCGCAAATCAAAGAAATTTTCTGTTAGAAATGTTCACTGAAGCCTGTCCATAAGGAAATCCACAAACCTTGCATAGAGGTACCAGTACGGTGAAGAATTCTGTAGAAAGAACTTGTATGATCGGAAGAAGATATATGGAGAAGAATTATGGCTGATTGGGAAAACTCACAAGAGCTATGCCGGTGGGAGCAATTTGGCAGGCACGGGACGTGACGGCGGCGGGCCGGTGCCGCACAGCCGGCCACGGGCGCAGGTCACCGCGCACGGGCTAGGGTGCAAGGCGGCGGGCATCGGAGACAGAGCCGCCCGCGGTCTCGATGGAGATTCGACGTCATCGGCGTCCGCGGGTCGCCAAATGTCCTCCCGTGCCAGGGCGGCTCCGGACAGGCCTCGCCTCGCCTGCAGGGTCGAGGCGGCGGGCAGGGCGGTTGCAAGCAGGCCTCGGTTGCAGGGCCACGGCGGCAGGCAGGGCGGCTGGGAGCAGGATCACGGGCAGGGCGGCGGCAGATCGTGGCGATGTGGGCTGGTGGGCAGGGGAAAGCGACTCGTGCGTGGTGGTGTTGGTTCGTGCGTGGAGATTCAATTATCTAAAGAAGCGGTTTGTTTGGATTTGGCGTGGGATTATGGCGTCTAACACTGTTTTAGCAGTAAATCTAAATCGGTGGTTGCGGTGATTGGATGGTATGATTGTCCGGATTTACCGCTCTGGCTCTTTTAATTTTTTTTTTAAACTGCTCTGGCTCTTTTAATAGTACTCTAGTATTATCTCGCAAGTCGACTCTGGCTGGACTTGGGTTGCGTGCCGTCGAGTAGACTCCGCTATGGCCACATCCAATCTCCGCTCATTAACGCTCGATCGGTCTAGGTACGACCTGCGCGGGAAGGACCGGCTCACAATTGATGAGGAGCTGGTGGGCTAACATGGATAGGTAGTGACAGGCTCTTTTATTAGCCTGTCATTAAAATATTTTCAGTTCCAGACGCCCTTCAGAAAAAGACGAGTGACATTCTTTTTTATATGCCTGTCACTAGTATTTCGTATCAGTGACAGTCTTATATGTCCCTGTCACTGATACACTTACTAGTGACAAGCACAATTTTGCATGTCACTAATCACCTGGAGGCTATAAGCCTTTCTGCAGTAGTGAATAAATCATGCCTTTATAAGCAACAATATAGTGAGAATGAAACATAAGCATAACTGAATATCTTCAGTTAAGTTTGTACAAGATAGTATGGCAGCAAACTACCATGCTAGGGATGATTAAATCATCCAAATGGGAGCATCATAAATAGTCTTTGTCAATGATTAAGATGATTTGAGCCCATCAAGCTTCAGCAACATGTCATAGAGCAAATAAGTAACACACAAACTACAATGACAATTCTAAAGTTAATGTTGAAGGAGATATGCCCTAGAGGCAATAATAAAGTGGTTATTATTTATATCTCTATGTTTATGATAAATGTTTATATGTCATGCTATAATTGTATTAACCGAAACATTAGTACATGTGTGATATGTAGACAATAAGAAGTCCCTAGTATGCCTCTTAAACTAGCTTGTTGATTAATGGATGATTAGTTTCATAATCATGAACATTGGATGTTATTAATAACAAGGTTATGTCATTATATGAATGATGTAATGGACACACCCAATTAAGCGTAGCATAAGATCTCGTCATTAAGTTATTTGCTATAAGCTTTCAATACATAGTTACCTAGTCCTTATGACCATGAGATCATGTAAATCACTTATACCGGAAAGGTACTTTGATTACACCAAACACCACCGCGTAAATGGGTGGCTATAAAGGTGGGATTAAGTATCCGGAAAGTATGAGTTGAGGCATATGGATCAACAATGGGATTTGTCCATCCCGATGACGGATAGATATACTCCGGGCCCTCTCGGTGGAATGTCGTCTAATGTCTTGCAAGCATATGAATGAGTTCATAAGAGACCACATACCACGGTACGAGTAAAGAGTACTTGTCGAGAAACGAGGTTGAACAAGGTATGGAGTGATACCGAAGATCAAACCTCGGACAAGTAAAATATCGCGTGACAAAAGGAATTGGTATCGTATGTGAATGGTTCATTCGATCACTAAAGTCATCGTTGAATATGTGGGAGCCATTATGGATCTCCGGATCCCGCTATTGGTTATTGGTCGGAGTGAGTACTCAACCATGTCCGCATAGTTCACGAACCGTAGGGTGACACACTTAAAGTTGGATGTTGAAATGGTAGTACTTGAATATGGAATGGAGTTGGAATATTTGTTCGGAGTCCCGGATGTGATCCCGGACATCACGAGGAGTTCCGGAATGGTCCGGAGAATAAGATTCATATATAGGATGTCATTTTATGTGAATAAAATGTCGCTGGAAGGTTCTATGGAAGGTTCTAGAAGGTTCTAGAAAAGTCCGGAAGAAACCACCAAGGAAGGTGGAGTCCACATGGGACTCCACCTCCATGGCCGGCCAACCCTAGTGGGGGAGGAGTCCCAAGTGGACTCCCCTTAGGGGCCGGCCACCCCCCATATGGGAGGTGGAACTCCCACCTTGGTGGGAGTCCTAGCTAGGCTAGGTTTCCCCTCCCTATGGAAGGTTTTTGGTTCGGGTCTTATTCGAAGACTTGGAGACCAACTCTTGGGGATCCACCTATATAATGAGGGGCATAGGGGAGGGGGCCGGCCACACCAAAGCCACAACCTGGCCGCCCCCCTCAAGTGGCCGGCCACCCCCTCCCAAACCCTAGCCGCCCCTCTCCTCCATAGCTCCCGCGTGCTTTAGCGAAGCTCCGCCGGAGTTCTCCACCGCCACCGACACCACGCCGTCGTGCTGTCGGATTCAAGAGGAGCTACTACTTCCGCTGCCCGCTGGAACGGGAGGTGGACGTCGTCTTCATCAACAACCGAACGTGTGACCGAGTACGGAGGTGCCGCCCGTTCGTGGCGCCGGAACCGATCGTGATCAAGATCTTCTACGCGCTTTTGCAAGCGGCAAGTGAACGTCTACCGCAGCAACAAGAGCCTCATATTGTAGGCTTTGGAATCTCTTCAAGGGTGAGACTCGATACCCCCTCGTTGCTACCGTCTTCTAGATTGCATCTTGGCTTGGATTGCGTGTTCGCGGTAGGAAATTTTTTGTTTTCTATGCAACGTTATCCTACAAATGTCTTTGTTTAGCTCCAGTACCACACTGCTAGATACCAAGTTAATAGTAGTACATCACACCAACAAATTGCCATAGGGAATGCAAAGAGGAGAAAATATAGCTCACAATGTAGAGAAGGTAGGAAGCGAGGTAGGTGATGCGTGCAGTCGACACGTCCGTTGGGAACCCCAAGAGGAAGGTGTGATGCGTACAGTAGCAAGTTTTCCCTCAGAAAGAAACCAAGGTTTATCGAACCAGTAGGAGCCAAGAAGCACGTTGAAGGTTGATAGTGGCGGAGTGTAGTGCGGCGCAACACCAGGGATTCCGGCGCCAACGTGGAACCTGCACAACACAATCACGGAACTTTGCCCCAACGTAACAGTGAGGTTGTCAATCTCACCGGCTTGCTGTAAACAAAAGATTAAACGTATTGTGTGGAAGATGATGATTGTTTGCGAAGAACAGTAAACGACAATTGCAGTAGATTGTATTTCAGATGTAAAGAATAGGACCGGGGTCCACATTTCACTAGTGGTGTCTCTCCCATAAGATAGCAGATGTTGGGTGAACAAATTACAGTTGGGCAATTGACAAATAAAGAAGGCATAACAATGCACATACATATATCATGATGAGTACTATGAGATTTAATCGGGGCATTACGACAAAGTACATAGACCGCTATCCAGAGCATGCATCTATGCCTAAAAAGTCCACTTTCGAGGTTATCATCCGAACCCCTTCCAGGTATTAAGTTGTAAACAACGGACAATTGCATTAAGTATGGTGCGTAATGTAATCAACACAAATATCCTTAGACAAAGCATCGATGTTTTATCCCTAGTGGCAACAGCACATCCACAACCTTAGAACTTTCTCATCACTGTCCTGCATTTAATGGAGGCATGAACCCACTATCGAGCATAAGTACCCCCTCTTGGAGTCACAAGTATTAACTTGGCCAGAGCCTCTACTAGCAACGGAGAGCATGCAAAAACATAAATAACATATATGGTAGATTGATAATCAACTTGACATAGTATTCAATATTCATCGGATCCCAACAAACACAACATGAAGGATTACAAATAGATGATCTTGATCATGATAGGCAGCTCACAAGATCTAACATGATAGCACAATGAGGAGAAGACAACCATCTAGCTACCTGCTATGGACCCATAGTCCAGGGGTGGACTACTCACACATCGATCCGGAGGCGATCATGGCGATGAAGAGACCTCCGGAGATGATTCCCCTCTCCGGCGAGGTGCCGGAGGCGATCTCCCGAATCCCCGAGATGGGATTGGCGGCGGTGGCATCTCTGGAATGTTTTCCGTATCGTGGCTCTCGGTACTGGGGGTTTCGCGACGAAGGCTTTAAGTAGGCGGAAGGGCAGGTCAAGGGGCGTCACGGGGGCCCCACACAACAGGGCCGCGCGGGCCCCCTATTGGCCGCGCCGCCCTACTGTGGCGGCGCCCCGTGGCCCCACTTCGTTTCCTCTCCGGTCTTCTGGAAGCTTCGAGCAAAAATAGGACCCTGGGCATTGATTTCGTCCAATTCCAAGAATATTTCCTTACTAGGATTTCTGAAGCCAAAAACAACAGAAAACAGCAACTGGCTCTTCGGCATCTCGTCAATAGGTTAGTGCCGGAAAATGCATAAATATGACATATAATGTGTATAAAACATGTGAGTATCATCATAAAAGTAGCATGGAACATAAGAAATTATAGATACGTTTGAGACGTATCAGTAGGCGATGTCGGGGCTTCAACCACCACGCCAGTGATCTCCTGCACCGCAGACATCGTGGTGGAGGAGACAAACGCCATGGTGGTTGACGCCGTGGTGGAGGAGGTCCTCCCGCAGACAGCGCGTGACGAGGGCCTCCATGGTGGTCCTGTCCATGGGGGTGGCGGCGGGCCCGCTGTGGTTGCAGACGCCGTGGTGGAGGAGACATACGCCGTGGTGCAGGAGGTCCTCCCGCAGACGCCGTGGTGGAGGAGACAGACGCCGGGCGCGTGTCCCCCCTTCCCTCTCCGAAGCGGGTTCTACTGGTGGTGGCGGGGATGCGTGGAGCGTGGAGGCGTGCAGCCATCGCGGAGGAAGGAGGCGGCGGCGGCGCGCTCCATCTAGGTCGACCGTCGCGGGGGCAGGCGGCGGCGGCGCGATCCGTGGAGGAGGAGGGGAGAAGGGGGACGAAGGGGTTCGATTTGGGGGAGACGATGGCGTACGGGCGGTGATATAGGGTTCTATTTCTGTGGCGCACCAGGACTAGTGCGCCACAAAATGTCTTATTTATGTGGCGCACTGGTGCTGGTGCGTCACATAATGTCTTATTTCTGTAGCGCACTGGTGCTGGTGCGCCACAGAAATAGCGAAACCTATGATTGGGGCTGGCAGGGTGTGGGGCCCACCGAATTTCTGTGGCGCATGCGCGCCTGGTGCGCCACAAAAATAATCTATTTATGTGGCGCACCGTCCCCCGCTGTGCCACATAAATAATTTCTGTGGAGCACGCAAAGCCAGTGCGCCACATAATAGCATCTCATCTATAAGCCTTTTCCTACTAGTGGTGGCATGGTATCGCACATGAATGCGCTCTCCCATTTTATCCGCATCAACAGATGGAAAGAAAAATCCTAACGGACGCGTTGGGTACTCGATAAAATAAAGCTGGAATCCGATTCACGATAAGTCCTGAAGCGGCACGTGTCAAATTACGCTAGTATCCCAGGTTTGGATCGAGGGACTCGAGCTTGAAGTAGATTTATGCGGGTTTGCCACCAGATCAATTAACTGGTACCTCATCCGTCAGATGAACCATCCTCATTTACTGTTATTCCTATACAAAATAGACATTAAGTAAAAAAATTCATTACGTTTCGAAAGATAGATATACGATGAAGATTTTACTCGGCTCTACGATGAAGATTTTACTCGACTCTACGATGGAGATTTTACTCGACTCTACGATTTAAGCAAAATTTTGGGGCTACTAACATAGATATGCCTAACAGGCATGTCGAATAAAGTACCCTGACTCTATAAGAAAGTATGAAGCCCATGGACCCGAAGCTTTGGAGGCCCAGAAGGTCAATGATCTTCGGGTTAAGAAGGTAGAGTTGTAATAGGAAACTTGTATCAATATAGGAAAGGCCCAACACAGCTCAGATAGTTTGTAACTTGTATGACACGGAAAGCCTCAGCTTCACCACCTATATAAAATAGAAGCCGAGGGAGAAAGAAAGGATCGAAATCATTGTAACCCTAGCCACAATAATCTTGAGTTGAACACCTTTGTTCGGCTGAACCTTCGAGATCTACTTGCACTTTACTTCTTACGAAACCCTAAGTCTACAATCTGTAGACATTGACGAGTTAATCCCTCGTCAGTCATGGAAACTTGAAGATATGCATCATGAGTGGAGGAGGTAGGTAGAAACAGAGGTGGGGAAGCAAAAAGGGATTGAAACAGACTTGCAGAACAAATTCTTACATTGGAAAAAAACCTTTTGCAATTGGTGATTTCTTAGTTTTTACGACCTTTTGTCATGGGACACGGAAAACCGACACCATCATTGATCCCACTCAGGTCGTCTTATTGTCTTTTTTCGGAGGTGGAGAACGAATGTCCCACCAAACATGTGATGTTTGCAAAGAGGTATATTCTCGTATGATTTGTCACTTTTATTCATACATATGGTTAGTGATCGAAGACTTTTTGTGATATTTGTCTTTTTTAGAAATAAAAAATAAATGTGGTTTCAATCGAGAATTTTGTCGTGGTATTTATTTTTTGTGGAAATCAAACAAGCCGACATGTTCGCAGACAATGAGGGACTCACATCCTATGTAGCTAGCCTTTATCCTCATTCGCCATCTAATGCACGAAGCCATCGATCCATGCATCTAATATGATACGACATCGCCGCCAAGCTGAACTCCGCTGTCCTTCCCAAGCCGGTATTCCAAAACCACCGCCAGATCCATTTTCTTAGATGAAGCCTCTCTTATCTTACATCGGATGCCCGAATCCTTAGACGTATTTTAAGGTGATATGGAGGACATGATTGGGTAAATCTGTCTTCATAAAAAATTTCTCGCCCAGGGCACTCTATAAGGCATCTCCAACGGGGCGACGCAAACGGACCACATCGTTCATTCTGACGCAAACGTAAATCATGTGTCAAGAATGCGTCTGGGCGGACGAGTCCGCGCGTCCGTTTAGTCTGCATGCAACCATCTCTCTCCTCCTTTAATAAGGTGCAGACCCACGTGTTGACCATTCCTAGCTACACAAATAGAATATTTTTTTCTCTCTCCTCACTAATCATGTATGCGGTCAAAAAATATGTTTCCCGCTGGAAAAGGGGCAGACGAATGCGTACATGTGGATATTTTTTATGTCCGAGCCCGACATAAACTGACATAAATTGTGTCCAAAATAGAGTATGACAAAGAAGTTTCTCCGGACGTGGAGGACGGCTGGAGATGCCCTCAGTTGACTTTTGGAGCCAGCGCGCCGTCACACGCCCTGACGGTGCGTCCCACTCTCCTCATATTCTAGGCCACTTCCACGCACTGCAGGAAAAGAGGGGAATTCGTGCTTAGCTTTCGTGTAGCTTCCGTTGCTCCGTAGAGCCATCCATGGCCGATCCAATCGAGGAGACCTTAGCCGCGCCACCGCCAACCCCGGCCGCCCTCGGCAGGCCCTGCCGGGGCCCAGCGCTGTCGTTGGAGCCGACCGGTGAGATCGAGACCTCGCCAGAGAAGGTGGGCCCGCCGGCGTCTGCTCCCGACACGTCGGTGAGGTCCCGAGGGTTCAGGCTTCTCGGGGAGGACACCTCCGGGCATAAGGTGCTTGGAGGCGGTAAAAGTACGATGTCTCCATTCCTGTTTATTTTACTTTAATTTTGTGTAGTAGGAAGCACTTGCTATATTTTCTTCGGTACACTTTTGTAGGCGAATTTTCGGTTGATACTGTTATTTGATGCCACTGCGTTGCCACGGTATCTTAAATTTTTAAAAGGTCAAAATGTTTAATTTGCCGCATCTAGTACGGGCAATGAACATAGCTATGCGAGTTTTTGATGTTAAGTTTGTTCCTCTTCCTCGATGCAGCGCATCTTCTATTAGGACGACATTACCACGAGCACACGACGATGTTCTTCCTCCCCTCGATGTGAACCTCTTTCGCTGACATACTTATTGTTATCAACCTCCCTCGCGAATCTTTAACATTGCACTGATTTAGTTTTAACATTGCACTCATTTCCCAATGATTTGGTTGATTGTTTGCTCATTTTCCGCCTATACTAATTCCTTAATATTCTAACTCCAAAAATCATTGGGAAATGAGCTATGTACACCTGGTTGAACCGAACCGCTCCCTCTACCCTGCTGGATCAATCTATCGAGTCAATCAGTTCGTCCTGTACATGGTGTTCTTGCGGCAGAGAGACAGAGGGGCGCGGGCGCGCTGCTGGCGATCATGGACAGCGGCGACCATGGACTGTGCATTGCGTTTTACCTTTGGTCTGTACGTGGCTTTGATCTCCGGTGAATATGCATTTATGTGAATATCCTGTTTCAGTTTTTACCTGTGATCTGTTTCAGTTAATTCACTGATTTCTTCATTTGGAAGCATCTTTGCGTTCAGTCAAAGCAGCTACAACCAGTTATTCCCATGGTTTTAAGTTCGGCCAGCACATCACCACTCTGAACTTGGTTCCTTGCCACCCTTGCAATTCTACAAGACTACCACAAGTCCACAACAACACGAACACACAATCAATCTTGTAGTTTCTCCCTTTAGTTCTTCAACTCGTTCGATTCTTCAGTGCCCAGGCCACGGTGGGCATTCGGGTTTATCTGAAATTTCGATTCTGGGGTGCCTTTAGATGGCAGCCAAAGCTGACCCTACCAAAAACTTAGCGAGCCCCTGAAATTTGGCTGTTGTTTGGACTGGCAACAAAAAATTGGTTCGCCAAAGTCGTGGCTGGGCGGGTGTTTTCACTGCTTGGCTAACACTAACTGTCTTACTCCGTTGTTGCATTATTGTACACAAGGCCATTTTGTTTTTTGGGAGTATGCTTGATGAGTAACTCAAATCAACAAATATAAGATGCATGTTATTCAAAACTACTATATCATTAGATGCATATTTTCATAAACATTTCAATGGTAGTATGTTTTTTGATGACAAATAACTTATATTTGGTTGACTAAATCATTAGTTCAAGGTTGACACGACAAACAAAGTGGCCTTGTATTCATGAACAAAGAAAGAAATTAATTTGTGGTCCCTACATGGATAGCAAGGGAACGCAACCAATAAAAATTGCCCGTGTCACAAGTTCTAGCCCCTATCAATCTTTTCGTGATTATTTTTATTTTGACAGTTTAGTACCGTTTCAGTTTGCTCTGTCCATAAAAAAAAATGTTTTCTGTCCATAGAAAGATGTTGAAAATTGATTAAATTCAAATATATATATTTTGACAAAACTTCTGACATCCTTTTGTAAATAGAGGCAGTACTACCTATATTATTGTATAAAAGTGTTTAGGTACATCAAATTTAGATAATATGAGTCAATCATTGTGAATACTACTACCTCTATTTCGAAATATTATAGATTTTTTTAAAAAGAAATATAGTTTAAAATAAAGGTAATATTATTCTTCAGTTGGTTGCAAACCAAACACCGGGCTACCTTGTCAACATTTTGGACAGTACGTTGGCAACAAACCAAACAACAATATTTTACTAAAATATTTTTTGTTTTGACAATATCTTTTACTAAAACTAGAAGGATACCCCGTGCGTTGCAGCAGGAATCTTCTAAGAAATTATATTGTTTAAATGAAATTGTATAATACATAGTAATATGAATTGTCTGTAGAAGTATGCAATATTCAATTGGCCAAAATAGTTGAGATGCTAAATTTAATTCACATTATTTTTTATATTTGATGGCTATAAATTAGCTATGTGGACATTTTAATCAAAAAAATGGTGACATAAATAGCTTGCATGCAAGGATACATCAATAATGAATGTTAGTGGGGATGACATGGATATTTGATTGGCTAATGGAATAGATGATGTGGGTGGCTTGGATGTAGCTAGAGATAGACTAACATTAATTGCAGTTAGTGGGGTTTTGCTTTATAAGAAGTATAGATATTGGTCACGCCCTTGTGTTGGTCATGCTAAAATATTGGTGGGCTAGTTGGGCTCAAACCAAACAAACCCCTGTTTTTTTAGGTATTTGGTATATCGGGTTCTCATATTGACACCCGAAAATCTCCGAAATATAAATAAATCAAAACCCGACAATTCGGGTGCCCGAAAATTCAGGTTCGGGTTTCGCTGATTTACCCGAATATGGTACTATGATCTTCTCCCCCCGAGGAGGAAGTAGCCGCTGGTGAGCGCGGCGGCCAGGCCTACTAGCTGCATGGGGATGTCGAGGAAGGTGTCGACGACAGCTGCACTAGGACGGCCGGCACGACGGAGAGCGGCAAGCACGACATAGAGCAAGGCAGCGGCAAGCATGGCTGGCTGAGCAGGGAAGCCTAGGAGGGGTCGATGGCGACGACGAACGTGGCGGTGACCGGTAGAGTCGAAGGCGACTAGGTCTTAGTTGCTGCCTTGCTGTTCCGCACGTTCGTGATAGAATAGAGATAAGACCCGAGAGACGGGGTCACGGGGAGTGCGGTGCTCAGTGGGACGACGTGCGTGACTGGGTTAGTGCTAGGGTTAGGTTTTCTAGTTTGTCTTAGGGCTGGAAGAGGATTCGGTTCGCTCGTCTGCAAATCTTCTCGGATCTCGGGAGGTGCTTTACACCGACAAGGTCGGTGGCACGCGAGGTGCCACACACCCTTGGACGTATTTGAGCCTGGCCCACGATTGTGGTTACCGCTCGGTTTGGTACGATGCAGCTCCCGCTCCACAGCTTCCTTTTTCATTTTTTCTTATCATTTATTCTTTGTTTTTTAAATTCGAATAATTACGTATTTGAACAAATTTTGAATTTGAACAATTTTTGAATAAGAATGTTTTCAAATTTGAACAATTTTGGAATTTGAACATTTTTCGAATTTGAACAATTTTCAAGTTTGAACAATTTTTATATTTGAGCATTTTTCAAAATTGAACCATTTTCAATTTGATTTTATGGGTTTGAACATTTTTTGAGATTGAGTAATTTTTTTAATTTGAACATTTTATGAGATTGAACATTTTTGAACTGTGAACATTTTTTGAGATTTGAATTTTTTAAAATCTATTTTTTAAAATATGAGCATTTTTAAATATGAATACTTTTCAAAATCTCAACAATTTTTTAAATATCTTAATGTTTTAGAATCTAAAAAAATAAGAAGAAACAAAAAAGAAAAAGAAAAAAAGAAAGAAAAAAACGAAACAAAAAACGAAAGTAAACGACGAATTGGGCTGACCAGGCCGGACCATACGGGGCTTGGTGCGGCGCGATAACGGCCGACCTTATCTGTGTATAGGAAATCCCAATCCTCCCCGTCGAGCGTGGAAACGGTGCGAGATTCAACTCGTGGGTGCCAGCCCACCATTGGCCCATCATCTCCACCTCCTCTTTATCTTCCTCGTTTTGTTCGTCAACAACTCAGTCCTTCCCATCGCCCCTAAAGCTCCTTGTCGACCCCCCCGCCCTGGACCGCAAACTCCTCGCGGCCGGCAACGCGAGCCACCCTCCTCGAATTTCCCCCACCGCCGCCCGACCTTCCCTCTAAATCCCCACATCTTCTTTGGCTCTGGCAAGGTCCCCGCACCACCACGAAGTTTGTGGTTGTGATGTTTCAATCGTGTCGTGTAGATATAACTAGAGGGCAGGAGGCACGGCAGGGGAGTGGGTGAGCTGGGCTAGGGGTCGGTGGGCAAGCTTTGGAGGAGCGCGACACGGTGAGCGAGCAGGGCTGTGACGGCTGGTCGAATAACAAGCAGGAGGCACAGCCGGAAGCTGGGTACGGGTGCGGTGAGCGAGTTCGCCGAAAACCGGCCTAGTAGCAGGAAATTGGAGTGGGGTCGAGGCAGAGACACCGTGGAGCTATAGCAAGAGGAGCCAGGGCCGGAAATTATGCTGCAGTTGGCACGCCGCCATGGTGATTGTTAAGACGAGGGAATGGGGAAACAAGGTCTGGGCTGGCATCTCTTCTTAGTTAGAGCATCTCTAACAGAGCCCCTATTTCTCGGAAGTCGAAACCGAATAAAGCGAGTTCAGTCTTCCGAAAAACAATTTGGTAGCGGATTTAGCGACGGCGCAGAACAGAAATCGAAAACGTGAACCGAACTCGCTGAAATCAAACGCCGCGGGAAATCGAAATTTGCGATTGCACTCGAATTCATCGAATCAAGCTGAATTCATTCATAATTTTTACAATACTAGAGCAAAATACATGCATATTCCAGCTACATTACGAACTAGGGACCTAATTAAACTAGATTTTTAGTCCCCGGAGTGACTATACTACCGGGGCGCTAATGTCGCCGCCGGAGGGTTTTTGCTCGCCGGGTCTTCCTAGGAGACGACGACCGCCGCCACCTCGACGACCGCTGCCTCGGAGGTGCTCCCGCAGGCTAGAGGCGGCCCGACGGCGGCGTCGTCGTCGCCGTGCGGGGGCAGCGGCGGCAGCGGAGGGCTGCACGCGCCAACAGCGGGGGGCGCATACGCTTCTCCTTCCGGCGCCTCCTCCGCGCGCGCTTGCAGGTACGCCATAATCTCCGGCCACTTCCGGCCGGCCCGCTTCCACGCGCCGTCGGAGTGCCTACGCGTGGCGAGCTCCGGCGACGCCCGCACACCCGGCGGACGCCGAGTTGACCTTCCGGCGCCGGATCGGCCACCTCCCCTACCCACGCGTCTTGCACGCACCATTCCGGACGAAGGGGAGCTGGCCGAAGCGGTGGAGCAGCGTCGGAGAGTCCGGAATCGCTCGTCGGAGCGGACGCAGGCGGCGGCGGCGGGAGAGGAGCGGCGGAGGGGAGTAGTGTTTACGAACCGAACTCCCCTCCGCGAACCCTTTTAATAGGGGTCGTGCGGGGAGTTTCTCGGGCCTCTGAACTTCCGATTCGGGCCGGCCCATGTATTCGGTGTCTGTTCTGCGCGCGTTTCGGCGAACCTGTAAATCCGCCGGAAAAGTTCAGTTCCGGCGGGATTTACGGGCTCTGTTAGAGATGCTCTTAGACAGGGATAATTTGGGTAAACTCTACCAAGCACTTCTCAGCTTGACTATCGAAAAAAGTTTGATATCTCACAGTCACAGGAGTTGTATTTTGGCTATAAAAGCTAAGATTGTAGTGATATTTTGGTAACCTTGGTTTTTGAGTGATATTTTGTAACACACGGTCTTCACCAAGTGTATATTGACTAGTCTCTCTAGAATTTGCATGCCTACTGCTATTTTTTTTAATCCTGGTCTGTTTGGTCATCACAAAGTGATAGTTGGCGACATCGCTAAACTCCTAGATATGTGAAGCTGTTGATTAGGAATAACCTCTTGCAAGGTCTTGAGAGGTTATGTTGTCGTTCTCATGAAATACTTTGTAAAATAGAATGGTCAAGTATTTTCAGTTCATATCGCTACACATAGTTACAGTCAGATCCATTGATGATGAGGACACTGCATGATGCAGTATTATTAACATAGTTATGAAGTCTTAGAATGGTCAAGTATTTTCAGTTCATATAGCTACATATAGTTACAGTCAGATCCATTGATGATGAGGACACTGCATGATGCAGTATTATAAACATAGTTTTGGTACAATCTTGTGCAGCTGCTGGCGTACTGTTATGGAAAGACAAGAAGGCAACTGCTGTATTGATCGGTGTCACAGCGGTCCTATGGGTTTCTTTTGAAGTGTTTGATTACCACTTTTTAACTCTGATATCCCATGTGATGATTGCGGTCCTGGCTGTCTTCTTTCTGTGGTCCAAAGCTATGACTTTCATCAAGAAGTGAGTGCGATATATGGTTATTTTTCACCTGTTCTTTTTTTTGACCATGAAACTTTTTATTAAAAACTCAACCAACTGTACAAAAAGTTATATACAAAGAAGAAAGAAAACGCAAAAATTACAAGAGATTGTCAATCCATGATTGAAACATGTCAGTATGTTTGTCTTTCACTCTATGCACATGCAAAGAGGCTTCATGCACAAACTGTCTCTTCCAGGAAGCAAAAGATGGCCTGATATTCTCAAAAATTGCTCCATTTCTCTGTTTCCAAATGTGCCAGCAGGCTAAAATGATAACTTCTGTGAAAAAAGGCTTTGAGAACTCTTTCCTGGCTGCAATAAACATCTCCTCAATTGTGTCATGATGGGTCCACTCAATTTGTAAATAATTCCATATCCTCTGGCTGAAGTTGCAATCAAAGAAAAGATGTATCCAATCTTCAGTAGCATGAGTGGTGCATAGCACACAAGTAAAATCTGATGTGACATTCCAGTTTCTTCTGCGCAACATGTCTCTAGTATTCAACCTATCACTGACCAAGAGCCACGCAAAAACCTTGATTCTCAAGACCACTTTACACTTCCATATCCAAGAATGCAGTCTACTATCTGGCAAATGTGAAAAACAATGGTTGTAAAAAAGCTGAGCTGAGAAGATGCCCTGTTTCCAAATTGTTACCCAAACATCAGCCCCAGAGCTGTTCAGACTAATGGTGCCAAGAAAAATTTTCACCTGTTCTGGTTAGTGCTGCTTCCATCTTACATCACGTGTTACTTCTTCAGGAGTCCGCCAGATTTTCCTTTAGTTGAGATATCTGAAGTCGTTGCTGTGAATGTGGCACATGCATTGCACAGCGACGTCAACAGAGCCCTTCACTTCTTGCTGGAGATTGCGGTGGGGCATGATCTCAAGAAGTTTCTTGCTGTACGTTTCTGTCCTCACAATTACACATAATGGTTTTACTTTGTTGATTGAGAGTTGTCTAATAGTTATCTTGTGCTTTTTAGGTGATTGCTGCTCTCTGGGTGCTCTCTGAAGTAGGAAGCTGCTGTGACTTCCTCAACTTGATCTTCGTTGGTAATGCATCTTTTTAACATGCGCAATATTATTGGAAAGCTTGGTGCTATATGCTAGTGGACTGATACTTTTGAGGTCTCAAACAGCCCTCGTGATGATCCACATCATACCGATCCTGTACGAAAAGTACAAGGACAAGGTGGATCACTTCGCCGGGAAGGCCCATACCGAGGCATGCAAGAGCTACAAGGTGCTGGGTACCAAAGTTCTGAATAAGATACCCCGGGGACGGGTGAAAGCGAAGAAGCAGACCTAATAGGCTGGTGTCACGTGCATGCATGCTGGGTCGTTTGTGGTTCCGTGATCACAAAATATCTTCATCTTTTGCTTTACAGAATTTTGTTTTTATGTTACTAGAAAATTTGCTCGTACGTTTGCTATGTGTTGATTTTTGTTGAACATATCCAACAGCATCTATATTAAAAATGACATATGGAACATGAATTAGCACATTGAGAACAAGCAAGTGCGAGTGGGTTGGATCGCTTCCTGGGCGAGGTAATTGCACCATTAATACAACAAGTTGTACTCCATATGCATTTTCATACAACATATCTGAATGTGTGTTCTCGCGGTACAAAATGTTGTCCTGGACGTGCACCGGTGGTACACACACGTCCTTGGCCACGGTGGAAGACCATTTTGCAGAAACACCCTCATTGTTTGGCGATTTTGTGTGGCGTTGTTTCATTCCCTCGTTACCATTCAAGTTCCCATCCCCTCTGAACCCTAGCGGCGGCGATGACCTGGCGATGACCTGGCGACTGATGGCGGAGTCGGAGGGAAGCATGGACAACACGGGCAGGTCGCCGCCGCCAGCACCTGCACGTGCTCGCGGAGGGCCGCGGTGGAAGGGCAGGCCGGTGCCCCCAGTACCTGTAGGTGCTCGCGGGGGACAGCAGGTGCGAGATGCGGCGAAGGAGGAGAGGGCGGTGGAGCAGGCGCGGTGGCGCTATGACAAGCACTAATAGAAAACATGGCTTTCGTCCAGCACCCCTGAGAGCATTAGTCCCGGTTTTAAAACGAACCAGGAACAGTGGGGGGCATTGGCCCCGGTTCGACTGGCGTGGCGCGACGCCACCCTATGGTCCCGGTTCGTTTGGGGTCTTTGGTCCCGGTTTGTAATACAAATCGGGCCTAAAGGGGCTGCAGCAGGGGGCTGCAGGCCGTGTCAGGCCCCGATTGCCTCTAGTCCCGGTTGGTATTACCAACCGGGACCAAAGGCCTACCCTTTGGTCACGGTTTGCCTTACCTATACCTTGCCCATGCCCAAGTGTGAGCCACACTTAGCCATTTTCCACTTCTTAGCACAAGAGAGGTGTATGTTGCTTTGCCCTCTTCATATGCACAAGAGGTGTTCGATGAAACACCTAAGAGCTTTTGCCACTTGAGTTCACACAAAACAAGCCAAACTTAACTGTCTTTTTTTTCTCCATCGAGGTTAACAACTTTATCCTTTCATCTATCATTGATAAAATGCATGTGTATATATATACATCGTTTCACTAATCATGATGTTCTGTAATGGTTTTTGATAAGCTTAATTATATCATGCAGATGAATCGGCAATGGATGTACATTGATCGACGCTTTGACGAGTTCACTTCGGGCCTGAGAAATTTTATCGACGTGGATGAGGAAAACAAACATGGTGGTTTTATGTATTGTCCATGTGTTAAATATAAGAATGTCATAAATTACTCTTCCTCGAGTACCATTCACAGCCACCTGCTGCGGTCCGGTTTCATGCCCTAGTACAATTGTTGGACCAAACACGGAGAAAGAGGAGTTATGATGGAAGACAATGAAGAAGAAGAGGATGATTACAACTATCCCATGTTCGCTGAATACAGTGATACTGCGAAGGGGGGTTGTTTTCATCAGAAGGCAATCAAGAGGCACCAGATGAGTCTGCTGATTATCTTGGTCGGGCCATTGCTGATGCAAGGAGAGAATGTGAAACTGAAATGGAAAGGTTGAACTTCGACCAGATGTTAGAGGATCACAATAAATTATTGTACCCAACTTGCGAAGATTGCCAGAAAAAGCTAGGTAGCACAATGGAATTGTTGCAATGGAAGGCAGAGAACGGTATCACTGACTTAGGATTTGAAAAGTTGCTGAAAAAAATTAAGAAACAACTTCCAAGGGGTAACGAATTGCCCGTCAGTACGTACGAAGTGAAGAAGGTTGTCTACCCTCTAGGATTAGACGTGCAAAACATACATGCATGCATTAATGACTGCCTCCTCTACCGCGGTGAGTACGCGAATTTGGATGCATGTCCGGTGTGCACTGCATTGCGGTATATGATCAGATGAGATGACCCGGGTGATGTTGAGGGCGAGCGCCCCAGGAAGAGGGTTCTTGCCAAGGTTATGTGGGATGCTTCTATAATACCACGGCTGAAACGTTTGTTCAGAAATAAAGAGCATGCTAGGTTGTTGCGATGGCACAAAGAAGACCGTAAGAAAGACGAGATGTTGAGACACCCTGTTGATGGGTCCCAGTGGGAAAAAATGGATAGGGAGTTCCCGTACTTTGCAGAGGATGCAAGGAACTTAAGGTTTGGTCTAAATACAGATGACATGAATCCTTTTGGAGGGCAGAGCTACAGTCATAGCACTTGGCATGTGACTCTTTGTATCTACAACCTTCCTCCTTGGTTGTGCATGAAGCGGAAGTTCATTATGATGTCAGCGCTCATCCAAGCCCCGAAGCAACCCGACAACGATATTGATGTTTACCTGAAATCATTAGTTGAATAACTTCTACAGTTGTGGTCTGTGTGGGACGAGCACAACCAGGAGGAATTTGACCTACGAGCGCTGCTTTTTGTAACTATCAATTTATTGGCCTGCTCTTGGTAACATTTTAGGACAGTCAGATGAGGGATACAATGCATGCACGCACTGTTTAGATGAGACCGAAGGTGAATATTTGGATAAATATAAGAAGGTCGTGTACCTGGGGCATCGTCGATTTCTTATGCGTACCCAGCCCGTAAGAAAGAAAGGCAAGCATTACAACGGTGAGGCAGATCACCGGAAGAAGCCTGCCCACCGTAAGGGTGCTGATATATTTGGTATGGTCAAGCATCTAAAAGTAATATTTGGAAAGGGTCTTGGCGGAACGTCTGTTCTGAATGACGCTGCCATGTAGAAGAAGAAATACATATTTTGGGAGCTACCCTATTGGAAAGTACTAGAGGTCCGCTCTTCAATCGATGTGATGCACATGACGAAGAATCTTTGTGTGAACCTGCTAGGATTCCTGGGCGTGTACGGGAAGACAAAAGATACACCAGAAGCACGGGAGGACCAGCAACGTATGAAAGATCCAAAAAAAACTACATGAGACAGATAAAGGACGTCATTACTCCAGCTATGCTCTTACAAAAGCAGAGAAGGATGTCTTTTTTGAATGCCTAAGCAGTATCAAGGTCCCATGTGGCTTCTCCTCCAATATAAAGGGAATAAAAAAATATGGCAGAGACAAATTCTAGAACCTGAAGTCTCATGACTGCCACGTGATAATGATGCAGTTGTTTCCGATTGCATTGAGGGGCTTCTACTGGAAAATGTTTGAGTGCCCATTTTGAAGGTATGTGCATTCCTCAATGCAATTTCTCAGAAGGTAATCAATCCAGAAAGTCTACAGAGGTTGCAGAATGATGTGGTCCAATGTCTTGTTAGTTTTGAGTTGGTGTTCCCACCATCCATCTTTAATATTATGACGCATCTCCTTGTTCACCTGGTCGACGAGATTTCCATTCTCGGTCTTGTGTTTCTACACAATATGTTCCCCTTCAAGAGGTTCATGGGAGTCTTAAAGAAATATGTTCATTACTGTGCTAGGCCAGAAGGAAGGATCTCCAAGGGCTATGGAACAGAGGAGGTCATTGAGTTATGTGTTGACTCTATTCCCGACCTTAAGTCGATTGGTGTTCCTGAATTGCGCCATGAGGGGGGACTGAGTGGAAAAGGCACGCTAGGAAAGAAAGCAATGATATGTAGGGACTGTCATTCTTTCACTCAAGCATACTACACAGTTCTACAAAGTTCCACCTTGGTGGCTCCGTATATCAATGTACACAAGAATTTTGTACGCTCCCAGAAGCCAGGGCAGTCAGACAATTGGATTATACGTGAACACATGTCAACTTTCGGCGGTTGGTTGCAAAAACATCTCATGAATGATGCCACTGCTGGAGATCAGCTGTACTTGTTGGCCTAGACACCATCTCCGACTGTATTGACTTTCCAAGGGTACGAGATAAATGAGAATACATTTTACATGATTGCCCAAGATAAAAAGAGCACCAACCAAAACAGTGGTGTCCGCTTTGATGCAACAAACAACAAAGGCCAAAAGGACACATGTTATGGTTACATAGAGGAGATATGGGAACTTGACTATGAACCTTCTTTTAAGGTCCCTTTGTTTAGGTGCAAATGGGTCAAGACACTAGTAACATATGGGGCTTTAATGATGGTCTGGGGCTGACGTTTGAGAAATCCGTCAGCGATTGTCTTTTTCTATGATGATACGGTGTTTTCGCATCGCAGATGGCGTTTGGGCCGCTCGTCCCGAAAAATTAGTGACAGGCGAGGTCTAAACGTCAACGATTGTGCAAAAATGAGCATCGCGGGGGGGTGGGCGGCCCGAACTACGGAGTCAGCAGGGGGGGTCGTCACAAAATTTTGGCTTCGGGCCGGTGGACACACCTGACCCACACTCTGCACGCTTCTGTTCACGTATTTTTCTGTCGCCCGCGCAACAGTCCAAGGCCTGCAGCACTGGGACCCATATTTGTAAGGGGGGACAATCATTGTTTGCACACATGTACTTGGCCTACAACACTCGGGCCCGCATGTCAGGTGTCGACACGACCCACCTGCATGGGGCCACCCGTTTCGACAGCCTCCAGGCATATGAAGTTGACCAGACCTGTCAGTACCACCAACATGGGTTCCACATGTCAGTTGCCATGCCAATTTTTTTTGATCACGTGCGAGCACAAGTGTGTGTCTGCCGTCAATTCTGGACGCATGGCCCCGTAGGTCAGAGCCAGGTGGGACCCTTCTCTGAGAGTTTTGGTGGGTCTGGCATGCCAGAGATCTGTAGGGCCCGCATGTCAGATCCTAGTGGGACCCACGTGTGACAGTTTTGGTGGGTCCGGCATGCTAGAGATCTGTAGGCTCCGCATGTCAGAACCTGGTGGGTCCCAGCTTGCCCGAGCTTGGTGGGCCCAACTTGTCATAGTGTGGAAACAATATGTCAGAGCTTGTGGGGCCCATATGTCAGAGCTTGGTGGGTCCCTGGTCCTATTCCTGTCGGGCCCACATGTAGCCATGGGACCTACTGGATTCACTAGGTGTCCCACCTGTCAGCTACACGTGGAGGTGTCCTTGGGCCAGATTGGCTGACTAAAGGCCTAAGGCCAATTTATTCAGGTCGGAACAAGACACGCAGAGGAAATTACTGGCCCTTAATTACTTGGCCCAATTCCAATTTATTCTGGTTGAAACAAGATACACATAAGAGCCCAGAATATATTCGAAGCCGAATAATGGGCCCAAGGCCTATTCCTGGAAAGTTAAATCCCAACCAGATCTATTTAGCTAGATTTAGGTTCTTCTCAGAACGACTCGACAGGTTTTGGTCTTGTCTAAAAATAAACAGTGTTCGCGCCCTACAAACTGTATTCGATGGGAGGCTTTCCCCCAAATTTTTGAATTACCAAATTTAGGCTGGCCAGGGCTGGGGTTGCACGACCTGCAGCGCCGTCCACAACTAGCTAGCTAGCATGGCGACACAAGTTGATCCATTACCACCTGTGCCCCGTACAACTTCGTCGTACTCCTCCACGATGTCTGCGGGTCTCCCCTCCATCCCGTATATTGCCGCCGCCGGCACCCGAGCGGATTCATCACCATCGTCCACCATTGCTTGCACCTCACCACATTCTCCAGTGTCTAGCCTGCTCCGAATAACCCCTTCTTCGGGCCGGCAGGTTGCAGCCACGGTAAGGTTTTGGCCTCTTTCTCCTTTTTGGTTGTGTGCATCCGTACTGCCATTAGGATGTTGCGTTGTTGGAGAGGCTGGGTGTAATTGGTATCTTATGATTTTAAAAGTATCATCCATTTATTAGTAGTACATCCGTCCTAAAATAACTGTCTTCGAGTAATGTGCAATTTTAGAACGCTCTAGAAGTATTTTTTGGACAATTTTCTAAAATTCGAAGCCTCCGAATATTGTGCAGATTAGTGTCACTTGAAATTTGAGGCATGGTTCGTGTTTTTCGAAAGAATACATGGAAGGTCTGATTGGATTTATGAACTTTGTTCGAGGTAGATTCCGTGAGAATGATAAAATACTCTGCCCATGTACGGAGTGTTTGAATCTCAAGTATAGTACTCAAATTCATGTGCAGTGTCATTTGTTCGTAAGGGACATGGATCCTACTTACCAGAGGTGGGTACATCACGGAGAGCCCTCTGATGCAGTTGTTATTGTACATGGTAATGATTTGCCTGGAAATCATGAAGAGGTGAATATTTTAGAGGAGTTCAATACATGGGTTATAGAACATCCTGTGGTGCCTGATGATGGAAGTGTAAATCATGCACTGGAATTTGATACAAAAAGTATTAAATATCCCGTCGAGCTGCCCGACAATAGTCCTGATCATGGATTGGTGAATCATGCAGAGGACTTTGATGCAAATGCGATTAAACATCCTGCCGAGGTGTTTGTCCACAATGATGCTTATCATGGAGAGGTGAATCATACAGAGGGATTTGCTGCTAATGTCATTGAACATCCTCTCGACATGCCTGACAATGATGCTGATAGTGGAGGGGCGAATCATGCAGAGGAATTTCTTGCAGATGTTATGGAACATACTGCCGAGGTGTCTATCAATGATGCTGATCGGTGTGATGCGTTTTTTGCAAACCTAGAAACTGCAACTGTCTATCAGGGACATAATCTATACTGCATTAATGCTTACCCAGCTCTGAGTAATCATTTAGGGCGTACAACAAGAGGATATGCTGCTTTTGTTCACTGTGACAAGAATGGTGTTTCAAATCATCCAAAAGACCAAATTGCAGCAATAATCGAGTTAGCTCTACATTTACCGGAAGAAGAGGCGATGCTCCAAGCTCCTCTCCAATATAGGTGGAAGTTCCCAGCTGAGAAGTGGTTGTATGCTATAAAGCATGGTCTGAGGAAAATATCGACCTTTTTGGGCATGGACTTAGATGTACTTCTGGATACGATTATGGATATTTTAAAGGTGAAATTGCTAAAATAGTGTGGTTTGTGTTGAACAGCTGTGATGAAGTTGAGCAATACAGAGAGTATGGTATTCACATCTATTACTTGTGTACATTCGAACATGCCTATCTACCTATTGACTTATTTTCAAATTTTGGCAGAATGTTCAGACAAGAGTTGGAGCAAGGAGGAGTGCCAGACATTTAAAAAATGATGAATACATGGTTTGCATCATGGTTCAGATGCTATGTTAGTTTTCATTCTCACATTGTAAGAACTCTTGGAACAGTGGTTTTATCAGCAGATCGTGATATATTTCTTTGCTTGTGTTTTGGCAGATACTGAAGATTAAGAATGGCAATCTGGTAGATGATGATATCTTCGCGTTGGCATGTGGTCCTGATCACAGAATCACGAAATACTCAACATGTATAGTGAATGGGGTTCGATTTTGCACGGCTGTAAGGGGTGTGAATAAGAAGCGAGAGAATGGTGGAATCATGATAGCAAGCACATATGGTGAAGATGAAGACCTGATTGCTTGCCATGGAACCCTGAAAGAGATTATTATGTTACAGTACCATGGTGACAGGTATGTGGTTTTGTTTAGATGTGCCTGGCTTAATTACACCGGAGGAGAAAACTGCTCTCAAAAATGACAGATCTTCGAAAAACACACATGCAAGAAGTCAATGGACCAAGGATGATACTTTAGTTCTAGCTATGCATGCTAAAAAGGTTTTCCCTTTTTCGGCACTACCAATGGTGAGTACTACAATGACAATTGTTCTTATGGAGAAATGATTGTAGATAGTGATCAGGAATAGATTCCCACCAACAAATTATCATCCTGTTGTAATCGCATAACTTGCATTCTGGCCATGTCTCAAACTTATGATAGGTAGATCAATGTTGAATGATTTTATTTATTTGTTTGTTTAATTACGCGAAGCTGAAAATGTTTCAGCAACTGTACTGCAACAATTTGTAAAACAAGTTGTACTTGCAACTACATACATCCACCTCAATTTCCAATTTGGTGTTTATAGAGGATTTCGTTCCTACATCCTGGCCATTTGCATCTCGAGCCAAGATAACCTCCTCCGGCTTCAAACTCATTGTCTCCAAGTGATAAATAACTATTGTATGAAACTGTGCTATATAGAGTGTGCAGCCTGATAATCTAATAAAAAGAAGATTATACTGATGTAGATCAGCATTAATGTTGCATTACAACTTTCCAAATACAAGGCCCATCAAAAGAAAGAAAATGCAACCACGTACTTGTATTTTACAACCAGAACCCAGCGAGATCTAAAACTAGACCTACAACCTACCAGAGAAGTATCTAGAGTAGACGATACTCAGCTCACCCGTCCACTTTGACCGGTGAGGCCAGCCGATGAAATGGGGAGAGCAGCTCAGTGAGGACGGGGCGACTCTCAAGCGAGAAGGGGGAGAAAGATAGCGGAAAGACACATAGCTAGCCCAGTCAAGGAAGAAGACACACTGCTGAGCTCAGCGTGCAGACGTAATCATACCAAGAGACATTGCTAAACCTACTGAAACCAACACCATTAAAATCACTCTCATACATCTGCCTTCTTTCTTCCCCTTGTGCTGCAGCAGTTCGAGCTCTAAGCACGAAATCTCTTCCATCTTATCCCAGACAACATTGCGCAGGTCAATGATGAGTTGCTTCGCGAAGGGGCTCGGCAACTCACCTTCCTCGTCATACCACCAGAAAAACTTGCATTTTTTCACCCTAGCACAATGGAACAAGAAGCAGAGCAAATTAAACACCGAGAAAAGGGGATTTCGAAGATCCTAATATATGGTGATTTACCTTTGGCCTGGAGCAGCTGTCGTACCTCCTTCCAGGATTAGGGTTACTCCATGAGATCTGGCGTGGTGTCTTCCTGCCGCAGAAGGTACATTGACGACCTTGAGCGTAGTTGCTCGGCGCCTCCCTGCTACGAATCGGAGGTCCCAAGCGCCGGTGCCGAGCGGTGTAGTATGGGTTGTCCTCCAAGTACGAGCTTCCCGTGCTCCTTTCCGACATTGGCAGAATGTGTTGTTTCGAACTCCAAGGAGTGAGTGGAAGAAAATAAGGCTTGTGGAGGTTGTGGAGCGTGTGAGAGATGTTGTCACCTCTTATTGCACCTGGTGATGTTACTCACCTCATTTCCACATACGCAAACAAGAAAATATGAATCATATTATAAGGCGTGAGATGTTGTCACCTCTTCTTGCACCTGGTGATCTTACCCACCTTATTTCCATAGACGCACACAAGAAAATATGTAGAGCTAATGTCAAAAAAAATGCAGAGTGAAGCCTGACACTGCATCATGTTATAAGGTATTTTTTTACTTACGTCATCAGTAATGGCTACAAAAGGCAGAGCAATAGTTCAGCACACATCACATAGCTAGCACAGAGCTACTATCCCACAACCATCAAACGTCACCAAAAGTTCAAAAAAGGCCGACCGGCGAGAAAAGGCTAAATTAGAACTGTTAGGTAATTAGGGGTGATCATTGCAGGAGACCTCTCTCTCACAGGAGGTGATGCGGTCGTACATTATCATCTTGAACCCGTTTGGGATGACCTTGAACATCACGTAGTCACCCACCTTCAAGCCAAGGAAATCAGCAAGGCCATACCACCCATTGTCGAGGACGATTGGTTGCATGGGGTTGTCTCTGGCCTTCACGCGGCGGCTTCTAGACTTGACGTCCGTGTCCTCGTTGAATGGATGTGCATGCACATTCTATATGCATCCCGCTCTGTAATTGATTACCACTACAAGAGGGTAGGTGCGCCCGCTAACGTACGTCCTAAACTCCTGTGGGATGAGGAGCATATACTAGTCATCTTCTTCCAACTGGACGCACCAGCGCTTAGGATGCCGCATGTTGGCTTGGTGGCCGACCTTGGTAGGGTGGGAAGGAGGGTTGTACAAACTATCTAGGTCCATACGATTAGCTTTTGCCCTCGCAATGGCCACATCTCGCCTTCCAGGCAGCTTCGGCTTATTCGAACTCGGAGTCAACCGGAGACAATCCTCGTATCCAACTGGTAGAAGCCCATCACAATTGTAGTAGGAGTCCTTCTCGAGCTTCGATACTGCTTTGTCCTACATGAATCGTCATGTAGCCATACAATGTATGATCATATATATACCAGAACCCGCACGAGATACAAAAATATGTATACTGCAGGCATTATCAAAATTTTAATACATTAACACGACACTGCATTTTCAAAATTAGCTAAAACTAGAAAGTACACCATCTAAATTGATTGAGCAGCACAATGCACAATCAAATTTACCCAATTTTTTTTTGGAACATGAGCACCAGTGCTCCTGGTTTTCAAAAATCATACGTTTTGGATTTCAAAAAATTGAAATTAAATACCCACGCATACATATATTCCAAAGGTACACTAGGAACTTTCGAGAAAATTATGTTGTATTTTGAGCTATACAAAAAAGACAAGGTTTTGACAAATATCTAATCCTATAAGTAGCCACAAATTTGTTTTTTCATGTAGCTCAAAATACAATGCAATTTCTACCGAACCTTCACACAAGTATTCAGGACATGTGTATCTATTCATAAAATAAATGTGATGACTTTTTGAAACAAAAATACACGATTTTTGAATATTTTGAAAAGGGATTTCTATTTTCGTGCCCTCGGGTCGTTAGTTGTACTCAGTTTTCCCCAGCCCCTTAGTTTTTCCTCAGTTTTCCCCAAGCCTATGTCTGAAACCCGCAGAAGGAGCTCAGACGGAAGGAATCCGTTTATTTGGACGTTCTGTGCTGACGTGTTGCGCCGCGTCGTCTGTGGGGCCGCGTCGGGTGGGGCCGTGTCGCGTGGGGCTGGTAGAAAGGGACCGCATGGGACAGGACGAGAAGCGTTTGGTTGCACGTGAGCAGGAGCTGGGTTTTGTCTCTCTCGGCCCAAATTGGCATTTTTAAGAGCACCTTTTCCCCTCTTTCTCTCTCTGTCTTTTTCACCAAATTAGTATCAAATCTAGAGAAGCTTCTATTTCTGTCTTTCTTCAATATGGCAGCAAATCTAGTCGCAAATCTAGTAGCAAATCTCTGGGGGTTATTTATGCCTTTTGGCCCTCGTTTTTGCCCAATATGGCAGCAAATCTAGTAGCAAATCTAGAAGCTAGTATATGATAAATTCACAACGAAGCATAATCACAAAACTAAGTATAATACATAAACTGCATACGAGCAGCCAAAAGCGAGCAATAACGTTGTTAATGTTCACGACAAACTAAGCTGAAAAATATGCAAGACGCACGCAATGTATGGACAACAAGAAGATTAGGATGAATGAATTTGTTCTTCATTCCTCCTCATATATTTCTTCGTCGCTCCATTCGTGCATTACCCCAAGGAAATATTCATTGAACTCCTTCCGTCTGCAGTGTGCCGCCAATACATCCTCCAAACGGTATGGCTTCGTTCATTTCTCATACCGTAGCTTCCTATTCTATCCACACGTACTGGCCACTCATCCCAGGCCTTTGTATCATGAGAGTACTCTACGATATAACCCAAATCCGTGTAGTAGATGCTGCCGAGTCGAAGTGTCGGGTACACTCCGGTGTCGACGGAGATACACCGGATATAATTCACGAAGAAGGCATTACTGCCAATGTTACGACCGGATGGAGAGAGCGGCTCCGAGTGTCCACACGGTACACCAATGGTTTGCCCGCCAAAGCCTCGCTGACCAACAACACAAGCAGCAGATCACCATCCGACTTCACAAGGTAGAACTTCGACGTCCAAGTTCGGAAATGAAATTAGTGTCTCCATCTTGACAGGTGCTCGCGCGCTGCTGCAACTCGTACATTGGTGCACACTATTCTTCCGATCTCAAAATTGTCCGCAGCCTACGCATACGGTTCACCATTGAACGGGGTAATGCTACGCAGACAATGGTTCTTGATCGAAAATCTTCCTTCTCCCCAATCTTCATTTATATCCTTAGTTGGAGTGCTCTCATCGACCCAACCAATTTCCGGCGGGTAATGTGCGGTGATGGCATGTACAGCACACGTCCGTTGGGAACCCCAAGAGGAAGGTATGATGCGCACAGTAGCAAGTTTTCCCTCATAAAGAAACCAAGGTTTATCGAACCAGGAGGAGCCAAGAAGCACGTTGAAGGTTGATGGCGGCGAGATGTAGTGCGGCGCAACACCAGAGATTCCGGCGCCAACGTGGAACCTGCACAACACAACCAAAGTACTTTGCCCCAACGAAACAGAGTGAGGTTGTCAATCTCACCGGCTTGCTGTAACAAAGGATTAGATGTATAGTGTGGATGATGATTGTTTGCAGAAAACGAGTAGAACAAGTATTGCAGTAGATTGTATTCAATGTAAAAGAATGGACCGGGGTCCACGAGTTCACTAGAGGTGTCTCTCCCATAAGATAAATAGCATGTTGGGTGAACAAATTACGGTCGGGCAATTGACAAATAGAGAGGGCATGACAATGCACATACATGATATGATAAGTATAGTGAGATTTAATTGGGCATTACGACAAAGTACATAGACCGCTATCCAGCATGCATCTATGCCTAAAAAGTCCACCTTCAGGTTATCATCCGAACCCCTTCCAGTATTAAGTTGCAAACAACAGACAATTGCATTAATTATGGTGCGTAATGTAATCAATAACTACATCCTCGGACATAGCATAAATGTTTTATCCCTAGTGGCAACAGCACATCCACAACCTTAGAACTTTCCATCACTCGTCCCGATTTAATGGAGGCATGAACCCACTATCGAGCATAAATACTCCCTCTTGGAGTTAAGAGTAAAAACTTGGCTGAGCCTCTACTAATAACGGAGAGCATGCAAGATCATAAACAACACATAGGTAATAGATTGATAATCAACATAACATAGTATTCTCTATCCATCGGATCCCGACAAACACAACATATAGAATTACAGATAGATGATCTTGATCATGTTAGGCAGCTCACAAGATCCGACAATGAAGCACATGCGGAGAAGACAACCATCTAGCTACTGCTATGGACCCATAGTCCGAGGGTGAACTACTCACTCATCACTCCGGAGGCGACCATGGCGGTGAAGAGTCCTCCGGGAGATGATTCCCCTCTCCGGCAGGGTGCCGGAGGCGATCTCCGGAATCCCCCGAGATGGGATTGGCGGCGGCGGCGTCTCAGTAAGGTTTTCCGTATCGTGGCTCTCGGTACTGGGGGTTTCGCGACGGAGGCTTTAAGTAGGCGGAAGGGCAGTTCAAGAGGCGACGCGAGGGGCCCACACAACAGGACCGGGCGGCCAGGAGGTGGGCCGTGCCGCCCTGGCGTGTCGCCGCCTCGTCGCCTCACTTGGTTTCCCTTTCGGTCTTCTGGAAGCTTCATGGCAAAATAGGACCCTGGGCGTTGATTTCGTCCAATTCCGAGAATGTTTCCTTTGTAGGATTTCTGAAACCAAAAACAGCAGAAAACAGCAACTGGCTCTTCGGCATCTCGTTAATAGGTTAGTGCCGGAAAATGCATAAATATGACATAAAGTATGCATAAAACATGTAGATATCATCAATAATGTGGCATGGAACATAAGAAATTATCGATACGTCGGAGACGTATCGGCATCCCCAAGCTTAGTTCTCGCTCGTCCCGAGCGGGTAAACGATAACAAAGATAATTTCCGGAGTGACATGCCATCATAACCTTGATCATACTATTGTAAGCATATGTAATGAATGCAGCGATCAAAACAATGGTAATGACATGAGTAAACAACTGAATCATAAAGCAAAGACTTTTCATGAATAGTACTTCAAGACAAGCATCAATAAGTCTTGCATAAGAGTTAACTCATAAAGCAATAAATCAAAGTAAAGGTATTGAAGCAACACAAAGGAAGATTAAGTTTCAGCGGTTGCTTTCAACTTATAACATGTATATCTCATGGATAATTGTCAACATAGAGTAATATAACAAGTGCAATATGCAAGTATGTAGGAATCAATGCACAGTTCACACAAGTGTTTGCTTCTTGAGGTGGAGAGAGATAGGTGAACTGACTCAACATAAAAGTAAAAGAAAGGCCCTTCGCAGAGAGGAAGCATTGATTGCTATATTTGTGCTAGAGCTTTGGTTTTGAAAACATGAAACAATTTTGTCAACGGTAGTAATAAAGCATATGTATCATGTAAATTATATCTTACAAGTTGCAAGCCTCATGCATAGTATACTAATAGTGCCCGCACCTTGTCCTAATTAGCTTGGATTACCGGGATTATCATCGCAATACACATGTTTTAACCAAGTGTCACAAAGGGGTACCTCTATACCGCCTGTACAAAGGTCTAAGGAGAAAGCTCGCATTTGGATTTCTCACTTTTTGATTATTCTCAACTTAGACATCCATACCGGGACAACATAGACAACAGATAATGGACTCCTCTTTAATGCATAAGCATGTTGCAACAATTAATGTTCTCATATGAGATTGAGGATATATGTCCAAAACTGAAACTTCCACCATGATTCATGGCTTTAGTTAGCGGCCCAATGTTCTTCTCTAACAATATGCATGCTCTAACCATTAAATGAGTGGTAAATCTCCCTTACTTCAGACAAGACGGACATGCATAGCAACTCACATGATATTCAACATAGAGTTGATGGCGTCCCCAGGAACATGGTTATCGCACAACAAGAAACTTAATAAGAGATAAAGTGCATAAGTATATATTCAATACCACAATAGTTTTTAGGCTATTTGTCCCATGAGCTATATATTGCAAAGGAGAATGATGGAAATTTAAAGGTAGCACTCAAGCAATTTACTTTGGAATGGTGGAGAAATACCATGTAGTAGGTAGGTATGGTGGACACAAATGGCATAGTGGTTGGCTCAAGGATTTTGGATGCATGAGAAGTATTCCCTCTCGATACAAGGTTTAGGCTAGCAAGGTTATTTGAAACAAACACAAGGATGAACCGGTGCAGCAAAACTCACATAAAAGACATATTGTAAACATTATAAGACTCTACACCGTCTTCCTTGTTGTTCAAAACTCAATACTAGAAATTATCTAGACTTTAGAGAGACCAAATATGCAAACCAAATTTAGCAAGCTCTATGTATTTCTTCATTAATGGGTGCAAAGTATATGATGCAAGAGCTTAAACATGAGCACAACAATTGCCAAGTATCAAATTATTCAAGACATTTTAGAATTACTACATGTAGCATTTCCCGATTCCAACCATATAACAATTTAACGAAGAAGATTCAACCTTCGCCATGAATACTATGAGTAAAGCCTAAGGACATATTTGTCCATATGCAACAGTGGAGTGTGTCTCTCTCCCACACAATGAATGCTAGGATCCATTTTATTCAAACAAAAACAAAAATAAAAACAAACCAACGCTCCAAGCAAAGCACATAAGATGTGATGGAATAAAAATATAGTTTCGGGGAGGAACCCGATAATGTTGTCGATGAAGAAGGGGATGCCTTGGGCATCCCCAAGCTTAGACGCTTGAGTCTTCTTAAAATATGCAGGGGTGAACCACCGGGGCATCCCCAAGCTTAGAGCTTTCACTCTCCTTGATCATATTGCATCATTTCCCTCTCTTGATCCTTGAAAACTTCCTCCACACCAAACTCGAAACAACTCATTAGAGGGTTAGTGCACAATAAAAATTCACATGTTCAGAGGTGACACAATCATTCTTAACACTTCTGGACATTGCACAAAGCTACTGGACATTAATGGAACAAAGAAATTCATCCATCATAGCAAAAGAGGCAATGCAAAATAAAAGGCAGAATCTGTCAAAACAGAACAGTCCGTAAAGATGGATTTTATCGAGGCCCGAGACTAGCTCAAATGAAAATTCCCAAATTGAATTAAAGTTGCGTACATATCTGAGGATCACGCACGTAAATTGTCATATTTTTCTGAGCTACCTACAGAGAGGCAGGTCGAAATTCGTGACAGCAAAGAAATCTGTTTCTGCGCAGTAATCCAAATCTAGTATGAACCTTACTATCAACGACTTTACTTGGCACAACAATGCACAAATCTAAGATAAGGAGAGGTTGCTACAGTAGTAAACAACTTCCAAGACTCAAATATAAAATAAAAATACTGTAGTAAAAACATGGGTTGTCTCCCATAAGCGCTTTTCTTTAACGCCTTTCAGCTAGGCGCAGAAAGTGTATATCAAGTGTTATCAAGAGACGAAACATCAACATCATAACTTGTTCTAATAATAGAATCAAAAGGTAACTTCATTCTTTTTCTAGGGAAGTGTTCCATACCTTTCTTGAGAGGAAATTGATATTTAATATTACCTTCCTTCATATCAATGATAGCTCCAACAGTTCGAAGAAAAGGTCTTCCCAATATAATGGGACAAGATGCATTGCATTCAATATCCAAGACAACAAAATCAATGGGGACAAGGTTATTGTTAACGGTAATGCGAACATTATCAACTCCCCCAAAGGTTTCTTTATAGCATTATCAACAAGATTAACATCCAAATAACAATTTTTCAATGGTGGCAAGTCAAGCATATTATAAATTTTCTTAGGCATAACGGAAATACTTGCACCAAGATCACATAAAGCATTACAATCAAAGTTATTGACCTTCATCTTAATGATGGGATCGCAACCATCCTCTAGCTTTCTAGGAATAGAAGTTTCAAGTTTTAGTTTCTCTTCTCTAGCTTTTATGAGAGCATTTGTAATATGTTTTGTGAGAGCCAAGTTTATAGCACTAGCATTGGGACTCTTAGCAAGTTTTTGTAAGAACTTTATAACTTCAGAGATGTGGCAATCATCAAAATCTAAACCATTATGATCTAAAGCAATGGGATCATCATCCCCAATGTTGGAAAAAATTTCAGCAGTTTTATCACGAGCGAGTTTCAACGGCTTTAGCGCTTCCGGCAGTTTTGCAGGTTTTGCATTAAAAGTGGAAACATTGCCAACACCAATTCTTTCACCATTATTAGTAAGAGGTGCAGCAACATGTGGAGCATTAGCATTGCTAGTGGTGGTAATAGTCCAAACTTTAGCTACATTATTTTCTTTAGCTAGTTTTTCATTTTCTTCTCTTTCCCACCTAGCATGCAATTCGGCCATCAATCTTATATTCTCATTAATTCTAACTTGGATGGCATTTGCTGTAGTAACAATTTTATTTTCAATATCCTTATTAGGCATAACTTTCGATTTTAGAAGATCAACATCAGAGGCGAGTCTATCAACCTTAGAAGCAAGAATATCAATTTTATCAAGCTTTTCCTCAACAGATTTGTTAAAAGTAGTTTGTGTACTAATAAACTCTTTAAGCATAGCTTCAAGTCCAGGGGGTGTGTTCCTGTTATTGTTGTAATAATTCCCATAAGAATTACCATAACCTTTACCATTATTATAAGGATATGGCCTATAGTTATTACTAGAATTGTTCCGATAAGCATTGTTGTTGAAATTATTATTTTTAATGAAGTTTACATCAACATGTTCTTCTTGGGCAACCAATGAAGCTAACGGAACATTATTAGGATCAACATTAGTCCTATCATTCACAAGCATAGACATAATAGCATCAATCTTATCACTCAAGGAGGAGGTTTCTTCGACAGAATTTACCTTCTTACCTTGTGGAGCTCTTTCCGTGTGCCATTCAGAGTAATTAATCATCATATTATCAAGAAGCTTTGTTGCTTCACCAAGAGTGATGGACATAAAGGTACCTCCAGCAGCTGAATCCAATAGGTTCCGCGAAGAAAAGTTCAGTCCTGCATTAAAGGTTTGGATGATCATCCAAGTAGTCAGTCCATGGGTTGGGCAATTTTTAACCAAAGATTTCATTCTTTCCCATGCTTGTGCAACATGCTCATTATCTAATTGTTTAAAATTCATTATGCTACTCCTCAAAGATATAATTTTAGCGGGAGGATAATATCTACCAATAAAAGCATCCTTACATTTAGTCCATGAATCAATACTATTTCTAGGCGAGAGATAGCAACCAATCTTTAGCTCTTCCTCTTAATGAGAAAGGAAACAATTTTAATTTTATAATGTCACCATCTACATCCTTATACTTTTGCATTTCACATAGTTCAACAAAATTATTAAGATGGGCAGCAGCATCATCGGAACTAACACCAGAAAATTGCTCTCGCATAACAAGATTTAGTAAAGCAGGTTTAATTTCAAAGAATTCTGCTGTAGTAGCAGGTGGAGCAATAGGTGTGGTTGTGAAGTCACACAACTTAGTATTTTCAGGAGTACCCATTTTAGCAGTGGTAAATAAAGCAAACTAGATAAAGTAAATGCAAGTAACTATTTTTTTTGTGTTTTTGATATAGAGAACAAGATAGTAAATAAAGTAGAACTAGCAACTAATTTTTTTTGTGTTTTTGATATAATGCAGCAAACAAAGCAGTAAATAAAATAAAGCAAGACAAAAACAAAGTAAAGAGATTGGATTGTGGAGACTCCCCTAGCAGCGTGTCTTGATCTCCCCGGCAACGGCGCCAGAAAAAATGCTTGATGGCGTGTACAACACACGTCCGTTGGGAACCCCAAGAGGAAGGTATGATGCGCACAGTAGCAAGTTTTCCCTCAGAAAGAAACCAAGGTTTATCGAACCGGGAGGAGCCAAGAAGCACGTTGAAGGTTGATGGCGGCGAGATGTAGTGCGGCGCAACACCGGAGATTCCGACGCCAACGTGGAACCTGCACAACACAACCAAAGTACTTTGCCCCAACGAAACGAGTGAGGTTGTCAATCTCACCGGCTTGCTGTAACAAAGGATTAGATGTATAGTGTGGATGATGATTGTTTGCAGAAAACAGTAGAACAAGTATTGCGATAGATTGTATTCAATGTAAAAGAATGGACCGGGGTCCACAATTCACTAGAGGTGTCTCTCCCATAAGATAAATAGCATGTTGGGTGAACAAATTACAGTCGGCAATTGACAAATAGAGAGGGCATGACAATGCACATACATGATATGATAAGTATAGTGAGATTTAATTGGGCATTACGACAAAGTACATAGACCGCTATCCAGCATGCATCTATGCCTAAAAAGTCCACCTTCAGGTTATCATCCGAACCCCTTCCGGTATTAAGTTGCAAACAACGGACAATTGCATTAAGTATGGTGCGTAATGTAATCAATAACTACATCCTCGGACATAGCATCAATGTTTTATCCCTAGTGGCAACAGCACATCCACAACCTTAGAACTTTCCGTCACTCTGTCCCGCATTTAATGGAGGCATGAACCCACTATCGAGCATAAATACTCCCTCTTGGAGTTAAGAGTAAAAACTTGGCCAGAGCCTCTACTAATAACGGAGAGCATGCAAGATCATAAACAACACATAGGTAATAGATTGATAATCAACATAACATAGTATTCTCTATCCATCGGATCCCGACAAACACAACATATAGAATTACGGATAGATGATCTTGATCATGTTAGGAAGCTCACAAGATCCGACAATGAAGCACATGAGGAGAAGACAACCATCTAGCTACGCTATGGACCCATAGTCCAGGGGTGAACTACTCACTCATCACTCCGGAGGCGACCATGGCGGTGAAGAGTCCTCCGGGAGATGATTCCCATCTCCGGCAGGGTGCCGGAGGCGATCTCCAGAATCCCCGAGATGGGATTGGCGGCGGCGGCGTCTCAGTAAGGTTTTCCGTATCGTGGCTCTCGGTACTGGGGGTTTCGCGACGGAGGCTTTAAGTAGGCGGAAGGGCAGGTCAAGAGGCGACGCGAGGGGCCCACACAACAGGGCCGCGCGGCCAGGAGGTGGGCCGCGCCGCCCTGGCGTGTCGCCGCCTCGTCGCCTCACTTCGTTTCCCTTTCGGTCTTCTGGAAGCTTCGTGGCAAAATAGGACCCTGGGCGTTGATTTCGTCCAATTCCGAGAATATTTCCTTTGTAGGATTTCTGAAACCAAAAACAGCAGAAAACAGCAATCGGCTCTTCGGCATCTCGTTAATAGGTTAGTGCCGGAAAATGCATAAATATGACATAAAGTATGCATAAAACATGTAGATATCATCAATAATGTGGCATGGAACATAAGAAATTATCGATACGTCGGAGACGTATCATGCGGCAACGAAGACCATAGTCGGGGATTTGATAACAGCGACTGATTTCAGAAAAAACAGATGGCATCTGCGCCTCAAACATAGTGTTCGATTTCTTTGTGAGTGGGTTCAGCAGCCGTATCTTGAGCGGCGGGTTCTTCTGGGCAAGCACGATGACACCACGGTAAAAGCCGACGAAGTAGTATCTAAAATATATTGATGAAGATAACATTCAGCACTAAGATGTGTTTAAGATTGAAAATAAAAAGGTAGATATGGAGGAATTTGAACCTTGTATGAACTTCCGATAGATCTATGGTGACGTAGCGTGATGTGCCGAGTTAGAGGAAGGTGAACTCAGCGACGCGTGGAAGGGCGTGGTGTAGCATGATCCATTCGTCGAGGTGCACGTCGGGCTCAGGCAAACCTGAGCGCCAATTTCTACAGACTTGCCTCATAGCAGAGTAGGTGTCGGCGTACTCCTCGTTCGCCAGTAAGCATTGGCCGATCTTGTGAAGTGGTCCATCAGCCGAGAGAGAGGCCTAGTTCACGGAGGCGCCGCGCTTTGATGCGCCGCCCTCGGAGGCGACGGGCTCGGAGGCGACGGGCGCGGAGGCGACGGGCTCGGAGGCGACGGCCGCCGGCGCATTCTTCTTCTCCATCGCCGGCAAGGTAGCGTGCGTACGGCGGTTGGGGTTTTTTCGATTTGGAGAAGTTGATGGGACGTGAGAGGGGTGGTTTCGTGCGTGAGCGAGAATGAGACGACTGTGTGCAGAGGGAGGGAGGGAGGGGCTTACACGTCCTAAATGCGACCCGCGTCCTACGCGTCCACTATTTGCACGTCTGCACCGCGACACGCGTCAACAATGGCACGTCTTCCACTTCTGCACCGCAACACGCGTCCTCGGGTCTAACCCTGGAAATTTAGATATACTCAGGTATACCCCCGAGTCATATACTAGCATTTTTTGTGTGCTCAGTTTTCTCCTTGAGTGCTAATACTGGCTAGTGTAATATACTCAGTTTTACCCTCAAGTGGCTGGTCAACAGAGAGTCAACAAATGGGATTAACTAGTTAAATGAGTTATTTAATGTGCAAAAAATTCGGAAAAAGAGTGGCACTTACTCATGGAGTCTTTACCACAAATTGCCACTTCTCAAATCATAGATAAATCAAGTTTCACCACAAATTTCCACTTCTCAAATCACCTAGTAGCTATGAAGGTGCATGGTTTTCCATAATAAGCCCTACCCAAAACAGCTTTCCCCAAAACATACTTTGTCTGAATGAGGCCATAATTTTTACACTCATGTAGATTTGTATTGCAAATAGTTTGAGGTAGGCCAAGATGGGTTTCATTGTACAAAACACGCATTTTCCATTTTTTAAATCTCATATTTGAATCCCTTAGTCTGTTTACTACTCACTTGCCCTTGGTTTCTTGATACTAATCAGTTTTGCCCTCTCGCTTCACAAACTCTCACGGACGCCCAACATTGCCCTGATTGGTCTAGCCCATGTCACGCGGATCGTGGCCACCGACCGTTGATCGTATGATCTAACGGGCAGGATAACCCCTATCTCTCTCTCTTTGGTCGGGGCCACCACCCTCTCTCTCTCTGTCGTCGGTTAGCTTCACGCAAAGTTTGGTTTTCTGCATTATTTTTCACGAGCTAAATTATAAACTCTTTTTAGGCATTACTTTTCACGCAAAAAATGATAAACCATCACCGATTTGTTGTAGCCATTACTTTTCACGCAAAAAAATGATACACCATCACCCATTTCTTGTAGGGATTGTAACCATTACTTTTCACGCAAAAAACGATAAATCATCACCGATTTTGTTGTAGCCATTACTTTTCACGCAAAAAATGATACACCATCACCCATTTCTTGTAGCCATTACTTTTCACGCAAAAAACGATAAACCATCACCGATTTGTTGTAGCCATTACTTTTCACGCACAAAAATGCTACACCATCACCCATTTCTTGTACCCATTACTTTTCACGCAAAAAACGATAAATCATCACCGATTTTGTTGTAGCCATTACTTTTCACGCAAAAAATGATACACCATCACCCATTTCTTGTAGCCATTACTTTTCACGCAAAAAACGATAAACCATCACCGATTTTGTTGTAGCCATTACTTTGCACGCAAAAAATGATACACCATCACCCGTTTCTTGTAGCCATTACTTTTCACGCAAAAAATGATAAACCATCAACGATTTGTTGTAGCCATTACGGTAAATGATAAACTATCACGAATTACCATTTCTTTTAGGCATTACTTTTCACGGTAAAATGATAAACTATATCACGAAGTTCCATTTCCGTCAAGATAGTCCGCATTACTTTTTTGTTGAGATATATACCCCCACAACGGTCGTCTCCTCCTTAATTTATTGTGTAACCCCCCACAACGGTCATCTCCTCCTTAATTTATTGTGTAAACCCCCACCAACGTTCACCTCCTCCTTATTTTATTGTGTAAACCCCTACAACGGTCATCTCTCCCTTATAAACACCCACACGGCCATCCCTTGTGTCAATAGGTTCTGCCTCTCTCTTCTTCGTTCACATACACTTGATCATCCATTGCCATGGCTTCCACGTCTCGGACCGGAAGGGGAAGGGGAAGGGGAAGGGGAAGGGGAAGGGGAAGGGGAAGGGGAAGTGGATCATCATCATTGCCACCACCACCGTCAACACTGCCATTGATCATAGATGAGTTCTTCATCGTCGTCTATGAAGACCCTTTTGTCAAGAAGGTACGTACGCGTTCCCACATATATGATGCATGTGATTAATTATGGGCATGTTCTAAAAAACCTTTAATTTCAAACGATCGGCGCTCGATCTCTTTGCAGGAACTCCCAAAAAAGTTTGCGGACTATCTTGACGGCCGGGAGCCGGCTAAGGTGTATCCGGGAGCAGCTGACTGCGCTCCTCGTCTCTGGACCGTGGAGGTCCTATTTGACGGACAAGGCCGGATGTACCTCGACAAGGGCTGGGAGAAATTCGCCATCGCGCACGGTGTGGATTTCGGCTGCTACGTACACTTCAAATATGAAGGCGATGATGTGCTCACGGTGAAGGTGTTCGACGGAACAATGTGCAGGAGGTACTACTACTCAGACGACGAAGATACTGACGATGAAAGCGACGACGACGTGAAGCCATGCATCCATCCCCTTTAGATAAGGGGATTATGACCAAGAATATATATGTAGCTTCATATGCATCGATTTAGAGATCTAGCTATTTTCTATATATTATGCATGTAAAAAATAATATCGCATTTCCACTATTATTCGAGCACCACATCCTCCAAACGATGCCGATGCCGATGCCGATATCGGCATGGTCGAACGGCTATGCTCGCCGCCACCTGCTAGGTCAACGTCGGGATGCACAATGTTTAGCATAAGAGTCACTTTAGATTAAGCTGCGAAAATAGTCACCTGCCACAGCGGTCATTGGCTGCGGAGGCCCCACGGAGCGGCAATATATAATTTTCTATAAATAAATAGACGACCCACCGGTCATTGGCTGCGGCAGCCCCATAGAGCGGCCCCATTTGTCATTGGCAGCACCGCGTATACAATCAGGAAATAAAACGGCCCACGCGTCAGCGGTAGATGGATGGCTACCCGTCAGCACGAGACGGTCAGAGAGGAACTGACCTGACGGTGACGGTAAGGCATCTGACCTGACGGCAACCCGCGTCTTCGAGGGGTTTCAAACTAGAGGGAGGGGAAAGCTAAGGAAAAACTAAGAGGCTGGGGAAAACTGAGTAGAACTAACGAAGCAGGGGCACGAAATTAGAAATCCCTTTTGAAAACTGGGAGCACCGATGCGCATGTGCACCAAATGTGCTTCCAATTATCACGAATAAAATTTAACGAAATTTCTCCGCAACCACCTCTGACCATAATTAGCTGTCAAAGTATGTCTAAATTTAAGGGATTTGCTAGTTCTTAGCTAGATGAGAACTAACTTCGTATTCAGTTAAGTCCTACACCATTTTATTTGCATCCTGAGGCGAGCTAGTCATTAGTTGCAACTGAAATTTGATGACATCATCTGACTGAGAAAGAAGTTATTTCTCAGTCGACTGATAAATAGTCAAACCCAAATTTAAATGTATCTACACACCATTTAGTACTCCCTGAATCTAGTGACTAACTAAATAGTTAATTAACATATTAACAAAATCAGCAGCATCAATCACTAATTAACTAAAAAGTTCATTAAAACACGCATGACACATTTGCCAAATCTAACTACATGCACATGCGTGGGATTTGCGTTCGTACCACAATATTCCTTCAGATTAACCGAATTAACTGCAGCAGGGGGAGGCATGACTTACAAAGCGGTCAATGGGTCGCATGGATGAACCTGGCGGCACCGACGAAGGCCACCGGGAGACCTTTCTTCTTCCTGAACTTCCTTTTCGGGTGCACACGGGGTCTTTTCTACTTCTTTTGGAGCACCAAGCAGGGCGCAACCCGAGCTCGGCCGTGGCACTAGCAGCCGGTGCTGATGACCTCAACGCTGCCGCACAAGGGCTTGACGCAGACGACCGAGTAACAAGAGGAGACGGGCGCCTAAGCGACGGCGCACTGCTAGCCGACGAGGATCCCGCCGACGCCTCCACCGCCTTCCAAGAAAACGCCAATGAGAATCCCGCCTTCGCCTCCACCGGCTTCCAAGCAGACGCCCATGAGGGTCCCACCGCTGCCAACTCCAACACCTCTGAAGCAGCCGCCGCTGAGTATGCCACCATCTCCCCTGATGCCATCAAAGCAGGCGCCGATGAGGATCTAGCCGCATCCAGCGTCTTGGAAGCACGCGCCGATGAGGATGCCGCCACCGCCTTGGAAGCAGGGGCCGACGAACCTGTGGCCTTGGAAGCAGGCGCTGACGAGGATGGCACCTTCGCCTTCGATGCAGGTGCCGATGAGGAACCCACAGCCGCCTCCAACGCCGCCGCCTCCGCCTCAAACACCATCAAAGCAGCCGCGTCCAACGCCTTCGAAGCAGCAGCCGCCGCCTCTAGCGCCTTGGAATCAAGCGCCGATGAGGATCCCTCCGCAGCCGCCTCCAACGCAATCCAAGCAACTGGCGAGGGTGGTGATTCCGGTGCATCGATCGGACATGATGAGGATCCCGCCACCACCACCGATGCAATCGAAGCAGGCAGCGATGCACATCCCGGCTCCGCAGCAGACGAAGGTCTCGAAGCTGCAGCCGCAGCCGTTGCTGCTGCGGGAGATGGTTTATTCACCAAACGTGGCAGAGGTAGGAAAGCGAGCGGATGATGCTGCCGGGCGGCTTGTAGTTTCCGCCAGAGTTCAGCCAATTCTTCCCGGAGCTCTTTGAGATTCCTAACCTCTAGACCCGCCGCACTGACTGAAGGATGAGTGTTGTTCATCCTAGCAAGCGGCGAGTGGACTGGAGATGTCTGTTCTTCCACAAGAAGGGAAGCGGTCGCATGAGTATGCAAATACCTCCGGTTTACCTTTACTTTGGGTTCTGGGCAACTTAGGAATAGGTAAAATTTGGAATAGATGGACTAAATTGCCCAGGCGCAGTAACTACGCGTGTGATGTGGCCGGAAAAAAGCATACGTTTAAGGAAGCATGTGCGAGTACCCATTTTGATTTTGCTATTTTTCCTAAAAACTACGAATTCTGGCGAAAAGTCATTTTGGCTCCAGAGCACCAGTGCTCTCGCCATATTACAAAATTCAAAAATTTATATTTAGAAGTTTCAAAAAATTATGAAACAAAATTATGAAAGTAACTAATGATATATTTCACTAGCGTGCAAAATCTTAATATCAAATGCTTTCTATTTTGAGTTGCACAAAAATGACAAAGTCTGTCTTATTTTAGAGATTTGAAATCACTATGCTCAGATTTACAAAACAAAAGTGCTGCCCAAAATACACAGTATTTTCAATTGCAAATTTGCACGGTTGTGAGAGATATTACTAGCTATTTCATGATTTATTTTTAGATTTATTAAAACATAAAAATGATTTTTAGAATTTTAAATAATGAGATCACAGCTCATGTGCACCAAATCTATGTCCCAATTTTGGGCGTGCCGTTTCATCTAGCAACACTCTGACATCAGTTTTTAAGGGTGGGTCAAACTTTGAAGGGATGACGTCGACATGGCCGCACATTAGGAGGAGCCAAGGTGGACCGTGGGGATTTTTCGTAAAGATTTTTTTCTCAGTTGCAAGTGGGGATGAAACCACGAAAATATCTCCAATCCGCCAGATTTGCTTTGAGGGATTCGTGCCAATCATAAATTTATTGCATGATATTCGATGACATCATCTAGTTATGCGCAAGGGCGCGGCGGAGCTAGGAATTGGACTGAGTCATGTCGGAAAAATAATCTTCGAGTTTTTCTTTGATAGAAAAGCTAGTGTATTCAACGAAAAAGGTACAAACCGATTCAATTTGCATATTTTCATCAACTACAGCTGCAAACGACAATAAATAACAAAAACATACAAAATAGAGCTACATTTTGATAAGATATAGTGTTGTATCATACGATTAAGTGTTTAAACCATGTTTCTTTCCACGCATTTCTTGGCACCATTGTATCCTTGTTCTCTTAATCTACACACATGCATGGTCAAATTATGTTTAACAAAACATTGCATCTATATTTTTTTTTCAAATATCCGTTGTATTATAAAGAACATGCTCAACACCGAGCAATCTTTGAAATGTGTGAACTATTGCTTGAAGATTTGAATAGAAAAAATGGAAGCAATATCCATCATCCTTCTCCCAACTATGGGTGTGTTTGGTAGACTGGTTGGACACAGATTCGCCCACCTCATCCTAGATTTTTAAAGATTTTGTTGTTTGTAGGTTGGGTCGGGTCAACTGGGCATTGCCCACCTCATACGAAAAGCGGTCTCAGCCCTGCCGGGCTGGGACTCGCCCGACAACACTTCCGCAAGGCCGCAACTCGTCCCGAGGCAGCGGGGCGTCGCGCTATGTAACATCCCAAATTTCAAATAAAGGAAGAAGAAGAATTTCAAAGATCCAAAATTTAGAACCAACAAAAACTTTTAGTTGCATCTAGTGCTATGCATAGGACTTGTGCATTTTTGTGTGATATGCCATGATGAGTGCTTATATGTTTATGTGCTAAACCCTAAAACCCTAAGTTGATCAAGAAAATATCACAATTCAAATTAAAGAAAAAGAAAAGAAATCAAATAAGAAAAACCCTAAAACCCTCACATATGGTTTATGCCATTTTTAAAAATCTTTACCCTAGACCAAATTGACTTTCAATTAGTTGTATTATGTTACTAAACACTTATTACAACTCTTGGAATCAAAGAAACTCAAATCAAATCAAGTTTGAACTCAAAATGTGATCACATGTAATAATGGTCAATTCTGCCAATTACAATCTGGTCACTACTTTGAGCCCCTGGATTTCAAGATTGTCAAACCAAAAAAATCCAATTCTTTCCACCTCATCCAAGAGCACATCAAGGTGAACAACTTTTGTAAAGACCACCATATCAAATTCATCCTGGATCAAAAACTATGCTCATGCAAAGTTGATACTTTTTAACAATTTCAACAATCTCACACTTTGCAAATTTTGCTTTTCTTTTATTTTTGCAATGCCACCACCACCATTGTGTGTCTCTGGTAATTTGCAACCAATCCAACCCACTCAATTTCAAATTTTGGAACCACTTTGCAAAGAACAAATTTAGCAAGAATTTGAAATTGCAAATATGCCCAAATCTCAAACACTATTTGGAATAGTGTTGGCCAACCCTACCTTAACCATTGATGCCCTACCTGTCCCCTGGTCCCCTCTCTCTCTCACACCAGCATAGGAACCCTAGGAGCAAGGCCACACATGGCTATGCCATGGCCATGCCGGCCATGGTCACCATGTCCACCCAACCCCTCTCTCCTTCCTCGCCAGCCACGGCCACCGCGCCATTTCGTGCCACCTCGCACCCCTGCACCTGCCTACGCCAGCCATTGTCGAGGAGGAGCACGACAGTCGCCGGACGACGCACGCCCAGCCATGCCGACGCCGTCGTGCGTGCACGGCCGCAGACACGCCCTGGCCATGAGTGGCCTCGCCACCTCACGCAGCCTCTGGCCCCCCTCTCTGCACGTCGAGCATCGCCGCGCCACCACGAAGCTGCCAGACAACCTCGCGACCACGACCCGTGGCCGCCGCCACCGGAGACGAGGAAGAAATCCCGCCGTTGCCGCGCCAGAACATCGTAGCACCCCGACCAAGTTAGGCACCGCCTAAGCTACCTGTCGCCACCCAGAGGACCGCCATGACGTACTAAACACCGCCGTGCCCTCGCCTAGCTCGATAGACCGCCGGAGAAGCCGCTCCCATGCCGAGTTCGCCGCAGCACCACGGCCTCGCCGCGCCGCTATAAAAGGAGCCCTCCTCTCTTCGAATTCGACACACCACCACTCCTCCCTGTCACCACTGATCCTTCCTAGCCCCTCTCTCTTCCACATTAGCCACTCCCTCGACAGAATTTGAAGCTCGGTGCCCGCGGAGGTGCTGAGAAGGGCGCCGTCGACTCAGGCCGCCGTTGGAGAAGCCGCTGCTTCCATCTGCTTCCTCGTCCTCGACAACCTCTCCGCAGCTCATCGCCGACCCTCGCCGTGCCGCCGGTGAGTCTCTGACCCCCCGAACCGTCGCCGCGCCCGTGACCATCTCTCGTCGGAGACGACGACGTTCGTTGTCCGTTCGATCCGCGTCTAATCCTACGGCGCGGAAAGGAGCGTACCGCTTCGGCGGTTAAGACCCGCTGACGCGTGGACCCAACGCTGTCAGGCGGCCTGCTGCGCTGGACGCACTGCTGGGCCGGCCCATTTCCTTTTTCTTCTGCGTGGCCCGTTAGGTTTCCCGCCAGCCCGTTTCGTTTGAATTCCAAATTCCAGATTAAATCAATTTGCAAACTGATGCCATTTTCCAAATTAAATAGGGACAAATCTACTTAGCCCAATTTCACAAATTTTATACCGTTGGAAAGCTAGTGAAAAGATCTACACAACCCCACTGGTCTCACTGTGAGATTCGTTGTAGAAATAATGTGACAAAAAGAACAAGTCAGAGACCTTTGCACATTCAAATAATTATTAAAAATCAACCAAAGTCGATATTAAGTATATTTCAACTCTCATAGCTCACTTTTCACTTACAATAATTGTTTCTGCAAAAATATGGTGTGGTTACTTTGAGTGATCATGGCCTAGTTTAAATAAAGGACTATATGACTATTGTAGTCAAATGATATTGTCCAAAACTATTAGGTAAATCATATGAAGTGTTTTGCTTCATTTAAATCTTGTCCCAAGTACTTTCAAAGTTGTGACCCTGGTCTAAATACTCTCACATGAAATTACTTGGTGATATTAAATCATATTTAGTATTGTTAAATAGTATGAGGTATTCTACCTCATTTAAATTATTTTCCCCAAATGATGATGATGAATGGTTGACTTTGGTCAACATAGATTCATACATGATTGTTGGAGGAAATTAAATCTTATAAGAAGATTCAATGAGAGGCAATTATTTCCTCAAAGAACTATATGGAAACTATCATTTACATATGTAATGAGAGGAAATTATTTTTTCTTTAAGAAAGAAAACTAAACTCAAATAATATGTTATGTGTGTCATGATATTAGAATAGTTTGTGTGCAGCCATTGTGTGCTTAGTATAGATATTGAACCTTGTTGGGTGATTGTATCTCGTATTCGTTTTTAGACGCTAGTACCGGAGAATACCAAGAGGAGGAAGGCTTCTACCAAGAAGAGGAAGAAGAGAACTGTGATCACTACCCCAACCAAGGCAAGCTAATATTCTTGCAAGTGCAAAGCCCTTTGGGGCAAGGCACCATTGATCTTACCTTACTTACCATGATCCCTTCCCAAGTTTTTACCTTACAAGTTTTTACTTGGTTTATTTAAGAAGTTACTTTTATAGTTAATTTTGGTCTAAGTTTAGAATGTTACTAGAGTAGCAAAGTTAGTCTCAAAGATGGCCAAGCAAGATAGCACCCCTCATTACTAGTGCTAGTGCTAACAACTAAAATTGACTACTCTAGATGGGAACATGTGATTTTGAAATGATTTTGAAAACTTTGGAATGATGAGTCATTCTATTGAAAGATCTTTGAAGGTGAATATGACCTGAATGACATGGTGAACTTTTGATTAAAACTGATATTGGTTTGGATGCGATACCTTTCCAATTTTTTAGTACCCCCACAATACCTGATTATGGGTAGGGCTTAACTGGAAGTTTATACATCTTAGTATGGGTTCCCTCTAAACAAGCATCATAGGGGTTATGCCGAGGCTGCCTCCATTGTATGAGAAATGATGTGAAATGAGGTGAATTGTACGGCCAAGCCCTGTGCAGTTCGCAGGTTGACAGTTGGTCTTCACCGGGAGGCCAAGCTCATGGGGAGAGGTACCTATACTAGGGTATGTAAGTGAAAGGTTATGGTTGATGATCCGCGTACTCGAGTTACGATGATTCGGGGTTATCCCCGACGGATGAAATCAAATGTTGTGGCACAAGTGTGCAACCTATGCGAGTGTAAACCTATTCGAATAGCCGTGTCCACGGTTATGGACGGTTGGAAAGGCCATACGGTTTCCGGTGTCGATTCTTGAAAATATTGATGAAGTGAATGGTGAATTGAACTGAATTGAATTGTATCACAACTGAGTTGTGGGAATGACACTAATGTTCCCACTTGAGTTAGTTAGCACATGAAAGAGTCTTTATCAAATACTTGTGAACTAAAATTGGCTTTATGCAAAAGAAACTAGAGCTTAGCACTCCTTACTAGAATTGATAGCACTTACACTAGTATTAGTTTGCGAGTACTTAAAGTACTCACGGTTGTGTCCCTGGATATTCAAATGGCCAGAATATGAAGAAGAGCAAAACTACCAAGGTGACGACCAGCATGACGCCTGCGACAACTAGGAGTCTTCCGACGTCAAGCGTTGGCCTGTGGACTAGAGAGTCCATTCTATTTACGCTTCCGCTATGAACTGTGTTCGTTGATCACTAGATCAACTATTTGTGTAATATGGATCATGTGATCTAAATTTGTAAGACAAGTATGGTTTGTAATGAATGATGACTTATGATATTCGACTGTTATGCCTCGCAACAACAATATTCCTGGGATTGCGATGAACGACATAATAGGCATCTAGACTTAAAAATCCGGGTGTTGACAAGTTGGTATCAGAGCCATTGTTTGACCTTAGAAGACCCTAGTTAGAATGGACGTTCAGAAAAACTTAGTTTTGAAAGCAAATGAAAGGAATATTTATGAAAAATTATTCACACTCTTGTCTTTGAGATCCTTTCAAATTGATGAATCATGTTCTTTCTTATGAATCTACATAAAATTTTGACACACTGGTTCACTCTCTAACTTACTTATCCAATTCACTTTCAGATGGAGCCGAATGAACCCATCAACACCAAGTTCTACCAGCTTGGGAATGGCGGGAGTCTGATATTCGAGCATGACCTCAACGCCGTGTCGGACTTTCTTGGACGCCCTCACCCCGAGTTCCACGGAATCGAGGTGAACAACCAGCCCGGAGGGGAGCTTCAGTGGATCATCACCGCTGACTTGAGGGGCAAGATGGAGCCTGATACGTCCAAAATGTATCTAGTTTCCCGAACACTTTTGCTATTGTTTTGCCTCTAATTTGTGTATTTTGGATGCAACTAACACGGACTAACGCTGTTTTCAGCAGAAGCTGTTACAGTGTCTCGTTTTTGTGCAGAAATTCAACTTTCAGGAAAATCCTCGGAATTTATGCGAAAGGTCCTATTTTACCAGAATACTGACGGAGCCAGAAGGGCAAGCCAGGTGGGGGCCCGAGGGCCCCACACACTAGGCCGGCGCGGCCCAGGAGGGGCCCGCACGGCCCTAGTGTGTGGCGGCCTCGGCTGGCCCCCGACGCCCTCTTTCGGACTACTTATTGCCTTCGACCTAAAAACGCACGGGGAGAAGTCGAAGTCGCCGGAAACCCTCCAGAACGCCGCCACATCGCGAAACTCCGTCTCGGGAGCCAGAAGTCTCCGTTCTGGCACTCCGCCGGGACGGGGAATTGGAGGAGATCATCGCCATCATCACCACCGACGCCTCTCCATCGACCAGCAATGTTTCCCCCATCCATGTGTGAGTAATTCCCCCGCTGTAGGCTGAAGGGGATGGTAGGGATTGGATGAGATTGGTCATGTAATAGTATAAGATTGTTAGGGCATAGTGCCTAGTGTCCGTAATTGGTACTTTGATGATATTGTTGCAACTTGTTATGCTTAATGCTTGTCACTAGGGCTCGAGTGCCATGATCTCAGATCTGAACATGTTATTATTTCATCATGATATTCATTGTTTATGGTCTTACCTGCAAGTTGTATACACATGTCGCTGTCCGGAACCAATGGCCCCGAAGTGACGAAATCGGGACAACCGGAGGGGATGGTAGTGATGTGAGGATCACATGTGTTCACGGAGTGTTAATGCTTTGCTCCGGTACTCTATTAAAAGGAGTACCTTAATATCCGATAGATTCCCATGAGGCCCGGCTGCCACCGGTTGGTAGGACAAAAGATGTTGTGCAAGTTTCTCATTGCGAGCACGTACGACTATAATTGGAACACATGCCTATTGATTGCTTTGTACTTGGACACCGTTTTATTATTATCTCGCAAATGCCCTGCTTGATTGTTACATGAGTTTCTCTCATCCATGCAACGCCCGTTATCCGTCCCCGTGCCTACGGTATTTTAATCCTCGTTGTTTACTATAATCACTACTGCTGTCTCTCGTTACTCTGCTCGTTGTTATTTCATTATCGCTCATTGCTATAAAACTGTTACTACTCGATAAACTCTTGCGAGCAAGTCTGTTTCCAGTGCAGCTGAATTGACAACTCCGATGTTAAGGCTTTCAAGTATTCTTTGTCTCCACTTGTGTCGAATCAATAAATTGGGTTTTACTACCCGCGAAGACTAGCTGCGATCCCCTATACTTGTGGGTTATCAAGACTGTTTTACGGCGCCGTTGCCGGGGAGCATAGCTTTATTTGGAAGTTCACTTGGATTGATATTGTTCGCTGCAAATTCTCCATCATGGGTAAAACTCGCGATCCTAAAGTCGCCATATTACCATCCACTACAAGAAAAGGTACAACTCTGAGTACCTCAGCTGCTCTTGATTCACCATCTGTGATTGATAAACTTGTTTCACCGCCACATGCTTCACTTGCTGGTACTTCTGCTGAATATGAAAACTCTCATAATATTGATAATGTTTCTGCTGTGCTTGATGATAGTGGTTCATTGGGATCTTTTCTAGATGCAACAATTGCTAGGTCTAGACAAATTGAAAATACTGAAACTCCTAATGCTACTACACCTGTTAATTCACCTGAACTTGATTATTCTAGTGATGATCCTGATGAAAATTATGTGGAGCTTAATGATGATTTTATTAATAGATGCAATGCTACTGCTGATGCAAGTAAAATTAAAAGTTTCTCACACAATATACTTGTTAGACATAAGTTATCTCCTGATCCTAAATTTGCCACATCTCCTATATGCATTAAGGATAAAGATTATGATTTTTCTCTTGATCTATCTCATATAGCTATTGTAGAGAAAGCACCCTTTTGTGGTACTGAAAAAGAAAGTGCCGTAGAACACATGATTGAACTTTCTTCTATGAGTAGCTTGTTTTCTGATGATGTCAAGATGCGTACTTATTTTGTCGCTAAAAGTTTTCCTTTCTCATTAAAGGATGATGCTAAAACTTGGTATAATAATTTGCCTCCTGGTTCTATTAAAAGTCCAACTGATTTGCGTGATGTTTTCTTTCGAAAATACTTTCCTGCTAGTGCTCAACATGTTGCTTTACGGAAAATTTATAGATTTGACCGGGGAGATGAAGAGAAATTGCACGAGGCTTGGGCAAGATTTTGTTCTCTTATCGAGCTCGACTTGGACATGATTTAGAAAAGAATGATCTACTTGATATATTTTATAGTGGACTAACCATTCGAGTCTAGGGCATATTTGGATAGTTGTGCTGGTTGTGTTTTCGGGAAAAGAACTCCGGACGAAGCTGAAGAATTATTGGCTAAAATAGGCCGGAATCATGATGATTGGACTACGCTGAACCAATTCCAACGCCAATATTGAAGAAGATGGGTTTAATTAAATTGAATGATGAAGATATGAGGGAAGCCAAGAAGTCTCTCAAGGATAAAGGTATTAAATGCGAAGATGTGAAGAATCTACCTCCCATAGAAGATATATGTGAGATAATTCCCCCTTCATCCATGATTGAGGTAAACTCCCTTCCAGCGCTTTACTAGGGAAGATATTCCGTATTCAAAACCTCCTGCGCAATGCTTAGATGAGTTTGATAATTATATTGTTAAGCAAGAAAATTTTAATATGAGAGTAGAGAATCACTTAATGGAAAATTCTCGAGCTATTGGTGAATTGCATGGTATTGTAGAGAGAACCTCCAATGATGTTAAGATGCTTGTTAAACATTTTCAAATGGTTCAAACTCAAATTGATCAACTCACTAAAGTGCAAAATGACTTATTAAAAAATAATTCTAAAGAGAAACATGCTTATGAAGTAACAACTAGAGGCAATGTTTCTACCCAGGATCCTCTATATCCTGAAGGGCATCCCAAAAGAATTGAACAAGATTCTCAACGAACTGAACCTAGTGCTCCATCTAAGAAAAAGAAAAAGAAACATAAAAATGTTGTAGAATCCTCTGAACTTGTTAATGATCCTAATAGTATTTCTATTTCCGATGCTGAAACTGAAAGTGGTAATGAACATGATAAAGATAATGATAAGAATGATGTTTCTGATAAAGAAGAAGTTGAAGATGAAACTGAAAAGCAAGATAAAAATAAAAAGTATACTAAAGAAGATTTTATTGCTAAGAAACATGGTAATGAAAGGGAACCTTGGGTGCAAAAGCAAATGCCTTTTCCTGCTAAGAAACTAAAATCAAAGGAAGAAGAACACTATAACAAATTTTGTGATTGGATGAAACCTTTATTTCTGCAAATACCTTTGACTGATGCTATTAAATTGCCTCCTTATTCAAAGTATATGAAAGATATTGTTACTAACAAAAGGAAAATTCCTAATGAGGAGATTTCCACTATGCTTGCTAATTACTCTTTTAATGGCAAAGTTCCAAAGAAGTTGGGCGACCCGAGTATACCTACTATTCCTTGTTCTATTAAGAATAATTATGTTAAAACTGCTCTATGTGACTTGGGAGCCGGTGTTAGTGTTATGCCTTTTTCTCTTTATAAGAGACTTTACTTAGATAAGTTGATACCTACTGATATATCTTTGCAAATGGCTGATAAATCTACTGCTATTCCTGTTGGTATATGTGAGGATGTTCCTGTTCAAGTTACTAATAATCGCTTGATATTAACTGATTTTGTTGTGTTGGAAATGCACGAAGATGATAATATGTCTATTATTCTTGGGAGACCTTTTCTTAACACCACGGGGGCTGTTATTGATTGCAATAAAGGAAAGGTTACTTTCAATGTTGATGATAAGGAGCACACCGTCTATTTCCCCAAGAGGATTGATAAAGTATGTGGAGTTAATACTATTTCTAATGTGAGAACTATCAAAGTTGGAACTATCGATTGTCCTATATATGAGCCTAAGGAAGGATATCAAAATCTTATGATTGGATCCATATCAATACAATTCAAGGTAACATGATTGATTTGAGGTTTATTTCTTCTTATGCTATGTAAAATTTATTTGGTGGTAAGACTTGATCAACCTTGTTAACAAATACTTTTTATATGCATAGAGGAGGTAAACAACATTTCTTTCTTCCTCCACTTGTTCTACTTGTTGTAGCACTTTTGTTTTGTAAAGTTCTTTAGTTAATTAGAGATTTCAAAATTTTTCCTGGCCAGTAATAATAAACTTAATACCCAGAAATGTGCATTTTTCAAAGTTTTCAAAAATTCACGAAAATTATACTGTTGGTCCTATTTTTCGACGAGGCACCTAGGAGCACCTGGGGATGACCAGTGTGGCACCCCAGGGCGGCACCCCACAGGCCGGCGCGGCCAGCAAGGGGGGCGCGCCACCCTGGTGTGTGGGTCCCCCTTTGCCCCACTTCAGCATCTCTTCCTCCCACACTCTTCTCTCTCCCGAAAAATCGACACCAGCTTCCTATCACTCGCGTTTTTGCTCAAGAACTCCAGATTTCTCGATCTCTTTGCTCAGCCCAGATTTCTGTCTGAGATTTGGCACATTTACTCTCCGGTATGTGACTCCTCCGATTATCCAAGTAGAATTTTGTTTGGTGGAGTATATCTTGAATATTTTGCTGCTGTAGGTAACATGTTTAGTGAGCTTGCATGCTTGTTCTAAGTGGTAGAAACTAGTTTTGATGCATGATTAGTACTCTAGCAAGTTCCTATGGTAGTTTCCCTCAATTATATGTCACCAAATCAGATTTTATATTGTTTGTTGAAAAATTTCAGAAAAGGGGGATGGACAACTTTAACTTTGGAGAAGTGTTCCAAGGGGAGACAACAAGCACGGGGAGGCCCTCGAGGTCATCCACCCGATTCGAGCAATCCTACAATGAGGATCTCATCGCACCAAGCTTCGCACCCGAGGAGGACAATGGAGTCCCTAATGCTTCATCCTTCCCATGTTATGACTTTTTGAGAAATGCAGGTTTGTTGGATGATTTCTTGACCCTCGTCGGTAAGGCAGGCTTAACCACCTATGTGGGAGATGAGAGTGAGCAATACTACACGCTCACTAAAATCTTTGTGGAGAGCTTCAAGTTCAACAATAAGCACTTTCGCCTGACAGTTTCATTCAAGATCTATGGTAAACCTATTACTATGAAGTTGGAATTTTTTTGTGCTGCATTGGGTATTGTCCCTGTAGGTACAACAAGGAAGATCGAGGACAACCCCAAGGAATTGCTGGAGCTCTATCGAGGGATCACCAATGATGATTGTCGCACCATTCAGCGTGGCAAGATAAGAAACATCCAACTCCCCGCCATTAAGTATTTTGCTTATTACATTGGCACTAGCATTCTTGGTAGGGAGAACACTAGTAACATATCTAGCTATCACCTTGGTTTCTTAATTGCTGCACTCATTGGGGACACGCCTTATCATCTTGGTGCTCTTGTTGCTCGCCGCTTGTCTAACAAGGGGCCTATATTTGGAGGAATTATTGCTTCACGCGTTTTAGCATATTTAGAGCTTCCTCTTGACCCTAATGATGTAAAAATAACTCCTATGAGGCTCGATATTGCTGCTATGAAGAGTCATCAATTTGTTACAACCGACTCTAGTTTAGATAAGATTGTCTATAGAATATTGTTTGCTGACGGGGAAGAGAGGGAAATCGTTTTGCCGCAGCCAGATTTGTTCAGTATTGACAGGAAACCATGGTCGCGCACTAAGGAGGAGGTGGATGAGCAATTGAAGATACAAGGCTTCCACCAGCAGCATGACTCCGAGAACGCCGAGCCCTCCTACGACTACACCGTCACGTATCCGAATGCTTCTTCTAGCACATACCCGGAATATGATCCATCTTCGTACTACGGAGGTGCTACTTCATGGGCACCATGGGATTGATCTCCACTTAGGCCAAAAGCCTAAGCTTGGGGGGAGGTATACCGGCATCACTCATTCTTTGCATATTATGGTTGCTGGATACTTGTACATACTTGTTTAGTTTCTTTGAGTGGTTTTCTAATGAGAGGGAGATGATATTTGGGGAAGTGCTGCCTGAAAACAGATTTTGGACTGTTAATAAAAAAATTCGTGCGCACAGCCAGAACGTTATTTTGAGCTGCCAATTTTTGTGCATGTTCCCCAGGTTGTTATCTAACTTTCATTAGTTGAACACTTTTCGAGCTGAGCAACGGAAGATTTTTGTAAAAATCGATTTCTGTACTGCTGTCAGGTTTTGGCAGATTTCTGCCATCCTGCTTTTCTGTGATTCTTCTAGTTTTCATTCTTTTGTTTTTGCTCTGTTCCTTTCCTAAAACACAAAAAGACCAAAAATATTTCTGTTGTTTCTCTTCGCCATTTGTTTATCTTGGTTTCTTATTCCCATTTTGCTTTATTTGCTGTTGCTAGTTTGCTATAAGAAAACCCAAAAAGATTTTGCTTTGTTTGCTTGTTTCCTTTTGTTCTTGTTTCCAAATTCGAAAACACCAAAAATATTTGCTGTTCTTCTTTGGTTTTGTAAAGTTCTTTATGAGTTCAATGGTCTTCGGTGGCCGGAGCGTGGTTTTCATTCCATATTATTCAAGCTACACAAGTGAAAAGGCAATAATGATGATCTACGACAATCTGATTGTGGTGAGAGGCTGGTATGAACTCTATTTGTTTTCATTTTTGTACATATACTCATCCATGTGAGCATACTTGGTTGGTGTGTGAGGTATATGTCATCTAAGAAAATCTAGTAGTTCATGATCTCTCATGTTTAGCTCCAATCTATTAATATGAGTAGCATGTCATGAATGTTTGCTTGCAATGTTTTATTCATAAATAGGTATGATATTGTGGTATCCTTCTCTGAATAATTCGTTTGAATTAACTTGGCACATGCTCACGCATGTATATGACTGAACAAGAGTCAATTAAGCCTCAATGATTTACATCGTCTCAGAGTTCTTGTATCACTTTTATGCCTCAGTTAATTTATTTTGACGCAAGAATGATTATGACAGTTACTGCTCTCTTGATTTGTCGCTCCCTAGTCTTTTGCTAGCCTTCACTTGTACTGAGCGGGAACCCTGCTCGTGCTTCCAAACCCCTGAAAACCAAGTTGTTCCAAAGTGTCCACCATAAATACCTATGCATGGCATTTCAAACCATTCCAAGTAAATTCTCATGCGCTACCTTTAAACCTTCAAAATGCTTCTCAATTTGTGTTAATGTTTCATAGCTCATGAGGAAGTATGTGGTGTTTATCTTTCAATCTTGTCATTTACTCTTGACGGACTTTCATATGGACTAGTGGCACATCCGCTTATCCAATAATTTTGCAAAAAGAGCGGCAATGGGGTTCCCGACCCGATTAATCAAACTTTACTAATAATTCTCTTCACATGTTTTGCTCTGATTCATCAGTAAGCAACTTAATTTCGCAAATAGACACTCCTCCATGGTATGTGATTGATGGAAGGCACCCGAGGATTCGGTTAGCCATGGCTTGTGTAAGCAAAGGTTCGGGGGAGTGTCACCCATAATAAAACTAAAATACGTGTGTACACAAAAGAGAAGAGGGATGATCTACCTTGCTGGTAGAGATAACGTCCTTCATGGGAGCCGCTCTTGAAAGTCCGGTTGGCGAGGTAGTTGGTGTACCCATTACCATTCGTTGACAACAAAAAACACCTCTCAAAACAATTTTACTCCTGTTTTAAAAATGAAAAGCTCTAGCGCATGTTAATCCCTGCTTCCCTCTGCGAAGGGTCAATCTTTTACTTTTACATTGAGTCTCCATCCTTTCTTTGAGTACTTTCTTGAGAGCACAATTGTCATTCTTAGTGTAATATGCTTATCTCAAAATATGATTGATTGTGGTATAACTTTGATGCTTTTATCTTTGACAATCACTGTTTCTAGTCTTTCTATGAACTTCAGAGGTGCCTGAGCATTTATGTTTTGCTGATCAAATATGGGCAAGCGAGATACCACTCTATCATACTCTTTTATGAACATTGCAATCCTGCTTATATACATGATTCATGATGCTTATTATTAATTGTTGGTACCTTTCCATGATTGACATAGCTATTAGATGATCTTATTTGCATGTATCTTATTATGAACTGCCTAAGTGTTAGCCATAGCATGAGAATATTTTCATCATATGAACAAATGTGTTCGTGAAAGTTCTTTTATCGCTCGGTTGTTAAGCTGAATTGCTTGAGGACAAGCAATAAGCTAAGCTTGGGGGAGTTGATACGTCCAAAACGTATCTACTTTCCCGAACACTTTTGCTATTGTTTTGCCTCTAATTTGTGTATTTTGGATGCAACTAACACGGACTAACGCTGTTTTCAGCAGAACTGTTCTGGTGTCTCGTTAGGAAAATCCTCGGAATTTATGCGAAAGGTCCTATTTTACCAGAATACTGACAGAGCCAGAAGGGCAAGCCAGGTGGGGGCCCGAGGGCCCCACACACTAGGTCGGCGCGGCCCAGGAAGGGCCCGCGCGGCCCTAGTGTGTGGCGGCCTCGGCTGGCCCCGGACACCCTCTTTCGGACTACTTATTGCCTTCGACCTAAAAACGCACGGGGGAGAAGTCGAAGTTGCCAGAAACCCCCAGAACGCCGCCACATCGCGAAACTCCGTCTCGGGAGCCAGAAGTCTCCGTTCTGGCACTCCGCCGGGACGGGGAATTGGAGGAGATCATCGCCATCATCACCACCGACGCCTCTCCATCGACCAGCAATGTTTCCCCCATCCATGTGTGAGTAATTCCCCTGCTGTAGGCTGAAGGGGATGGTAGGGATTGGATGAGATTAGTCATGTAATAGTATAAGATTGTTAGGGCATAGTGCCTAGTGTCCGTAATTGGTACTTTGATGATATTGTTGCAACTTGTTATGCTTAATGCTTGTCACTAGGGCCCGAGTGCCATGATCTCAGATCTGAACATGTTATTATTTCATCATGATATTCATTGTTTATGGTCTTACCGCAAGTTGTATACACATGTCGTTGTCCGGAACCAATGGCCCCGAAGTGACGAAATCGGGACAACCGGAGGGGATGGTAGTGATGTGAGGATCACATGTGTTCACGGAGTGTTAATGCTTTGCTCCGGTACTCTATTAAAAGGAGTACCTTAATATCCAATGAGATTCCCTTGAGGCCCGGCTGCCACCGGTTGGTAGGACAAAAGATGTTGTGCAAGTTTCTCATTGCGAGCACGTACGACTATAATTGGAACACATGCCTATTGATTGCTTTGTACTTGGACACCGTTTTATTATTATCCGCAAATGCCCTGCTTGATTGTTACATGAGTTTCTCTCATCCATGCAACGCCCGTTATCCGTCCCCGTGCCTACAGTATTTTAATCCTGCTGTTTACTATAATCACTACTGCTGTCTCTGTTACTCTGTCGCTGTTATTTCACTACTCGCTACTTGCTATAAAATTGTTACTACTTGATAAACTCTTGCGAGCAAGTCCGTTTCCAGTGCAGCTGAATTGACAACTCCGTTGTTAAGGCTTTCAAGTATTCTTTGTCTCCCCTTGTGTCGAATCAATAAATTGGGTTTTACTACCCGCGAAGACTGCTGCGATCCCCTATACTTGTGGGTTATCAGAGCCTCCTACTTCTGAGAGGATCCTCTTCTCCTTCAGGGAGAGCAACTGGCTGGATGGACTCGCACGTGCTCTTCAGGAAGCACTTGCCCGTCTGTGCGGGCAGAACGGGGTAGCACTCTTAGCGTCTCGCTATGCTCACCTCGTGAGGCGTGATGCCGCAGGAGTACCCATGGAGCTGTAGCCCCACCCCAAGTTGAGGCACCACGCTGAGCATCTGGACTTCATGCTGTACCACACTCAGCAGGATCTGGACAACGCCACTCCTACGCCAACCAGACTCACCTCGCACTGGCTAATCATGCCGATGCAATCAAGATGCTTGCCAAGGACCGCAAGTCACTTCGCCTGCAGCGTGCCAAGAAGGACGCTACCATCACGCGCCTTCGCGCCAAGATAGCATCCTTGGAGGCCACTGTCAAGGCCCAAGAGGACCAGCTGAGAGAGATGGAAGATGAAGGTGAAGACATTCAGGGAGGAGGAGCCTTCCTGAGTGATGACGATGACTTCGAGGAGGACGAGAACACTGACATCGAGGACTACGAGTTCCTGGAGGCCGGACCCGATGACTTCGTCCCGATCGATGTTGATGAGGAGGAGTAGTTGCACTAGATCACTTATGTAGGTGTGAGTTGTATCCCGTCCCTTGTATCGTAGCATGAGAAGTGGTTCTTAAAACCATGGGAAGTGTTAGTTTGTAATGTGTGATGTTGAATGAATGAATGAATGTTTGTGTTTGTCATCAAAAGAATTCAAGTTTTAAATTTTTGAACTTACCCAAAATAAGCCATAGAAAATTCCCTCTCATCTCATGATCTATCTCAATGTTCAGATGGCCCCTCCAACCCGTGGTGCAAATCAAGACGCCATGATGCAACTGCTGCAGACCCTGATGGCCGACAGGAAGACTGACAGAGCTGAACGCCAAGCCAACATCGCAACACTGCAAAACCTTGCCAACCAAGGCCATGGGAATCATGACCACCCCGGATCAAAACTCAAGAACTTCCAGAACACCAACCCTCCGGTGTTTAGCGAGACCGAAGAACCCCTCGATGCCGACGACTGGCTCCAGACCATGGAGAACAACCTAGAAGTGGCGGGAGTTGAAGCCGCCGACAAGGTCTTGTTCGCAACCCATTACCTTGCCAGACCAGCCCGAGCCTGGTGGACTAGCACCCGTGCCATGAACGCAGGTCAAGTCATGACTTGGGAAGATTTCAAGCTCAAGTTTAGCAAGTACCACGTGCCCCCGGGTCTAATCAAGAAGATGAGGGATGAGTTCCGCGAACTCAAACAAGGACGGATGACGGTGGTAGAATACCACGACCGGTTCCTTACACTGTCAAGGTACGCCCCCGACGAGACCGACACCACCGAGAAGAGGCAGGAGAGATTCCTGAACGGACTGCATGACGAGATGCAGACTGTGCTAGTCAACATCCCCTTTGCCGACCTTGAAACCTTGGTGGACTCCGCCATCCAGATGGAAGGCAAGCTCAACCAAGCCAACGAGAACCGCAAACACCGCATGATGCACCACAGTGGGCCCATCAATGCCCCGAAGTATCGCCCTAGCTCAAGCGGACGTTTCGCCCCAAGAAACAACAAGCCCCAGATGCAGACTTCACGCCCGGGTTATCAGAACCGGAGTGGAGGAAACTCCAGACTAGGAGGCCACAACAACAACAACAACAACAACTTCAACCGCGCTCCGCCCAGAGCCCCCAACAACAACAACAACAACACCAACACCGCTCCAAGGACTGGGAGCAACGCCATCCCCGTCGCCCCCAAGGACAAGTCCACCATCACTTGCTATGAGTGTGGAGTGGTGGGACACTACTCCAACGAGTGCCCCAAGAGGTTAGCCAAGAATGCCGCCAACACCGCTGCCCCTGCTCAGCAGCAACGCCGCGTCTCCACCGGCCGAAAGTTCGCCCCAAACAACCCCAATAACCGCAACGGCCGTCTCTTCCACATGAACGCCGAAGAAGCTCAGGAAGCATCAGATGTTGTACTGGGTATGTTTTCTGTCAACTCAGTACCCGCCAGAGTGTTGTTTGATTCTGGAGCATCGCATTCTTTTGTCACTGAATACTTTGCATGCACAAGTAAAATCCAACCCATCAGTTTGAAGCATGTTATGATAGTTCAAATACCTGGGTCAACCACCAAAGCTAGAAAATTTTGCAAAGATGTGCCTATCAGAATCCATGAAGTAGATTTTTATGCCAATCTGATTGTTCTGGGAACCAAAGGTTTGGAAGTCGTGCTAGGAATGGACTCGATGTCAAAACACCATGGACTGATTGATTGTGCTAAGAAAGCCATCACCATGACTAGTAGCACCGGTATCCTAGTAGAACATGTATCTGAAAGACTGCCCAGAAAGTTTACCTGCAACCAAAGTGTAGCCAAGCCAACTCTGGATCAGATCAGGGTCGTTTGTCGATACCCTGATGTGTTTCCGGATGATCTACCCGGTATGCCCCCTGATCGGGATATCGAGTTTATCATCGAGTTAATCCCCGGAACTAGACCTATAGCCCAGAGAGCCTATAGTATGAACCCAACAGAACTAGTGGAGCTGAAGAAACAACTTGATGATATGTTAGCCAAAGGTTTGATCCAACCAAGTGCCTCACCCTGGAGATCCCCAGTTTTGTTTGTGGACAAGAAGGATGGTGCCTGATGGCGCGTGAGACACACGTCTATTGGGAACCCCAAGAGGAAGGTGTGATGCGTACAGCAGCAAGTTTTCCCTCAGTAAGAAACCAAGGTTATCGAACCAGTAGGAGATGAAGGCCACGTGAAGGTTGTTGGTGGAGGAGTGTAGTGCGGCGCAACACCAGGGATTCCGGCGCCAACGTGGAACCTGATGCGTGCAGTCGACACGTCCGTTGGGAACCCCAAGAGGAAGGTGTGATGCGTACAGTAGCAAGTTTTTTCCCTCAGAAAGAAACCAAGGTTTATCGAACCAGGAGGAGCCAAGAAGCACGTTGAAGGTTGATGGCGGAGGAGTGTAGTGCGGCGCAACACCAGGGATTCCGGCGCCAACGTGGAACCTGCACAACACAATAACAGAACTTTGCCCCAACGTAACAGCGAGGTTGTCAATCTCACCGGCTTGCTGTAAACAAAGGATTAGATGTATAGTGTGGATGATTATGGTTGTTTGCGAAGAACAATAAAGAACAATTGCTGTAGATTGTATTTCAGATGTAAAGAATAGGACCGGGGTCCACATATCACTAGTGGTGTCTCTCCCATAAGATAGCAGATGTTGGGTGAACAAATTACAGTTGGGCAATTGACAAATAAAGAAGGCATAACAATGCACATACATATATCATGATGAGTACTATGAGATTTAATCAGGGCATTACGACAAAGTACATAGACCGCTATCCAAGCATGCATCTATGCCTAAAAAGTCCACCTTCGGGTTATCATCCGAACCCCTCCAAGTATTAAGTTGTAAACAACGGACAATTGCATTAAGTATGGTGTGTAATGTAATCAACACAAATATCCTTAGACAAAGCATCGATGTTTTATCCCTAGTGGCAACAACACATCCACAACCTTAGAACTTTCCGTCACTCGTCCCAGCATTTAATGGAGGCATGAACCCACTATCGAGCATAAATACCCCCTCTTGGAGTCACAAGTATCAACTTGGCCAGAGCCTCTACTAGCAACGGAGAGCATGCAAGAACATAAATAACATATATGATAGATTGATAATCAACTTGACATAGTATTCAATATTCATCGGATCCCAACAAACACAACATGTATGATTACAAATAGATGATCTTGATCATGATAGGCAGCTCACAAGATCTAACATGATAGCACAATGAGGAGAAGACGACCATCTAGCTACTGCTATGGACCCATAGTCCAGGGGTGAACTACTCACACATCGATCCGGAGGCGATCATGGCGATGAAGAGACCTCCGGGAGATGATTCCCCTCTCCGGTAGGGTGCCGGAGGCGATCTCGTGAATCCCCCGAGATGGGATTGGCGGCGGCGGCGTCTCTGGAAGGTTTTCCGTATCGTGGCTCTCGGTACTGGGGGTTTCGCGACGGAGGCTTTAAGTAGGCGGAAGGGCAGGTCAAGAGGCGCCACGGGGCCCCACACAACAGGCTGGCGCGGCCAGGGCTTGGGCCGCGCCGCCCTGTTGTCTGGCCACCTCGTGGCCCCACTTCGTCTATCCCTCGGACTTCTGGAAGCTTCGTGCAAAAATAGGACCCTGGGCGTTGATTTCGTCCAATTCCGAGAATATTTCCTTACTAGGATTTCTGAAACAAAAAACAGCAGAAAACAAGCAATCGGCTCTTCGACATCTCGTCAATAGGTTAGTGCCGGAAAATGCATAAATATGACATATAATGTGTATAAAACATGTGAGTATCATCATAAAAGTAGCATGGAACATAAGAAATTATGGATACGTTTGGGACGTATCAGAACCTGCACAACACAATCAAAATACTTTGCCCCAACTTAACAGTGAGGTTGTCAATCTCACCGGCTTGCTGTAAACAAAGGATTAAACGTATGGTGTCGAGAATGATGTTTGTTTGCGAAGAACAACAGAGAACAGAGATTGCAGTAGATTGTATTTCAGATGTAAAAGAATGGACCGGGGTCCACAGTTCACTAGTGGTGTCTCTCCAATAAGAAATAGCATGTTGGGTGAACAAATTACAGTTGGGCAATTGACAAATAGAGATGGCATAACAATGCACATACATATCATGATGACTACTATGAGATTTAATTAGGGCATTACGACAAAGTACATAGACCCCTATCCAGCATGCATCTATGACTAAAAAGTCCACCTTCGGGTTAGCATCCACACCCCTTCCAGTATTAAGTTGCAAACAACAGACAATTGCATTAAGTATGGTGCATAATGTAATCAACACAAATATCCTTAGACAAAGCATTGATGTTTTATCCCTAGTGGCAACAGCACATCCACAACCTTAGAACTTTCTCGTCATCGTCCCGGATTCAATGGAGGCATGAACCCACTATCGAGCATAAATACTCCTCTTGGAGTCACAAGTATCAACTTGGCCGAGCCTCTACTAGCAACGGAGAGCATGCAAGAACATAAACAACATATATATGATAGTTCAATAATCAACTTGACATTGTATTCCATATTCATCGGATCCCAACAAACACAACATGTAGCATTACAAATAGACGATCTTGATCATGATAGGCAGCTCACAAGATCTAAACATGATAGCACAAGAGGAGAAGACAACCATCTAGCTACTGCTATGGACCCATAGTCCAAGGATGAACTACTCACACATCAGTCCGGAGGCGATCATGGTGATGTAGAGTCCTCCGGGTGACGATTCCCCTCTCCGGCAGGGTGCCGGAGGCGATCTCCTGAATCCCCCGAGATGGGATTGGCGGCGGCAGCGTCTCTGGAACTTTTTCCGTATCGTGGCTCTCGGTAATAGGGTTTTCGTGACGGAGAGTATAAGTAGGTGGAAGGGCAGAGTCGGGAGGCTCACGAGGGGCTCACAGCATAGGGCGGCGCGGGCCCCACCCTGGCCGTGCGGCCCTGTGGTGGTGGCGCCTTGTGGCCCCACTTCGTATCCTCTTCGGTCTTCTGGAAGCTCCGTGGAAAAATAAGACCCTGGGCGTTCGTTTCGTCCAATTCCGAGAGTATTTCCTGTGTAGGATTTCTGAAACCAAAAACAGCACAAAACAGGAACTGGCGCTTCGGCATCTCGTTAATAGGTTAGTGCCGGAAAATGCGTATAAATGACATAAAGTATGTATAAAACATGTGAGTATTATCATAAAACTAGCATGGAACATAAGAAATTATAGATACGTTTGAGACGTATCTAGCATCCCCAAGCTTAGTTCCTATTCGCCCTCGAGTAGGTAAACGATAACAAGGATAATTTCTGAAGTGACATGCTATCATAATCTTGATCAATACTATTGTAAAGCATATGAGATGAATGAAGTGATTCGAAGCAATGGTAAAGACAATGATTAAACAACTGAATCATATAGCAAAGACTTTTCATGAATATTACTTTCAAGACAAGCATCAATAAGACTTGCGTAGGAGTTAACTCATAAAGCAATAGATTCTTAGTAGAAAGTTTTGAAGCAACACAAAGGAAGATATAAGTTTCAGCGGTTGCTTTCAACTTCAACATGTATATCTCATGGATGTATATCTCATGGATAATTGTCAACACAAAGTAATATGATGAATGCAAATAAGCAAGTATGTAGGAATCAATGCACACAGTTGACACAAGCGTTTGCTTCTAAGATAGAAAGAAGTAGGTAAACTGACTCAACATAAAGTAAAAGAAAGGCCCTTCGCAGAGGGAAGCATGGATTACTATTTTTGTGCTAGAGCTTTTCATTTTGAAAACATAGAAATAATTTTGTCAACGGTAGTAATAATTCATATGTGTTATGCATAAAACATCCTATAAGTTGCAAGCCTCATGCATAGAATACCAATAGTGCTCGCACATTGTCCTAATTAGCTTGGATTTACATGGATTGTCATTGCATAACATATGTTTCAACCAAGTGTCACAAAGGGGTACCTCTATGTCGCCTGTACAAAGGTCCAAGGAGATAGATCGCATTTGATTTCTCGTTTTTGATAGATCTCAACTAAGGACATCCATACCGGGACAACATAGACAACAGATAATGGACTCCTCTTTAATGCTTAAGCATTCAACAACGAATAATATTCTCATAAGAGATTGAGGATTGATGTCCAAACTGAAACTTCCACCATGATTCATGGCTTTGGTTAGCGGCCCAATGTTCTTCTCTAACAATATGCATACTCAAACCATTTGATCATGATAAATCACCCTTACTTCAGACAAGACGAACATGCATACCAACTCACATGATATTCAACAAAGGTGTAATAGTTGATGGCGTCCCCAGAAACATGGTTACCGCTCAACAAGCAACTTATAAGAAATAAGATACATAAGTAACATATTCAATACTACAATAGTTTTTAAGCTATTTTCCCATGAGCTATGTATTGCAAAGACAAAGAATGAAATTTTAAAGGTAGCACTCAAGTAATTTACTTTGGAATGGCAGAGAAATACCACATAGTAGGTAGGTATGGTGGACACAAATGGCATAGTTTTTGGCTCAAGGATTTGGATGCACGAGAAGAATTCCCTCTCAGTACAAGGCTTTGGCTAGCAAGGTTGTTTGAAGCAAACTCAAGTATGAACCGGTACAGCAAAACTTACTTAAGAACATATTGCAAGCATTATAAGACTCTACACTGTCTCCTTGTTGTTCAAACACTTCACCAGAAAATATCTAGACTTTAGAGAGACCAATCATGCAAACCAAATTTCAACAAGCTCTATGGTAGTTCTTCATTAATAGGTGCAAAGTACATGATGCAAGAGCTTAACATGATCTATTTGAGCACAAAAATTTCCAAGTATCAAATTATTCAAGACAATATACCAATTACCACATGAAGCATTTTCTATTTCCAACCAAATAACAATGAACGAAGCAGTTTCAACCTTCGCCATGAACATTAAAAGTAAAGCTAAGAACACCAGTGTTCATATGAACGAGCGGAGCGTGTCTTTCTCCCAAACAAAGAATGCTAGGATCCGAGTTTATTCAAACAAAAACAAAAACATACAAACGCTCCAAGTAAAGCACATAAGATGTGACAGAATAAAAATATAGTTTCACTAGAGGTGACCTGATAAGTTGTCGATGAAGAAGGGGATGCCTTGGGCATCCCCAAGCTTAGATGCTTGAGTCTTCTTGAAATATGCAGGGATGAACCACGGGGGCATCCCCAAGCTTAGACTTTTCACTCTTCTTGATCATATTGTATCATCCTACTCTCTTGATCCTTGAAAACTTCCTCCACACCAAACTCAAAACAAACTCATTAGAGGGTTAGTGCATAATCAAAAATTCACATATTCAGAGGTTACATAATCATTCTTAACACTTCTGGACATTGCACAAAGCTACTGAAAGTTAATGGAACAAAGAAATCCATTCAACATAGCAAAAGAGGCAATGCGAAATAAAAGGCAGAATCTGTCAAAACAGAACAGTCCGTAAAGACGAATGTTTCAGGGGCACTTAACTTTCTCAGATGAAAAAGCTCAAATTGAATGAAAGTTGCGTACATATCTGAGGATCACACACGAAAATTGGCAGATTTTTCTGAGTTACCTACAGGGAGGTCTACTCAAATTCGTGACAGCAAGAAATCTGTTTCTGCGCAAGGTAATCCAAATCTAGTATCATCCTTACTATCAAAGACTTTACTTGGCACAACAATGCAATAAAATAAAGATAAGGAGAGGTTGCTACAATAGTAACAACTTCCAAGACTCAAATATAAAACAAAAGTGCAGAAGTAAAATAATGGGTTGTCTCCCATAAGCGCTTTTCTTTAACGCCTTTCAGCTAGGCGCAAAAAGTGTGAATCAAGTATTATCAAGAGATGAAGCATCAACATCAATAGGTATCTTAGATGCTCCATTATCTATATTTCCCATAGTGGTGCTAAGGGCTTTATCAATTTTAGGCTTATAATAATTCTTTGGCTTAGGCACTTTAGAGACATACATGAATTTTTGCTCCTTACCCACATAAGCTTTCTCCTTAAACTTAAGAGAAGAAAAAGTTGAACCCAAGGTTCCCATGGCTTTTTCAAGTTCACCAATCCTATGGGTTTGATTATCATGGATAGCACAAGTTTCTATGACAGTAATTCTTTCATCAATTCCTCCTAGAGATTTATCAAGTTTATCAGTATTATCAAGTAATATTCCCAATTTAGTTTCAACAATTGGAAGATTTTTCTCTATGGCCTCCAACTTTTTCATGACATATTCAAGAGAGATTTCAATTTTAGCTTCATTAACAGGTGGTATTCCAACTAGACTCTCAATAATGCAACTAGCTTCTAAAGCAGGAGTGCCTAGGAAATTACCTCCCGCAAGAGTATCAAGAACATACCTATTCCAGCTAGAGATACCAACATAAAAGTTCCTAAGTAGGATAATAGTGGAGTGTTTCTTAGTGCACCTATGATGAGCATCACTAATTCTATACCAAGCATATTTAAAACATTCTCCCCCTTGTTGCTTAAACGAACGAACTTCAACTTCAGGATTACTCATTTTTAGCAATAGTAAATAAAGCAAACTAAATAAAGTAGAGTAAATGCAAGTAACTATTTTTTTGTGTTTTTAATATAGAGAATGCAAACAAGACAGTAAATAAAGTAAATGCAAGTAACTAATTTTTTGTATTTTTGATATGGAGAAAGCAAACAAAGCAGTAAATAAAGTAAAGTAAAGCAAGACAAAAACAAAGTAAAGAGATTGGATGTGGGAGACTCCCCTTGCAGCGTGTCTTGATCTCCCCGGCAACGGCGCCAGAAAAATTGCTTGATGGCGCGTGAGACACACGTCTGTTGGGAACCCCAAGAGGAAGGTGTGATGCGTACAGCAGCAAGTTTTTCCTCAGTAAGAAACCAAGGTTATCGAACCAGTAGGAGATGAAGGCCACGTGAAGGTTGTTGGTGGAGGAGTGTAGTGCGGCGCAACACCGGGATTCCGGCGCCAACGTGGAACCTGCACAACACAATCAAAATACTTTGCCCCAACTTAACAGTGAGGTTGTCAATCTCACCGGCTTGATGTAAACAAAGGATTAAACGTATGGTGTGGAGAATGATGTTTGTTTGCGAAGAACAACAGAGAACAGAGATTGCAGTAGATTGTATTTCAGATGTAAAAGAATGGACCGGGGTCTACAGTTCACTAGTGGTGTCTCTCCAATAAGAAATAGCATGTTGGGTGAACAAATTACAATTGGGCAATTGACAAATAGAGAGGGCATAACAATGCACATACATATCATGATGAGTACTATGAGATTTAATTAGGGCATTACGACAAAGTACATAGACCGCTATCCAGCATGCACCTATGCCTAAAAAGTCCACCTTCGGGTTAGCATCCGCACCCCTTCCAGTATTAAGTTGCAAACAACATACAATTGCATTAAGTATGGTGCGTAATGTAATCAACACAAATATCCTTAGACAAAGCATTGATGTTTTATCCCTAGTGGCAACAAGCACATCCACAACCTTAGAACTTTCACATCACCTGTCCCAGATTCAATGGAGGCATGAACCCACTATCGAGCATAAATACTCCCTCTTGGAGTCACAACCATCAACTTGGCCAGAGCCTCTACTAGCAACGGAGAGCATGCAAGAACATAAACAACATATATATGATAGTTCAATAATCAACTTGACATTGTATTCCATATTCATCAGATCCCAACAAACACAACATGTAGCATTACAAATAGACGATCTTGATCATGATAGGCAGCTCACAAGATCTAAACATGATAGCACAAGAGGAGAAGACAATCATCTAGCTACTTCTATGGACCCATAGTCGATGGATGAACTACTCACACATCAGTCCGGAGGCGATCATGGTGATGTAGAGTCCTCCGGGTGATGATTCCCCTCTCCGGCAGGGTGCCGGAGGCGATCTCCTGAATCCCCCGAGATGGGATTGGCGGCGACGGCGTCTCTGGAACTTTTTCCGTATCGTGGCTCTCGCTAATAGGGTTTTCGCGACGGAGTGTATAAGTAGGCGGAAGGGCAGAGTCGGGAGGCTCACGAGGGGCCCACACCATAGGGCGGTGCGGGCCCCACCCTGGTCGCGCGGCCCTGTGGTGGCGGCGCCTCGTGGCCCCACTTCGTATCCTCTTCGGTCTTCTGGAAGCTCCGTGGAAAAATAAGACCCTGGGCGTTCGTTTCGTCCAATTCCGAGAATATTTCCTGTGTAGGATTTCTGAAACCAAAAACATCACAAAACAGGAACTGGCGCTTCGGCATCTCGTTAATAGGTTAGTGCCGGAAAATGCGTATAAATGACATAAAGTATGTATAAAACATGTGAGTATTATCATAAAACTAGCATGGAACATAAGAAATTATAGATACGTTTGAGACGTATCAGTGCCACTCGCTTATGTACGGATTACCGTAAGCTTAACGATGTCACCATCAAGAACAAGTACCCCCTATACAAGATAGAAGACCTGTTCGATCAGTTGACCGGTGCCAAAGTGTTCTCTAAGATTGATCTTAGGACTGGTTATCATCAGCTGAAGATTCGTGCCACTGATATTCCAAAGACTGCCTTTACCACCAGATATGGGTTGTATGAGTACAAAGTCATGTCGTTTGGATTAAACAATGCCCCAGCTTATTTCATGAACCTCATGAATAAGATCTTCATGAACTTTTTGGATAAGTTTATCGTTGTCTTCATCGATGACATTCTTATCTACTCCAAATCCGATGAGGAACATGAGCAACATTTGGAGATTGTCCTAGAAACCCTTAGACAACACAAGTTGTACGCCAAGTTCAGCAAATGCGAGTTTTGGTTGAAGGAAGTAGGATTCCTGTGACAGATCTTGTCTGCAGGAGGAATTTCCGTAGATCCCGCCAAGATTAAAACTGTTACAGAATGGCAAGCCCCAACCACTCAGACCGAGGTCCGCGCTTTTCTTGGATTAGCCGGATATTACCGCAGATTTGTCGAAGGCTTTTCAAGCATAGCTAGACCAATGACCCAACTGTTGAAGAAGGATAAGAAGTTTGAGTGGACTGACAAATGTGAAGAAAGTTTCCAGCAACTTAAGAGTAGATTGACCTCAGCCCCAATTCTGATCATGCTGGACATCACCAAGCCCTTTGACGTCTATTGCGACGCCTCCAAGATTGGTCTTGGATGTGTGCTTATGCAAGAAGGCAAAGTGATATCATACCTATCAAGACAACTGAAGCAACATGAGCAGAATTATCCAACCCATGACTTAGAGCTTGCAGTCATAGTCTTAGCCTTGAAAGTTTGGCGTCATTACCTCATGGGTAATCGATGCGAGATCTACTCCGACCACAAGAGCCTGAAGTATATCTTCACCCAGAAGGAGCTGAATATGAGGCAGCGCAGATGGATAGAATTGATCAAGGATTACGACATGGAAATTCACTACCACCCCGGTAAGGCCAATGTGGTAGCAGATGCCCTGAGTCGACTGCCGTGTCAGTTGAACTCCATGATCGCAATCGAGCAACCCAGCCTGTTTCATGAGTTTGAACAGTTTAGACTTGAACTAGTTAATGAAGGATTCCTAGCCAGCATAGAGCTTCAACCCACCTTGATTAGCTAGATCAAGGAAGCCCAGAAAGGAAACACTAGCATCGACGGAATCAAGAGCCAAATCACTGCAGGAAAAGCACCAGGATTCACCGTAGATGAAGCCGGAGTTCTTTGGTACAAAGGACGCCTATGTGTGCCAGCAGATTCTGAGCTGAAGCAAGTCATCCTGAAGGAAGCCCATGACACCCTTTACTCAATTTATCCCGGAGGTACCAAGATGTATCAAGACCTGAAGGAACAATTCTGGTGGCATGGAATGAAGAGAGAAATTGGAAGCTACATCGCCAAGTGTGATATCTGTCAGCGAGTCAAGGCGGAACATCAGCGACCCGTAGGATTGCTGCAGCCACTGCAGATTCCAGAATGGAAGTGGGACTCGGTAGGAATGGACTTTATCACAGGTTTGCCCAAATCCAGCAAAGGAAATGATTCTATATGGGTAGTTGTTGATAGGTTAACCAAGGTAGCCCATTTCATCCCCATCAAGACCACATACCAAGGCCCAAAGTTAGCTGAGTTGTACATCTCCAGAATAGTCGCCCTGCACGGAACCCCGAAATCGATTGTGTTAGATAGAGGATCCCAATTCACCTCAAGATTCTGGCAGAAAGTGCATGAAGGACTAGGAACCCGGCTGAATTTCAGCACCGCCTATCATCCGCAGACCGATGGACAGACGGAAAGGGTCAACCAGATACTGGAGGACATGTTGAGAGCATGTGTACTGCAAGATGGATCCAAATGGGAAGACTGCCTGCCTTACGCAGAATTCTCTTATAACAACAACTACCAAGCCAATTTACAAATGGCCCCCTTTGAAGCCCTGTACGGAAGGAAGTGCCGTACCCCTCTGAATTGGTCAGAAGTTGGAGAGAGCCAAGTCTTTGGACCAGATGTTCTTCGTGAAGCCGAAGAGAAGGTGCAGAAGATCCGCGAGTACCTCAAGACGGCGCAATCAAGATAGAAGAGCTACGCCGACAACAGACGCCGAGAGATGACCTTCGAGATCGGAGATTTTGTCTATCTCAAAGTACCCCCCCTGAAAGGAATGCAGAGATTCCAACTGAAAGGAAAGCTTGCACCTCGATATGTCGGACCCTTCAAAGTTTTTGAGTTGCCGAGGCGAAGTACCGTACCAACTGGAGTTACCAGAAGAAATGTCGGCTGTGCACGACGTGTTTCACATCTCCTTACTCCGGAAGTGTCTAGAAGTCCCCGAGAAGACCGAAGTGTTCAAGAACATCGATCACAGATCGGTGGACATCCACAAGGACTTGATGTACCGCGAAGTGCCGATTTGCATACTGGAAGAAGCTTTCAGAACCACCCGCACCCGAAGCATCAAGTTCCTGAAGATACAATGGAGCAACCATACCGAAGATGAAGCCACTTGGGAACGCGAAGACTATATGAAGAAGGAGAACCCAGATCTCTTTAGTACCTAATTTTCTTTTAGATCTCGGGACGAGATCTTTTGTAAGGGGGAAGGGTTTGTAACATCCCAAATTTCAAATAAAGGAAGAAGAAGAATTTCAAAGATCCAAAATTTAGAACCAACAAAAACTTTTATTTGCATCTAGTGCTATGCATAGGACTTGTGCATTTTTGTGTGATATGCCATGATGAGTGCTTATATGTTTATGTGCTAAACCCTAAAACCCTAAGTAGATCAAGAAAAGATCATAATTCAAATTAAATAAAAAGAAAAGAAATCAAATAAGAAAAACCCTAAAACCCTCACATATGGTTTATGCCATTTTCAAATCTTTACCCTACACCAAATTGACTTTCACCATTAGTTGTATTATGTTACTAAACACTTATTACAACTCTTGGAATCAAATAAACTCAAATCAAATCAAGTTTGAACTCAAAATGTGATCACATGTAATAATGGTCAATTCTGCCAATTACAATCTGGTCACTACTTTGAGCCCCTGGATTTCAAGATTGTCAAACCAAACAAATCCAATTCTTTGCACCTCATCCAAGAGCACATCAAGGTGAACAACTTTTGTAAAGACCACCATATCAAATTCATCCTGGATCAAAAACTATGTTGATGCAAAGTTGAGACTTTTTAACAATTTCAACAATCTCACACTTTGAAAATTTTGCTTTTCTTTTATTTTTGCAATGCCACCACCACCATTGTGTGTCTCTGGTCATTTGCAACCAATCCAACCCACTCAATTTCAAATTTTGGAACCACTTTGCAAAGAACAAATTTAGCAAGAATTTGAAATTGCAAATATGGCCAAATCTCAAACACTATTTGGAATAGTGTTGGCTCACCCTACCTTAACCATTGATGCCCTACCTGTCCCCTGGTCCCCTCTCTCTCTCACACCAGCATAGGCACCCTAGGAGCAAGGCCACACATGGCTATGCCATGGCCATGCCGGCCATGGTCACCATGTCCACCCAACCCCTCTCTCCTTCCTCGCCAGCCACGGCCACCGTGCCATTTCGTGCCACCTCGCACCCCTGCACCTGCCTACGCCAGCCATTGTCGAGGAGGAGCACGACAGTCGCCGGATGACGCGCGCCCAGCCATGCCGACGCCGTCACGCGTGCACGCCCGCAGACATGCCTTGGCCACGAGTCGCCTCGCCACCTCGCGCAGCCCCTGGCCCCCCTCTCTGCACGTCGAGCATCGCCGCACCACCACGAAGCTGCCAGACAACCTCGCGACCACGACCCGTGGCCGCCGCCGCCGGAGACGAGGAAGAAATCCCGCCGTTGCCGCGCCAGAACATCGCAGCACCCCGACCAAGTTAGGCACCTCCTAAGCTACCTGTCGCCACCCAGAGGACCGCCATGACGTACTGAACACCGCCGCGCCCTCGCCTAGCTCGATAGACCGCCGGAGAAGCCACTCCCATGTCGAGTTCGCCGAAGCACCACGGCCTCGCCGCGCCGCTATAAAAGGAGCCCTCCTCTCTTCGAATTCGACACACCACCACTCCTCCCTCTCACCACTGATCCTTCCTAGCCCCTCTCTCTTCCACATTAGCCACTCCCTCGCCGGAATTTGAAGCTCGTTGCCCGCGGAGGTGCTGAGAAGGGCGCCGTCGACTCAGGCCGCCGTTGGAGAAGCCGCTGCTTCCATCTGCTTCCTCGTCCTCGACAACCTCTCCGCAGCTCATCGCCGACCCTCGCCACGCCGCCGGTGAGTCTCCGACCCCCCCCCCACCGTCGCCGCGCCCGTGGCCATCTCTCGTCGGAGACGACGACGCTCGTCGTCCGTCCGATCCGCGTCTAATCCTACAGCGCGAAAGGAGCGTACCGCTTCGGCGGTTAAGACCCGCTGACGCGTGGACCCCACGCTGTCAGGCGGCCCGCTGCGCTGGACGCACTGCTGGGCCGGCCCATTTCCTTTTTCTTCTGTGTGGCCCGTTAGGTTTCCCGCCAGCCCGTTTCGTTTGAATTCCAAATTCCAGATTAAATCAATTTGCAAACTGATGCCATTTTCCACATTAAATAGGGACAAATCTACTTGGCCAAACTTCACAAATTTTATACCGTTGGAAAGCTAGTGAAAAGATCTACACAACCCCACTGGTCTCACTGTGAGATTCATTGTAGAAATAATGTGACAAAAAGAACAATTCAGAGACTTTTGCACATTCAAATAATTATTAAAAATCAACCAAAAGTGATATTAAGTTGATTTCAACTCTCATAGCTCACTTTTCACTTACACTAATTGTTTCTGCAAAAATATGGTGTGGTTACTTTGAGTGATCATGGCCTAGTTTAAATAAAGGACTATATGACTATTGTAGTCAAATGATATTGTCCAAAACTATTAGGTAAATCATATGAAGTGTTTTGCTTCATTTAAATCTTGTCCCAAGTACTTTCATATGAAGTTGTGACCCTGGTCTAAATACTCTCACATGAAATTACTTGGTGATATTAAATCATATTTAGTATTGTTAAATAGTATGAGGTTTTCTACCTCATTTAAATTATTTTCCCCAAATGATGATGATGAATGGTTGACCTTGGTCAACATAGATTCATACATGATTGTTGGAGGAAATTAAATCTTAAGAAGATTCAATGAGAGGAAATTATTTCCTCAAAGAACTATATGGAAACTATCATTTACATATGTAATGAGAGGAAATTATTTTTTCTTTAAGAAAGAAAACTAAACTCAAATAATATGTTATGTGTGTCATGAGATTAGAATAGTTTGTGTGAAGCCATTGTGTGCTTAGTATATATATTGAACCTTGTTGGGTGATTGTATCTCGTATTCGTTTTTAGACGCTAGTACCGGAGAATACCAAGAGGAGGAAGGCTTCTACCAAGAATAGGAAGAAGAGAACTGTGATCACTACCCCAACCAAGGCAAGCTAACATTCTTGCAAGTGCAAAGCCCTTTGGGGCAAGGCACCATTGATCTTACCTTACTTACCATGATCCCATCCTAAGTTTTTACCTTACAAGTTTTTACTTGGTTTATTTAAGAAGTTACTTTTATAGTTAACTTTGGTCTAAGTTTAGAATGTTACTAGAGTAGCAAAGTTAGTCTCAAAGATGGCCAAACAAGATAGCACCCCTCATTACTAGTGCTAGTGCTAACAACTAAATTGACTACTCTAGATGGGAACATGTGATTTTGAAATTATTTTGAAAACTTTGGAATGATGAGTCATTCTATTGAAAGATCTTTGAAGGTGAATATGACCTGAATGACATGGTGAACTTTTGATTAAAACTGATATTGGTTTGGATGCGATACCTTTCCAATTTTTGAGTACCCCCACAATACCTGATTATGGGTAGGGCTTAACTTGAAGTTTATACATCTTAGTATGGGTTCCCTCTAAACAAGCATCATAGGGGTTATGCCGAGGCTGCCTCCGTTGTATGGGAAATGATGTGAAATGAGGTGAATTGTACGGCCAAGCCCCGTGCGGTTCCCGGGTTGACGAGTTGGTCTTCACCGGGAGGCCAAGCTCATGGGGAGAGGTACCTATACTAGGGTATGTAAGTGAAAGGTTATGGTTGATGATCCGCGTACTGAGTTACGATGATTCGGGGTTATCCCCGACGGATGAAATCAAATGTTGTGGCACAAGTGTGCAACCTATGCAGAGTGTAAACCTATTCGAATAGCCGTGTCCACGGTTACGGACGGTTGGAAAGGCCATACAGTTTCCGGTGTCAGATTCTTGAAAATATTGATGAAGTGAATGGTGAATTGAACTGAATTGAATTGAATCACAACTGAGTTGTGGGAATGACACTAATGTTCCCACTTGAGTTAGTTAGCACATGAAAGAGTCTTTATCAAATACTTGTGAACTAAAATTGGCTTTATGCAAAAGAAACTAGAGCTTAGCACCCCTTACTATAATTGATAGCACTTACACTAGTATTAGTTTGCGAGTACTTAAAGTACTCACGGCTGTGTCCCTGGCTATTCAAATGGCCAGAATATGAAGAAGAGCAAAACTACCAAGGTGACGACCAGCAGGACGCCTACGACAACTAGGAGTCTTCCGACGTCAAGCGTTGGCCTGTGGACTAGAGAGTCCATTCTATTTACGCTTCCGCTATGAACTGTGTTCGTTGATCACTAGATCAACTATTTGTGTAATATGGATCATGTGATCTAAATTTGTAAGACAAGTATGGTTTGTAATGAATGATGACTTATGATATTCGACTGTTATGCCTCGCAACAACAATATTTCTGGGATTGCGATGAACGGCATAATAGGCATCTGGACTTAAAAATCTGGGTGTTGACACGCGACCCCCCCCTACTGCCTCCTATCCATTCTCCCCGCACGCCTCTCTCAAGCACCACTCGTCCTATAACAACTCCTCCCAACGCCGCCACGATGCGCAGACATGGAACCGACGACGGCGCTGGCCCCAGCTGGCCCTCGCCCCCAGCTCACCCCCTACATATCCTCCATAGCAGCTCCCAGTGCCGCCACGATGCGCAACCACACGGGACCGGCGGTGGCACGCCAGCACTGGCCCCGGCCGGTCCTCGCCCGCAGCTCGTCCGCCATCCTCCGCAGCTCGTCCCCCTCCATCTCCTCCACACACCAGTGGTGGTAGAGCCAACAAGGTCTCGACCGGCGGCATCACCGAGCTCGTCTCGACCGGCGGCTCCAGTGGGGATAAGCTAAGGATGAGGGGATGACCTGATTGCTTTTCTTCTTCTCTGTTCAAGGACTTTTCTGCAATCATGTCGGACCTAATTGTGAAATCTGCTATATATGTAAAACGTTACATGATTTCACAACTCATGCTGCTCCACCAAACCACTGCTGAGCGGGAAGTTGCCGTGGGAGTTAGAAATCCTTGTGGTGTACCTTTTCTTCAGTTCCCCGGCAACGGCGCCAGAAAAAGTCTTGCTGGTGTGAAGTTGATGAAGGAGAATTTATGCGCAACATTGAGTGGAACCCCAAGAGGAAGGTATGATGAGCACAGCAGGAAGTTTTCCTCAGTAAGAAACCAAGGTTTATCGACCAGTAGGAGAAAAAAGTTCTCTCCCGAGGTGTTGCGAACCAACTCGTGGCAGGGCGCACTGCCGGCGTCAGCGAGTGATACGTCTCAAACGTATCTATAATTTCTTATGTTCCATGCTACTTTTATGATGATACTCACATGTTTTATACACATTATATGTCATTATTATGCATTTTCCGGCACTAACCTATTGACGAGATGCCGAAGAGCCGATTGCTTGTTTTCTCGCTGTTTTTGGTTTCGAAATCCTAGTAAGGAAATATTCTCGGAATTGGACGAAATCAACGCCCAGGGGCCTATTTTTCCACGAAGCTTCAAGAAGTCCGAAGAGGAAACGAAGTGGGGCCACGAGGCGGCGCCACAGTAGGGCGGCGCGTCCCAGGTGCTGGTCGTGCGGCCCTAGCATGTGGGCCCCTCGTGACCCTCCCGACTCTGCCCTTCCGCCTACTTAAAGCCTTCGTCGCGAAACCCCCAGTACCGAGAGCCACGATACGGAAAACCTTCCAGAGACGCCGTCGCCGCCAATCCCATCTCGGGGGATTCAGGAGATCGCCTCCGGCACCCTGCCAGAGAGGGGAATCATCTTCCGGAGGTCTCTTTATCGCCATGATCGCCTCCGGATCGATGTGTGAGTAGTCCACCCCTGGACTATGGGTCCATAGCAGTAGCTAGATGGTTGTCTTCTCCTCATTGTGCTATCATGTTAGATCTTGTGAGCTGCCTATCATGATCAAGATCATCTATTTGTAATCCTTCATGTTGTGTTTGTTGGGATCCGATGAATATTGAATACTATGTCAAGTTGATTATCAATCTATCATATATGTTATTTATGTTCTTGCATGCTCTCCGTTGCTAGTAGAGGCTCGGCCAAGTTGATACTTGTGACTCCATGAGGGGTATTTATGCTCGATAGTGGGTTCATGCCTCCATTAAATCTGGGACAAGTGACGGAAAGTTCTAAGGTTGTGGATGTGCTCGTTGCCACTAGGGATAAAACATCGATGCTTTGTCTAAGGATATTTGTGTTGATTACATTACGCACCATACTTAATGCAATTGTCTGTTGTTTACAACTTAATACTGGAAGGGGTTCGGATGATAACCTGAAAGTGGACTTTTTAGGCATAGATGCATGCTGGATAGAGGTCTATGTACTTTGTCGTAATGCCCTGATTAAATCTCATAGTACTCATCATGATATATGTATGTGCATTGTTATGCCTTCTTTATTTGTCAATTGCCCAACTGTAATTTGTTGACCCAACATCTGCTATCTTATGGGAGAGACACCGCTAGTGAACTGTGGACCCCGGTCCTATTCTTTACATCTGAAATACAATCTACTGCAATTGTTCTTTACTGTTCTTCGCAAACAATCATCATCATCCACACTATACATCTAATCCTTTGTTTACAGCAAGCCGGTGAGATTGACAACCTCACTGTTACGTTGGGGCAAAGTTCTGTGATTGTGTTGTGTAGGTTCCACGTTGGCGCCGGAATCCCTGGTGTTGCGCCGCACTACACTCCGCCGCCATCAACCTTCAACGTGCTTCTTGACTCCTACTGGTTCGATAAACCTTGGTTTTTTACTGAGGGAAACTTGCTGCTGTACGCATCACACCTTCCACTTGGGGTTCCCAACGGGCGTGTGCTTTACGCGTCATCAAGCTAAATTTCTGGCGCCGTTGCCGGGGAGATCAAGACACGCTGCAAGGGGAGTCTTCCACATCCAGTCTCTTTACTTTGTTTTTGTCTTGCTTTACTTTATTTACTGCTTTGTTTGCTGCATTATATCAAAATACAAAAAAATTAGTTGCTAGTTTTACTTTATTTACTGTCTTGTTCTCCATATCAAAAACATAAAAAAAATTAGTTACTTGCATTTACTTTATTTAGTTTGCTTTCTTTATTACTGTTAAAATGAATACTCCTGAGAACACTAAGTTGTGTGATTTCACTAGTTAGGCTTAATGGAAAATAACAAAAATATTAGAGATCTTTATAGTATTTATCTTGAGTTAGGACATGAGGTGTTTGAAGAGAAAATTAAAAAACCCATGAAACTTTGTTTGCAAAATAGTTGTAGCAATGTTATTAGCATGAACTCTTTGAACACTATTATTGCTAATGCTATGGAAGAATTTAAGCTTGGGGAAGCTAGTTTTGATGAGCATGATATTTTTAGTGCCTCAAGCATGGAGGAGAAAATTTACTTTGATGATACTTTGCCTCCCATTTATGATGATTATGGTGATGAGAATAATAATGATAGCTACTTTATAGAATTTGCTCCCACTACAATTAATAAGAATGACTATGCTTATGTTGGGAGTAGTAATAATTTTATGCATGTAGATCATGATAAGAATGTTTCATTTGATAGTTATATTGTTGAGTTTGTTCATGATGCTACTGAAAATCTTTATGAGAGAGGAAAATATGGTTGTAGAAGTTTTCATGTTACTAAAACACCTCTCTTTTTGCTGAAATCTTGAAGTTGCGCTTGTCTAGTCTTTCTATGCTTGTTGCATTATGCTTCATGAATTTGTTTATTTACAAGATTCCTTTTCATAGGTAGTGGGTTAGGTTTAAATTTGTTTCATGCTTGCTTTTTGATGCTCTCTTTTGCTTCAACTCTTACTTCTTGCGAGTGCATCATTAAAATTATTGAGCCCATCTTAATGGCTATAAAGAAAGCACTTCTTGGGAGATAACCCATGTTTTTATTTTACTTCTGCACTTTATTTTATATTTGAGTCTTGGAAGTTGTTACTACTGTAGCAACCTCTCCTTATCTTTATTTTAATGCATTGTTGTGCCAAGTAAAGTCTTTGATAGTAAAGCCAATACTAGATTTAAATTGTTGCTCAGGAACAGATTTCTTGCTGTCACGAATTTGAGCAGTAGACTCTGTAGAAAAATTAAAAAAATATGCGAATTTACGTGCGTGATCCTCAGATATGTACGCAACTTTCATCCAATTTGGGCATTTTCATCTGAGCAAGTCTTGTGCCACTTTAAAATTCGTCTTTACGGACTGTTCTGTTTTGACAGATTCTGCCTTTTATTTCGCATTGCCTGTTTTGCTATGTTTGATGGATTTCTTTGTTCCATTAACTTTCAGTAGCTTTGTGCAATATCCAGAAGTGTTAAGAATTATTATGTCACCTCTGAATATATGAATTATGCACTGACCCTCTAATGAGTTTGTTTCGAGTTTGGTGTGGAGGAAGTTTTCAAGGGTCAAGAGAGGGGGATGATACAATATGATCAAGAAGTGTGAAAGGTCAAACCTTGGGGATGCCCTCGTGGTTCATCCCTGCATATTTTAAGAAGACTCAAGCGTCTAAGCTTGGGGATGCCCAAGGCATCCCTTCTTCATCGACAACTTATCAGGTTCCTCTAGTGAAACTATATTTTTATTTCGTCACATCTTATGTGATTTACTTGGAGCGTCTGTTTGTTTTTATTTTTGTTTTTGTTTGAATAAATAGGATCCTAGCATTCTTTGTTTGGGAGAGAGACACGCTCCGCTGTTTCGTATGAACACATATGTTCTTAGCTTTATCTTTAATGTTTATTGCGAAAGTTGGACTATTTCATTCATTGTTATATGGTTGGAAACGGAAAATGCCGCATGTGGTAAATGGTTTAATGTCTTGAATAATGTGATACTTGGTGCTCATATAGATCTTGTTTAAGCTCTTGCATCATGTACCTTGTACTCATTAATGAATAACTACATATAGCTTGTTAAAATTTGGTTTGCATGATTGATCTCTAGAGTCTAGATATTTTCTGGTAGAGGTGTTTGAACAACAAGGAGACAATGTAAAGTCTTATAATAGTTACAATATGTTCATATGTGAGTTTTGCTGCACCTTTTATACTTGAGTTTGCTTCAAACAACCTTGCTAGCCTAGCCTTGTATTGAGAGGAATTCTTCTCATGCATCCAAATCCTTGAGCCAATTACTATGCCATTTGTGTCCACCATACCTACCTACCACATGGTATTTCTCCGCCATTCCAAAGTAAATTACTTGAGTGCTACCTTTAAAACTTCTATTCTTTGCCTTTGCAATATATAGCTCATGGGACAAATAGCCTTAAAAACTATCGTGGTGAAGAATATGTACTTATGAATCTTATTTCTTAATAAGTTGCTTGTTGAGCGGTAACCATGTTTCTGGGGACGCCATCAACTCTTTTACCTTTGTTGAATATCATGTGAGTTGCTATGCATGTTCGTCTTGTCTGAAGTAAGGGCGGTTCTCACAATCAAATGGTTTGAGTATGCATACTTTTAGAGAAGAACATTGGGCCGCTAACTAAAGCCATGATTCATGGTGGAAGTTTCAGTTTGGACAATTAATCCTCAATCTCTTATGAGAACATTAACTGTTGTTGAATGCTTATGCATTAAAGAGGAGTCCATTATCTGTTGTCTATGTTGTCCCGGTATGGATGTCTAAGTTGAGAATAATCAAAAAGCGAGAAATCCAATGCGAGCTTTCTCCTTAGACCTTTGTACAGAGTGGCATAGAGGTACCCCTTTGTGACACTTGATTGAAACATATGCTATGCAATGATAATCAATGTTAATCCAAGCTAATTAGGACAAGGTGCGAGCACTATTAGTATACTATGCATGAGGCTTGCAACTCATAACACATATGCTTTATTACTACCGTTGACAAAATTGTTTCTTGTTTTCAAAATGAAAAGCTCTAGCACAAATATAGTAATCAATGCTTCCCTCTGCGAAGGGCCTATCTTCTACTTTATTGTTGAGTCAGTTTGCCTATTCTTTCTATCCCAGAAGCAAACACTTGTATCAACTGTGTGCATTGATTCTTACATGTTTACTTATTGTACTTATTATATTACTTTTTGTTGACAATTATCCATGAGATAAATATGTTGAAGTTGAAAGCAACCGCTGAAACTTATATCTTCCTTTGTGTTGCTTCAATGCCTTTACTTTGAATTTATTGCTTTATGAGTAACTCTTATGCAAGTCTTATTGATGCTTGTCTTGAATGTATTATTCATGAAAAGTCTTTGCTATATGATTCATTTGTTTACTCATTATCTTCATCATTGCTTCGAATCGTTGCATTCATTTCATATGCTTTACAATAGTATGATCAAGATTATGATAGCATGTCACTTCAGAAATTGTCTTTGTTATCGTTTACCTACTCGAGGGCGAGTAGGAACTAAGCTTGGGGATGCTTGATACGTCTCAAACGTATCTATAATTTCTTATGTTCCATGCTACTTTTATGATGATACTCACATGTTTTATACACATTATATGTCATTATTATGCATTTTCCGGCACTAACCTATTGACGAGATGCCGAAGAGCCAATTGCTGTTTTCTCGCTGTTTTTGGTTTCAGAAATCATAGTAAGAAAATATTCTCGGAATTGGACGAAATCAACGCCCAGGGGCCTATTTTTCCACGAAGCTTCCAGAAGTCCGAAGAGGAAACGAAGTGGGGCCACGAGGCGGCGCCACAGTAGGGCGGCGCGGCCCAGATGCTGGCCGTGCGGCCCTAGCGTGTGGGACCCTCGTGACCCTCCCGACTCTGCCCTTCCGCCTACTTAAAGCCTTCGTCGCGAAATCCCCAGTACCGAGAGCCACGATACGGAAAACCTTCCAGAGACGCCGCCGCCGCCAATCCCATCTCGGGGGATTCAGGAGATCGCCTCCGGCACCCTCGCCGGAGAGGGGAATCATCTCCCGGAGGTCTCTTCATCGCCATGATCGCCTCCGGATCGATGTGTGAGTAGTCCACCCCTGGACTATGGGTCCATAGCAGTAGCTAGATAGTTGTCTTCTCCTCATTGTGCTATCATGTTAGATCTTGTGAGCTGCCTATCATGATCAAGATCATCTATTTGTAATCCTTCATGTTGTGTTTGTTGGGATCCGATGAATGTTGAATACTATGTCAAGTTGATTATCAATCTATCATATATGTTATTTATGCTCGATAGTGGGTTCATGCCTCCATTAAATCTGGGACAGTGACAGAAAGTTCTAAGGTTGTGGATGTGTTGTTGCCACTAGGGATAAAACATCGATGCTTTGTCTAAGGATATTTGTGTTGATTACATTACGCACCATACTTAATGCAATTGTCCGTTGTTTACAACTTAATACTGGAAGGGGTTCGGATGATAACTCTGAAAGTGGACTTTTTAGGCATAGATGCATGCTGGATAGCGGTCTATGTACTTTGTCGTAATGCCCTGATTAAATCTCATAGTACTCATCATGATATATGTATGTGCATTGTTATGCCTTCTTTATTTGTCAATTGCCCAACTGTAATTTGTTCACCCAACATCTGCTATCTTATGGGAGAGACACCACTAGTGAACTGTGGATCCCGGTCCTATTCTTTACATCTGAAATACAATCTACTTCAATTGTTCTTTACTGTTCTTCGCAAACAATCATCATCATCCACACTATACATCTAATCCTTTGTTTACAGCAAGCCGGTGAGATTGACAACCTCACTGTTACGTTGGGGCAAAGTTCTGTGATTGTGTTGTGCAGGTTCCACGTTGGCGCCGGAATCCCTGGTGTTGCGCCGCACTACACTCCGCCGCCATCAACCTTCAACGTGCTTCTTGACTCCTACTGGTTCGATAAACCTTGGTTTCTTACTGAGGGAAACTTGCTGCTGTATGCATCACACCTTCCACTTGGGGTTCCCAACGGGCGTGTGCTTTACGCGTCATCAAGCAGCAACATGGAGACCTGCACACAAACAACCAAGTACTTTGTCCCCAACTTTCAACAAGGTTGTCAAGCTCACTGGTTTTGCTGAAAACAGAGGATTAAACAAACCGTGTGGAAGAAAAATTGTTTGCAGAGAACAGAATAGGAAAATGACGTAGAAGATTGAGAAGAACAAGGACCGGGGTCCACAGTTCACTAGAGGCGCCTCCCCAATAAAATAAATATGCTGGGTGAACAAATTACACATGGGCAATTGATAAACAGAGATTCTATGCTAATGGTTGGTGCAGAATACATGCTACGAAAGTATGCGGGCATTATAACAATATACATAGACCATAATCCAACTGCATCTATGACTAATAATCCACCTTCAGGATTGCATCCGCGACACCCTCCAGTATTAAGTTGCAAGCAACAGACTATCACTTTAAGCAATTAATGTGTGTAAAGTAAACGATGAAACTACCCTTGAATCGAACACCGCTGTTTTCTCCCTAGTAGCAACATCACATCTACAACCGTAGAGAACAAGATCACTTCCCATGGTTAAATAGAGGCATGAACCCACTATCGAGCATAAATACTCCCTCTTGGAGTCGCTAGCATCTACTTGGCCAGAGTATCTACTAGAAACAGAGAGCATGCAAGATCATAATAACATAATACATAATCTCAACCAAAGCAATATCTCTATAAATCGGATCCACATCAAACCAACATGTAGCAATTACAAATAGATGATCTTGATCATGTTAGGCAGCTCACAAGATCTATACATGAAGCACAACAAGAAGAGGACAGCCATCTAGCTACTGCTATGGACCCATGGTCCCGTGGAGGACTACTCACGCATCACCTCGCATGAAGACATGGCGATGTAGAGGCCTCCGGCGGTGATTTCCCTCTCCGGCAGGGTGCCGGGATGGACTGCAGAACCCTCCCGAACTAGGGTTTTGGTTGACGGCGGCGTCAGAACTTTTCGTGGATGGAGGCTCCCGTCTCTGGGGTTTTCCCGATACGAGGAATAAATAGGCGGAAGGGCGGAGCAAACAAGGCGGCGAGGCGCCAATACAAGGGCCAGGCGCGGCCAAGGGTGGGGCCGCGCCTTCCCTATGTACTGCCATGTGGCAGCTCTCCTGCACGTGTCCTTCTGGCTCCGTCTTCGTCCCGGAAAATAAGACTCTGGGCTTTTGTTTCGTCCAATTCCGAGAAACTTTCATGTACAACTTTTCTGAAACACAAAAACAGCAGAAAACAGGAACTGTCACTGCGGCACTGCGTTAATAGGTTAGTCCCAGAAAATGCTAAAAAGTGTGGAAAAGTGCACATAAAACATATAAGAATTGTAACAAAACAAGCATGGAGCATGCATCAAAAATTATAGATACGTTTGGGACATATCAACATCCCCAAGCTTAACTCCTTCTCGTCCTCGAGTAGGTAAGTGATAACAAACACATAATTTTTGAGGTGACATGCTGTCACACTACTTTGATGAATCTAAGTGTAAAAGCAAACATAGCTGGAATCATAAAATCCTAACATAAGTATGATAGATATAATCAAACAATGAAACTTAATAACCATGCTAAAACATGAATAGTAATCAAACAAAAGAAAATGTATAACGTGCATGGAAAGCAAAGTGATTGTCAAGAGCATAGCATAGATACATAATAAAGTGGTACTCATCTTGTCCCATAAGTGGAAGCAAAACTAAATGCTTGGACACCTTTAAAAGATTATAATGATGACTAGAAACAAAAAGTTTGAACAAGCAATACCATAATTATGAATCAATCAATAAAATCTTGGGACCATGCACATAAAACTAAGAATGACAACTATGCTCTCATAAGTGGTGCATAAACTAGAAGGCGGAGACTCAACATAAAAGTAAAAGAAGGTCTCTCTTTGAGAGGCAAGTAAGATCACTCATGTGCTAGAGCTTTTTATTGAAACAACAAGAGTATAAAATGCACTTTTGAGAGGTGGTTGTTCATGTCAACTAGTAGTCAAATTTGAGAGTTTGAGAGCGGTTCCGAAATATTTGGGCGAAGCCTCTTTTCATTTATACTACTTATAAAATTGTGACACTCCTCCCAACCTTTGCTTACACATACCATGGATAACCGAATCCTCAGGTGCCGACCAAGCAATCACAAACCATGGAGAAGTGCTCTTTTCTTATACTTTTCCTATTTTCTTCCCCTATTGGAAATTGTGGTCAAACCAGCTCTTTTTTATATACTTTTTTATGTGACAAGCAAGATGAAGCTCGCGAGTCTTTGAGTTACTTAACTAGTATGGAAGACGACAACCAAAATTTTAATTTACTTCCTCATAAGCTAAAAACAATGTCACAAAACGAGGAACTGTTTGAATGTTTTAAAGGTAGCACACGAGCAAACTACTATGGAATGGCAATTAAATACCACATATAGGTAAATATGGTGGACACTTTGGCATATTTGGTTTTTGGTGGTTGGATGCATGAATAAAATACTCACACAAATGGAGGCTATAAAAAGACCGGGTGCGACCAACTAATTAAGAGAGCATAATGGCCATAATCATGCACAACGACAAAATATATTAATCAAAGCATAAAGTGATACACAAGTTGCAAACTAAATGATCATAGAGGCAAGAATTGACTGGAATGTGTTGCAAAACATGTGCCAAGTCGACCCAAATAAAAACATTCGCATGGGAATATATACCACAATATTATGCTTTTTCTATTGTATGCTAAAAACAATGCATGGAACCTTCAATGGCACACTAAACACTCTCAGTATTTGAGACTAATCATAATGAAAACATAATTAACAAGCTCATCATGAGAATAACATCTACTCCCTCCATACCGGTTTATTGGGCTTCTAATGAATCTAGGAAAATACCATCAAATCTTACATTTACTAATTGGAGACTCCCAACGAAGCACCACGTTAATCCCTGTGATTAGTAAATTTGGTCCATCAGATCAGACTAACCGTCCATCCATAACCGTCTGATTAAGGGGATATCCACGCTCCGCCATGTCCCAGGATGCGGGACTCCTCTCCTTCCCTAATCGCCGCCTCCTCCTCTAGCCCGACATACCTGCAACAATTCTTCCATGCAGGATCCCTCTCCTTCCCTTATCGTCACCTCCTATCCGATCTCCCAGCAATGGCTATCCCACGTACCGATCCACCTAAAAGGCCCCAACTGAGATCTGTTACACGGACTGCCAGGCTCATCTCTCGGTGCATCATGCAAGTGATATACGGAGTACTGCACCTCTGCTGCGGCAGCAGCCCAAATTTTCACGATCCGGCCGGCCGCAGAGTTCGCCAAAGGATACAGTGTGTGCATGATGCCCCCTCTGTCCAAGTCTCTCCAGATCCTGAACCAGTATGAATGATCTTTGGTATGCAATAATGGTCTGTTCTTTTTCCAATCAAATCAGAACCGATTGATCTACTTCATTCACCAACTTGATAATGTTGGAAGATGAAACTGTAGCGTAGGTTCCTTGGTCAACCAGAGATTGATTTTGCATATCTCCATCGTTGATTTTGCCTATCATGCTGGCATGACTGATTGCTTGCCGGCTGGTGGCCTCTCTGATTTGTGGTTAAGCATTGCTTTTAGAGTATTAGCCTCACAGCATGAAACTAGAGTATACGCATTGGCCATTAATAAGGTCAGTATGCTTACCTTAATCTTAATCTTAATTTTATCTATATCATGACTTTTTTTTGAAAAGGATCTTGAATCTCCTAGCCTCTACATATGTTATAGCGTTATCTTTATCAGAGAAAATATTTGTAACAGTAGGTGTGAGAGTATAGGGCACACGTGATATTATGGATGCTTGATCCTCAGTGGAGTGCAGTTCAAAGGTAAGAATGATTGTATGCTATCGACCATGTGCAATAATATTGGGATTTATATTACTGAAAGTACTATTGATGATTTGTGCTATTTTTCAGACTTGCTCTTACTCGGTTCTTGGCAAAGGGTCCCTGGTGATGACTGCTTTGTAAGGAATCCAATTATTCAGACCTTATGGAAAAAAAAAATCATATATTAGGAAATAGCAGTTACTCCAACAACTATTTTTTCTGTATTTTATTTGAAATATAGTGTTTGTTTAAATATGTGAATACCGAAAAGCATCCAGCGGAATGTATGTACACAAAGATCTATGTTACATAACTTATTAGACACGAAAAGAACTAGCATCAATCTGCATTTTTACGTTCAAATAACATCTGTTTTGAATTTCACTAACATTGATAACATACTGTTTCTTTGAAGATTTATATGATCAAAAGCAAATAGACAAAACTGACTAAATATGTGTCAGTATGTACTGTTCGTATTAAATTTTCCATAGCTCTTAGGCATATAAGACTGACTGGCAGTGAAGTAGTTGTATCCTCATATTGGCAAGATCGACTTCAATACTTATCTTTTGTCCTTCCTTTAAGCAAAATCTCAATTGGTATCAAGTTGCTACACGCTTGATATAGCTAACAGAGTATACTCCAACTCTGTTTCACTATTTGTTGCTAGAAATCCTTTGAGTGCTATTTCAGTGTTCTACAGGCAATTCACTTTTTTCGCCAAGCTTTCCCTTTTGCCTCGAATTATGAGAGCACGAGAAGAAATCAGATAGAGTTAGTCTCATCACAAAATGTGACACTTCACATGTAGTATTTTTCCTCTACGATTTTCTCATTCGAAATACTCCGTCCGTTCGAAAATGAGTGTCACAGATTTTCTAGATTCACATGTAGGTAGAGATGTTTTAGTGTGTAGATACATGCAAATTTAGACAAATCTGCGACACGTAGGTCCGAATGGAAAAAGTTTGTTGCTTAATATTAATAAAATTATAACATATACTGGAATATGAAACAATAAGCCAATATTAGTAATAAAAATGTGTGATAATTTAATGGTTGAATTTTGCAAGTTTTCCCTTTATAATTACCGAAAGCTAATTTTCTACAATAGATGGATAGAAGTGATGTAATTGATATCGGGATGAGTCAAGGCTAGATGAATATATGTACTGTGAAACTTTTGGCGTAGATAAAAGAAGAGTTTTTTATACAGGGAGAATTATGAAAATCAAGCTTATGCACGAGGGGTGAAGCCGAATAAATTGGTCGGGTGTGTCCTATAGTCCGCACATTCATATTTATTTTGCTAAGTGCATACGCAGTCTGTAATGAATGAGATATAGGAAGGAAGTTGTTATGTTTGCTTTGAAAAAACACATTGTGTTCTGCAAATGGGATACCAGTTGTTAGAACTTCCAATACTCATAGCTACAGACAACTTTATTCCCCGATTTTGCATATATTTTTTTTCCGTGGTAATACTTTAGTTCAAACTTTGTTCTGTCGGCATAGTATAATAAGAAAAAATAATAAGAAGGAACACAAGATACTATTCAGTTGTGTATTTATTCAATTGCAGAGTGTTTGTATGTGAATTTGTTGAGTTCCCTCATAGACATTTGGAAGCTATATAAGCCTGCGAAAATTGCTCACAAACTAATGCATCCCAACGCTGAACACTCATGCCTACTAATTTTGAGTAATTCATGCACTAATTTTGAGTAATTCATGCATTTAACCTATAACCTATTTTATTCCATATAATGTATATAAACTTTTGCCGCCTATGTTAAAAGAATGAATACTCTCTTTGTTCTTGCAAACTGTGCACTTTTTTACTTTTGTTGTATCCAAATTTAAGCATTTCCATATTAAAATAGTTTCATAATATACTTCATAAATACAAGCCCGTGCGCTGCACGGGTTATTGACTAGTTAGGCTCAATTAGCAATTAATGTGCGATTTTCTCCCAAAAGCAGAGGACGTTCTCTCCTTATTAAATCCCATAACACAGACCCACCAATGCATGCGCATGCGTTTATATTTTGATTGGAAGGCATGTAGACCGAAGGGTCTCCTTCTCTTTCTACCCTTAATTAACGCATCAAACCGAGAATTAATCAAGGATTACAGCTTGTGGAAGCAATTTTCTGGCCCAATAGGAAAACACCTTGGTCGCAGCGCTGCTACTAATGAGCCCAATAAACCGGTATGGAGGGAGTAGCAAGATATGAAAAAATAACTATGCCATAGTCTAAAAATGCTTGCATTTACATCATATACATATAAATTTTTTTTCATGCTTCCAACGCCAACCAAATGAAACCAAACAACTCTCATATATGAAAAACAAGTAAATGTCCAGAGAGCTATTGAAACTCAAATAAATGTAAAAGTGGAGCGTGTCTCTCTCCAACGCAAAATGCATAACAGTGGAGCGTGTCTCACTCCAAAATAAACATGCAAAACAGCGGAGCGTGTCTCACTCCAAAGTAAATATGCAAAGCGGTGGAGCGTGTCTCACTCCGAAGTAAACATGAATGATGGGATCCAACTTTATTGAAAGTAAACACACAACAAAAAGTAAAGATGTTCCAAGGATAACACATATCACATCAAGGAATAAAAATATAGCGTGTTGAAAAATGACATGGTGCTTTTTGTTGATAAAGAGGGGATGCCTTGGGCATCCTCAAGCTTTGACCCTTGTACTTCTTGGATATTTCTTGGGGGGTCCAGGGGAAAACCCCAAGCTTCAGCTCTTGTCCATGCTTCATCTCATTGCATCATTCTTCTCTCCCTACACTTGAAAACTTCCTTCACACAAAACTCAGCACAATTGATTAGCAACATTAGTGCAAATACAAATATATCAAACCAGCAAGGCTTCAGTAATGACACATATAAAACACTCATTTCAACATATGCTACCGTAGCTACTTCTTCCCAAAGCTCTTTTTCACAAAAGAACTCAAAAGGACGAAGCATACGACGCAAATGCAAAACATGGCAGAAATCTGTCAAAACAGACGAGCATGCAGAGATCGAAATTAAAGAAATAGTTCTATTTCTCAAATCGAAAAATGCTAAACTAACAAAAGTTAGCTAACATACTGGAGCATAAGCACAAAATTTTCAGCTCAAAATAACGTTCTGGTGGTTTTTAAGAATTTTTTTCGTGACCAGCATAGAATCTGTTTCGGAATTGCAAATACCCCAAACACTGCTTTCTTTCTATTAGAGGCTACCCTATAACATCCCAAATTTTCAATCAATAAGAAATGGTGGTTTCCAAAATTCAAATTTTGCACCCAACAAAAACTTTATTTTGCATATAGTGCTATGCATAGTGTTTGTGCATTTGTGTGACATTGCCATGGTGTGTGTTTGCAACTCTTGCCAATTTACTAAAACCCTACCTTTGATCCTCTAAGATCAAGAAGAAAAGCAAAACAAAAAGAAAAGAATACAAGTTACAAAATCACAACACCCTCACATATGGTTTAGGCCATTTTTGCAAATCTTGAACCTAGACCATTTTGGCTTGCGCCATTGGTTGGAGATTGTTACTAAACACTTATAAACACTTTTGGAATCAAATAAACTCAAATCAAATCAAATTTGAATGCCAATTGTGCTCACATGCACTAATGGTCAAAACTGCCAACTTTAACCTGATGCCTACTTTGAGCCTCTGTTTTAAGAGATTCTCGAACCAAACTTTTCCAACTCTTTGCACCTCATCCAAGACCTCATCAAGGAGAACAACTTTGCTCAAGATCACCCCTGCAAACTCTCTCTGGATTCAAAGTTATGCTCAAGCAAAGTGGGGACATTGAAGCAGATTCAAGATTATGCACTTTTTGGTTTTTTGCAAATCAACTCAAATTTGACCACCACCACCACCACTAGGCTTCAAATATTATATGTTTGGACTCCACCAAAATTCACTGAAAATTTCCAAAATTTCTTTCTTGCGGCCATTCCATCGAGCACCTGGTGGGCACAAACCTGCCAACCCTAGACATGCCTTTGTCCAGTGGGTTTTAGCCCTAACCATCGAGCTTATGTCATCTGGAGTACCTCTATCTACCCCTTGCATGACGCCAAGCCTCAGAGACACTTTGCAGTACACGAAATCATCACCATTTGGACAAAACAAGGCCATGACGTGGCATGACATGAGCACCACATGCCATCCCTCTCTCTGATCCATTCTAACGTGCACGACCATGTCACACTCCATCCTCACACTCTCCTGCACACGCTAGACATCGCGGTCGACGAAGTGGAGCACCACACGCGCCAGGACACGTGCGCCCGGTGACGCACGCGCACGCTAGAGCGTGCACGGACGAGCACCAGAGCGCGCCAGGCACTGACGTCGCCCCGCTGACCACGGCCACCACTCGCCCTCTCCGCTCGCTAGCAGCTCCGCCACGATACCAGGAGACGCAAAGACATGCTCACCTGCCCGTGGGAATGCTTTAGCCGAATACCTCGTCGACGACCACCGCCGCAGTACTGAGCGCTCCCATCATCCTCCTGCCCTCGTCCTTGCCTCGTTTACACCGCCGTCAAGCGCTGCGTGACCACACGGACCCCGCCAACTCGCGCGCGTCATCGCTAGCCACTCCGCGCCCCTGTAGCAATGTCGACATGGGTGACCTGAGCCGCCCCCTTCGGCCTCGCTCCGCCGCTATAAAAGGAGGGCCTCCCTCTCCAAATCAAGCACACCAACAGCTTCCCCTCTCCTCTCTCGCTCTCCTCATCCACTCGCCGCTCGACATTGCCTACCATAGCCACTCAATTGCCTCATCGCTGCCCGTGAGCCGCCGCAGAAGCTCGCCGGAGATTGACGCCACCCCCGGAGCTGCCGCTTGTTCCTGGAGCCTCGTCGTCGTCCACAACGCCGCCGCAGCACCTCGCCGACGATCGCCGCGCCGCCGGTGAGCCGTCGACCCCCTCCCCTCTCCGCGCTAGTAGCTCCATCTCGCCGTCGACGACGATGGACTTGATCCGTTGGATCTTGTTCTAATCGTGCGGCTCGGAATCAAACATACCGTTTCGCGTTTGATGAGTGACTGACGGGTGGAGCCCACCCTGTCAGGCAGCCCACGCGTGAGAGACGCGTGGTGGGCTGGCTTCCTCGCAGTTAAACCGTTTCGGCCCAGCTTCATTTCCCGCCATGCCCAGGAATTCAAATTTCGATTTTCAGTTTAATTCTAAATTTCTTGCAGATGCTATTTTCAAATTTGAATAGAATCGAATCTACCAAACCAAATTTGATGAATTTGGTGTTGTTGGAAAGCTTGTGAAAAACTCTATCCAACCCCACTGGTCTCACCTCAAATTCTTTTGTGGAATTAATGTGACAAAAATAACAAGGCAGGGCCTTTTCCAACTTCAAACAATTATTAAAAATCAACCCTAAGTGATTTTGAGTTGATTCCAACTCTCATAAATCACAATTCACATACTCTACATGTTTATGTAAAAACATCACATAATTGTTTGTATGATCATGGGCTAGAGCAAAATAATGGCTATGTGGCTATTTCTAGCCCATTTAAATCATTCAAAACTATTTCTTAATTAGTATGAGGGGTTCCCTCTCATTTAAATCATGGTCCTAAGCAATTCAAAGTGATGTTTTGACTTGGTCTATATCATCCCATAATGGATTAATTAGAGACATTGAATTGTTGTAAGAGTAAGGTTTAAATGGTATGAGGTTAGTACCTCATTTAAATCATTTTCCCCAAATAATAGATATGAAGTGTTGACCTTGATCAACATGAATTCATACCTTATTATTATTTGAGGAACTTAAATCTTAAGAAGATTCAATGAGAGGAAATTATTTCTCTCCTACAAGTTTTCTTAACACACAAGCCAAACCCCTTGGTGATTAGTGTTGTGATGCTAGAATAGTGGATGTGAACCAATTGAGTGATTAGTATAGCCTTAAGACTTGTTTGGTGATTGTATACTTCATATTCGATATTAGACGCTAGTACCGAGGAGTACCAGGAGGAGGAGGTCTACTTCCAGGAAGAAGAAGACCACTTTGTTGATCAGTACACCACTCAAGGCAAGCTAATATTCTTGCAAGATACCTTAGTGCAAAGCTCCTCTTGAGCAAGGCACTATTACCCTATTACCTTGTGTTTACTTTACCAATCCCAGTTTTTATCTCTCAAAGCTTTACTTTGATTTGCAAGTTTACTTTTATAGTTAACTTGAGTCTAGATTTGGAGTAGTACAAGAGTATCAAAGTTAGCCTAGAGAGCTACAAGCTAGTTAGCACCCCTCATGCCTAGTTGCTAGTGCTAAATTAAAAATGAATACTCTAGCTGGGAACTTGTGAACCTTTGAATTTTGAAAACCTTGGAATGATGAGTCATTCTATTGAAATATTTTGAAGGTGAATGTGACTTGAATGAAACGGTGTTTTTGATGAAAACTGATGATTGGGTTCGGATGCGATACCCTTCCAATTCTTAAGTACCCCCACAATACGTGATTATGGGTTAGGCTTTAACTGGAAATTTACGTGTCTTAGTATGGGTTCCTTCTGAACAAGCGTCATAGAGGTTATGCCGAGGCTGCCTCCGTTGAAAGTAAAATGACGTGAATGAGGTGAATGTACGACCCAAGCCCTGTGCAGTTTTCGGGATAACAGTTGGCTATCACCGGGAGGCCAAGCTCATGGGGAGAGGTGCCTATACTAGGATGTGTAAGTGAAGGGTTAATGGTTGATGATCCGCATACTGAGTTATGATTATTCAGGGTTATCCCTGACGGATGTAATCAAATGTTGTGGCACAAGTGTGCAACCTCAGCAGAGTGTAAACCTATTCGAATTGCCGCGTCCGCGGTCATGGACAGTTCGAAAGGCCATATTGTTCCGTCATCAGAACTTTTCCCAAATGTGACTTGTGTTTTGAACTTGAAAAGGTGACTTGGATTTGAATCACAACAGAGTTGTGGGAATGACACTAATGTTCCCACTTGAGTTAGTTAGCATATGAGGAGTCTTTTACAAAACATCTATGAACTAAAGTTGGCTTTATGCAAATAAACCTAGAGCTTAGCACCCTCTCACTAGAACTGTTAGTACTTACACTAGTATTGGTTTGCGAGTACTTGAAAGTACTGACGGCTGTGTCCCTGGCTATTCAAATGGCCAGACTATGAAGCTGAACAGCAGTATGAAGATGACGGCCAACAGGACGTCTACGACAACTAGGAGCCTCTTCTAACGTCAAGCGTTGCCTGTGGAATAGATAGTCCACTACTACTTCGCTTCCGCTACGTGTTATGTAATGATCAATAGATCAAGTGTTGTAATGAGACTGGATCATGTGATCCTTTTTATTGTAAGACTATTATGGTGTTGTAATGAATGATGACTCTACGATATTCAACTGTTATGTCTCGCAAAAACAATCTTCCTGGGATTGCGATGTATGGCATAATAGGCATCTGGACTTAAAAATCCGGGTGTTGACAAGTTGGTATCAGAGCCATTGTTTGACCTTAGGAGACCCTAGTTAGAATGGACGTCTGAAAAACTTAGATTCAAAAACAAAGGAAGTGAATACTTATGAAAACTTTATTCACTCTCTTACCCTTGAGATCTTTTCAAAAAAAGGAAATTCATGTCGTACCTTTTTACTTGTAATTATATATAAAATTTTGCTACACTTACACTCTCTAACTTAATCCTCCAATTCCCTTACAGATGGAGCCACTCAACCAGACCAAGTTTTACCAGCTAGGCAACGGTGGTAACTTGATTTTCGAGAGGGACTTGGATGCTCTGTCTGTGCATCTCGGGCGCCCACACCTGGAGTTCTTTGGAACTCAAGTCAACGACCAACCCGGAGGTGAACTACAGTGGGTTATCATTGCGGATCTGAGAGGCAGGATGGAGCCTCCCACTTCCGAGAGGATCCACTTCACCATCCGGGAAAGCAACTGGCTGGATGGACTCGCTCGTGCTCTTCAGGAAGCACTTGCCCGTCTATGCGGGCAGAATGTGATTGGGATCGAGGACTCTCGCTTCGCTCACTTTGCGAGGCATGACTCCATTGGAGGACCCATGGACCTGCAGTCGCACCCCGAGCTGAAGCACCACGTGGAGCATCTGGAATTTATGTTGCACGAGACCCAGAAGGAACTGGACAACTCCCGCATCTACGCCAACCAGACTCACCTCCACCTGTCTCAGCAGACTGAGACCATCAAGATGCTGGCCAAGGATCGCAAGACACTCCGCCAACAGCGAGCCAAGAAGGACTCCACCTTCGCTCGCCTTCGCGCGAAGATAGCCTCATTGGAGGCAACTGTTCAGGCTCAAGAGACTCAGCTGAGGGAGATAGAAGAAGAAGGCGAAGACATTCAGGGAGGAGCAGCCTTCCTGAGTGATGATGATGACTTCGAAGAGGATGAGAACACTGATGTGGAGGACTACGAGTTCATGGAGGACGGAGAAGATGACTACATCCCGATAGATGTAGATGATGAGTAGTTTCACTTGTTCACTTGCGTAGGTGTGAGTTGTATCAGGGTCCCTTGTATCGTAGCTTGCATAAATGGTTCTTAAAACCATTAATGTGTTAGTTTGTAATGTGTGTTGTTTGCAATGAATGAAAGTGTTGTTTGTTTTCAACATGACAAGTACTCAAGTTTTAAACTTTTAACTTATCACAAAACAAGCCATAGAGAATTTCCCTCTCATCTCATGATCTATCTCAATGTTCAGATGGCCCCTCCGACTCGCAGCAGCGGTCAAGAAGCAATGATGCAACTTTTGCAAACCCTGATGGCAGATCGAGAAGTTGAGAGGGCTGAAAGACAAGACAACATTGCTGCACTGCAACAGATTGCTAACAACAACCAGGGCCAGGGAAACCATGATCACCCTGGGTCCAAACTCAAGAACTTTCAAAACACCAATCCCCATGTGTTCAGCAAGACAGAAGAGCCACTCGATGTAGATGACTGGCTCCAGACTATGGAGAACAACTTAGAGGTTGCGGGAGTCGAAGCCGCAGAGAAAGTATTGTTTTCCATCCATTACTTAGCAGGACCTGCAAGAGCCTGGTGGACCAGCACCCGTGCCATGAATGCCGGACAGATCATGACTTGGGCAGATTTCAAGCTCAAGTTCAGCAAGTATCACGTGCCCCCGGGTCTGATAAAGAAGATGTGGCATGAGTTCCGGGAACTCAAACAGGGCAGAATGTCCGTGGTGGAATACCGCGACAGGTTTCTCACACTGTCAAGGTACGCCCCGGACGAGACCGACACCACTGAGAAGAGGAAGGAAAGATTCCTAAACGAACTGCACGATGAGATGCAGACTGTGCTGGTAAACATCCCCTTTGCTGACTTAGAAGCCTTGGTGGACTCAGCCATCCAGATGGAGGGCAAACTGCATCAAGCCAATAAGAACCGCAAACGCCGCATGATGAATCAGAGTGGGCCCAGCAATACCCCAAAGTATCGCCCCAGTTCAAGCGGAGGATTCAACCCCAGGAACAACAAGCCCCATGTGCCGCTATCACGTCCGAGTTTCCAGAATCGGAGTGGAGGACACCCAAGGCCAGGAGGCCACAACAACAACAACAACCACCATGCCAACAAGAACACCAACTTCAACCGTGCCCCAATGAGAGCCCCCGACAACCACAACAACAACACCGCTCCAAGGGCTGGGAGCAACGCTGTCCCTGTCGCCCCCAAGGACAAGTCGACTGTGACTTGTTATGAATGCGGAATATTGGGACACTACTCCAATGAGTGCCCCAGGAAGCTCGCCAAGACCACCCCCAATACCTCTGCCCCTGCTCAGCAGCAACGCCGTGTCTCCACCGGCAGGAAGTTCACCCCGAACAACCCGAACAACCGCGGTGGCCGCCTCTTCCACATGAACGCCGAAGAAGCCCAGGAAGCACCAGATGTTTTGCTAGGTATGTTCTCTGTTAACTCAATACCTGCAAGAGTGTTGTTTGATTCCGGAGCATCGCATTCGTTTGTTATGGAAGATTTTGCATGCACTAGTAAGATTCAACCAATCAGTTTGAAACATGTCATGATAGTTCAAATACCTGGTTCAACTACAAAAGCTAGAAAAATTTGCAAAGATATACCCATCAGAATCCATGAAATAGTTTTTTATGCAAATTTGATTGTTCTCGGAACAAAAAGTTTGGAAGTAGTACTGGGTATGGATTGGATGTCGAAACATCATGGATTGATTGACTGTGCCAAGAAGGCCATCACCATGACTAGTAGCACCGGAGTGTTAGTAGAACATGTGTCTGAAAGGCTGCCCAGAAAATTCACCTCCAACCAGAGTTTAGCCAAGCCAACCTTGGATCAGATCAGGGTCGTCTGTCGATACCCCGATGTGTTTCCTGATGATCTACCCGGTATGCCCCCAGATCGGGATATCGAGTTTATCATCGAGTTAATCCCTAGAACAGGACCTATAGCCCAGAGAGCCTATAGCATGAACCCCGCGGAGTTAGTGGAACTGAAGAAGCAACTGGATGACATGCTGTACAAAGGTCTGATTCGACCAAATGCGTCGCCTTGGAGATCCCCAGTTTTGTTTGTGGATAAGAAAGACGGTGCCACTCATTTATGTACGGATTACCGTAAGCTTAACGATGTCACCATCCAGAACAAATACCCCTTGCCAAAGATAGAAGACCTGTTTGACCAGCTGACCGGTGCCAAAGTGTTCTCTAAGATTGATCTTAGGACTGGTTACCATCAACTGAAGATTCGTGCAACCGATATCTCCAAGACTGCCTTCACCACCCGATATGGATTGTATGAGTACAATGTCATGTCATTTGGATTGACCAATGCCCCCGCTTATTTCATGAATCTCATGAATAAGATCTTTATGAACTTTTTGGATAAATTTGTCGTTGTCTTCCTCGACGACATCCTTATGTACTCCAAATCTAAGGAAGAACATGAGCAACATTTGGAAGTTATCCTAGAAACCCTTAGGCAGCACAAGTTGTACGCCAAGTTTAGCAAATGTGAGTTTTGGTTGAAGGAAGTAGGATTCCTGGGACACATCTTGTCTGCAGGAGGAATTGCCGTAGATCCCGCTAAGATCAAAACCGTTGAGGAATGGAAAGCCCCAACCACCCAGACTGAAGTCCGTGCATTTCTGGGATTAGCGGGATATTACCGCAGGTTTGTTGAAGGATTTTCCATCATAGCAAGACCAATGACTCAACTGTTGAAGAAGGACAAGAAGTTTGAATGGACTAACAAATGTGAAGAGAGTTTCCAGCAACTCAAGCGCAGATTAACCACAGCCCCAATATTGACCATGCCCGATATCACCAAGCCATTTGACGTCTATTGTGACGCCTCCAAGATTGGTCTTGGATGTGTGTTGATGCAAGAAGGCAAGGTGATATCATACCTGTCAAGGCAAGTGAAGCAACATGAGCAGAACTATCCAACCCATAACTTAGAGCTAGCCGCAGTAGTCTTGGCCTTGAAAGTGTGGCGTCATTACCTCATGGGTAATCGATGCGAGATCTATTCGGATCACAAGAGCCTGAAGTATATTTTCACCCAGAAGGAGCTGAATATGAGGCAGCGCAGATGGATTGAGTTGATCAAGGATTATGATATGGAAATTCACTATCACCCCGACAAGGCCAATGTGGTAGCGGATGCCCTGAGTAGACAGCCAATTCAGTTGAACTCCATGATCGCAGAAGAACAGCCTAGTTTGTATCAAGAATTTGAACTGTTTAGACTAGAGCTAGTTAGCGAAGGATTCCTAGCGAGCATTGAGCTCCAGCCTACTTTGATGAGTCAAATCAAGGAAGCCCATAAGGGAAATGCCAGCATTGATGGAATCAAGAGTCAAATAGCTGCAGGAAAGGCACCGGGATTCACCGAAGATGAAGAAGGAGTTCTTTGGTACAACAGACGCCTATGTGTGCCGTCAGATTCAGAGTTGAAGCAAGTCATTCTGAAGGAAGCCCATGATACCCTGTATTCCATTCACCCCGGAGGAACCAAGATGTACCAAGACCTGAAGGAACAATTTTGGTGGCATGGAATGAAGAGAGAAATTGGAAGCTACATCGCCAAGTGTGATATCTGTCAACGAGTCAAAGCAGAACATCAACGACCCGCAGGATTGTTGCAGCCATTACGGATTCTCGAATGGAAGTGGGATTCTGTAGGAATGGACTTTATCACAGGATTGCCCAAATCAAGTAGGGGAAATGATTCTATTTGGGTAGTGGTCGATAGATTAACCAAGGTCGCCCACTTCATCCCCGTCAAGACCACATACCAAGGCCCAAAGCTAGCTCAGTTATACACCTCCAGAATAGTCAGCCTGCATGGAACACCGAAGTCAATTGTGTCAGATAGAGGATCTCAATTCACCTCAAGATTCTGGCAGAAGGTGCATGAAGGCCTAGGAACCCGGCTGAATTTCAGCACAGCTTATCACCCGCAGACTGACGGACAGACCGAGAGAGTCAACCAGATACTAGAAGATATGTTGAGAGCCTGTGTGCTGGAGTATGGATATAAGTGGGAAGACTGCCTGCCTTACGCAGGATTCTCGTACAACAACAGTTATCAAGCCAGCTTATAAATGGACCCCTTTGAAGCCCTGTACGGAAGGAAGTGTCGTACCCCTCTGAACTGGTCAGAAGGCGGAGATAGTCAATCTTTGGCCCCGATATTCTCCGCGAAGCCGAAGAGAAGGTTCACAAGATCCGTGAATACCTCAAGACTGCCCAGTCAAGACAGAAGAGTTACGCCGACAAGAGACGCCGAGAGATGACCTTCGATATCGGAGATTTCGTGTATCTCAAAGTGTCACCCCTCAAAGGAATGCAGAGATTCCAACTCAGAGGAAATCTTGCCCCCAGATATGTCGGACCCTTCAAAGTTCTGAGTCACCGAGGAGAAGTGTCATATCAGCTTGAACTACCGGAAGAAATGTCCGTGTGCACAATGTGTTTCACATATCACTACTTCGGAAGTGCTTAGAAGTACCGGAGAAGACGAAGGTGTTCAAGAATATCGATCACAGATCGGTGGATATCAACAAGGACTTGACGTATCGTGAAGTGCCTATTCGCATCCTGGAAGAAGCTTTCAGAACCACCCGCACCAGAAGTATCAAGTTCCTGAAGATTCAATGGAGCAATCATACCGAAGAAGAAGCCACTTGCACTACTAGGAAAAGGCTTATAGCAGCACTCCTTACCGCCGGCGAGTACGGTTTGAAAATGCCGATGGTAAGACCTTCCAGGGTGGCCTAACCCTACCGCCGGCGAGTTGAACGCAAGGCGACGGGGGTGCGGGCTTTACCGCCGGCGAACCCGAAAAGGAAAATGCCGGGGGTAACGAGTGGCTGGGCGGGCCACCCAGCCTGCACTTACCGCCGGCGTTTTATGCCCAAAGCGCCGGGGGTATCTGGCTGTACCACCGGCGAACCCCAAAATGAAAATGCCGGGAGTAACGAGTGGCTGGGTGGGCCACCCATCCTGCACTTACCGCCGGCGTTTGTGGGCCGTAGGTGCCGGCGGTAATGGGCCCTACTGCTGGCAAACGCACATGTTGGCGCCGGCGGTAACCTGGGATATGCCATTAACTCGACCAGCCACCTACCACCACCCTCACACACTTATATGTGATGGCAAATCAACCCAAGCACTTGTTATCTCATTCCCCCACCCATTTTAGCTATTTCAACCAACAAAATATGATGTATTTGAGCAAATCATGCACTACCTAGCCCCTCTTTCATGATTTGCATGATCTAGATCTATCTCCTCCCACCACCTTTTCCACTAGATCTAGCTAGATCTCTCTATTTCTAGATCTCTAGATCTCTCGAGCATAAAGTCGACGTGTGGCGTCTCTCCGGTGCTTTTGGACGTCGCGTCAACTAATAGGTATATAACTAATGAGTGGAATGTTCATGAGTTGGTGAAAAGTCGCGGTTATGTCACTAGTGATCGCAAAAGGCATGGTTCCATATATGTAAATGCATTGTTTTGCATTTCTTGACGTGTGCAGGAACATTGAGTTGCCAATGTTTTGCCGTAATGTTGATTAACTTCCGTTCCGGCGAATTTTTGGAACTCCAGCATGACAATATTTAGCAAAGGTCATGCCGAATTTTTTCGTGAAAACCGAGGCGGCGGTTGTAATCAATTATCTTGTCTTGTAGGCGACGATGGTCATCAAGATGAGGGAAAGCGTCGTTGATAGATACGTGGAACGCGCGACGGCCGACATGTATCAAAAAAAGCGAAAGGATATAATGTGTCCTTGTCGAAGATGCAAGCTAGGGTCGTTGTTCGGCCCCTTTTCAGGCATAGTGAATGAGCACCTGCTCAGGTATAGTTTCATGGAGGGTCATACTCAGTGGATGAGTGATGATGGAGACGATGATATCGAAGGTGATGATGATGGAGATGATGATGGTGGAGATGATGATAACGAAGGTGATGAAGAGGATGCCCCATACGGCAATGGAGACGAGGTTGAAGAGGATGGCGCACACGTTGATGGTGATCAAGAAGGCCGGGAAGAACATGCGGCCGACGAGGACATGAGTAGAAATACGCCGCTAACCTCGGCCGTGCAGGACCGTCATGTTCAAGAACTTCTTCTCAGCAACACATCGACCGACCCCAAAATCGCTGGTAGACGGAAGTCTAAGCTGGATCAAGTCGAGGTAGACTCGAGAACTCCGTTGTACGATGCAGCTCGTGGGAGGGAGGAGAGCCGTCTGAGATACGCTCTCGATATTATGGAGATGAAGGCAAAGCACAAATGGACAGACACAAGCGTGGACGAACTCTTCGGATACTTGAAGATCCACTTTTCTAAAGATAACACGTGTGCCGGTAGCCTACAGGAGGCCAAGAAAATCGTGTGCCCTCTCGATTTACCGCACCAAAAATACCACGCCTGCATCAGTGACTGCGTAATATATCGGAACGAGCATGCCAATCTCGATACATGCCCACAGTTTGGCGAATCTTGATACAAGAGAGGGACAAGAAAATCTCCTCGAAAAGTTGTGTGGTACTTCCAGCTCACGCCCCATCTGCAGCGGTACTTCGTGGACCCCAAGGAAGCAAAGCTCATGCGCTGGCATGCGGAAAGAAAGGAGGTGGTGATGCGTGATGTAGAACGGGTTGAAAACCCAGTGCTAACACACCCTTCGGATGCAAGCCAGTGGAAAACATTAGACGATGAGTATTACGAAGAATTCGGGAAAGAACCAAGGAACATCAGGTTGGGTGCGAGCACCGACGGACTCAATCCGTTTGGGAACCAAAGCAGCAAGCACAACACCTGGCCCGTGTTTGTATGGATGTACAACCTTCCTCCATGGCTATGCCTGAAGAATAAGTACATACACATGAGTATGCTAATCCAAGGTCCGACGCAGCCAGGGAGCGATATCAACCTGTATCTGGAGCTATTGAAGGAGGAGCTAGTCACTCTGTGGGAGGAAGGGATAGAAACTTGGGACGCCTACGGACAAGAAACTTTCCATATGAAAGCCGCACTGTTGACGACGGTGCAGGACTATCTTGGATACGGATATATCGCGTGCCGTGTGTGCCACGGACACAAGGCATGTGTGAGGTGCATGGAAAAGACGCCGTTTTTACAGACTGGGTAAGGATCCCGGGTCTTCAAAAACCGTCTACATGAGGCATCGAATGTGGCTTCCCAAGAATGACCCGTGGAGGAAGCGTGGAGACCTGTTCAATGGGAAGGATGAGGTCGAGGGACCTCCACCTAGGCGAAGCGGCGAAGAGATAGATACTCTGTTGAAAAACTGGAAAAACTGCCCTCCGGCGAGTAAGATAAAGATCCGAAGCGGAAGAAAGGAGACAAGAGAAAGAAAAAGGAACCCGGGCCGCTCTTGGGGGTATGGAAAAGGAGGTCCGTGTTTTGGGACTTGCCGTACTCGGAAGATCCTCGGTACGCCTCATAGCCTTGATGTCATGCATATCACGAAGAACGTGTGCGAGAGCTTGCTTGGCACTCGTGCTCAACATGCCGGAGAGGACCAAAGACGGGTCGAAAGCAAGACACGACCTGATGGCCCTTGATATCGAAAAGAGCTTCATTTCGCGCAGGTTGACCAGGAAACCGAGGAGGAGGAGACGGATGGTCGCAAACGCAAAAGGGTGGCCAAGCAGCGCGAAACTCCTCGCCCCTCCTGCTTCACTCTAAATCCCGATGAGCTCGAACAATTCTTCAAGTGCCTCCTAGAAGTCAAATTTCCCCTAGGCTACGCGGGGCTGATACGCAGATGGCTGGACCCGACGAAAAAAATCTTCAGCGGAATAAAGTCTCATGCCTGTCATGTCATGATGACGCAGATACTTCCGGTTGCTATCCGAGGGATAATGGAACCGCACGTTCGTGCGACGCTGACTGATCTGTGTAATGTCTTCGACGTCATCACTCGAAAGTCGATAACCGTCAAGAAACTTGGGAGGCTGCAGGAAGAGATCGTCACCATCCTATGCGAGATGGAGATGTACTTCCCGCCCGCATTCTTTGACATCATGGTCCATCTGCTGGTGCATATAGTGGACGATATCGAGGATCTCGGGCCCGCGTTCCTTCACAACATGATGGCGTTAGAAAGAATGAACGGCTTCATCAAAGGATACGTTCGTAACAGTGGCACATCCGGATGGAAGCATCGTCCAGGGCTTTCTCACCGAGGAGTGCATCTCTTTCTGCAAGAATTATTTAAACGAGGACAACCCACGTCCGGTTGGATTGCCCGCCAACAAGCACCTCGGCAGATTCGAGGGAGTAGGCCACAACACTGGCAGGAGGGAACTCGACGCGGATCAAGATGATAGGAGAACAGACTTTAACAGGGCCCACTTAGTAGCACTACAACACATGAACGAGGTAGAGCCTTGGGTGGATCAGCACATAAACATGATCAATAGGACAAGCCGATGATAGAAGAAGAGGTATTTAGAGCGCACAACTCCTCTTTCGCGAGCTGGTTCAAAGACCAGATTGATGCCAATCCCCCACCAATGGCAAGCGACGTAGATAAAATGATATTGCCTTGTCTTATGGACCCGCCCTCAACCTCATGACTTATCAGAAATACGACATCAACGGTTACACATTCTCCACAGAGGAGAGAGACAAAAAAAGCGACTATCAGAACTCGGGTGTGACGATGGAATCGTACACGGGTGAAGAGAAGAAAAGGTACTACGGAAGGATCGAGGAAATCTGGGAGCTCGACTACGTCGGGGAGAAGCTACCGATGTTTCGTGTCAGATGGGCTACGGACGTCACAAAAGAAGATGCGTATGTCACCACCATGCGACTGCCCCCAAATCCAAGACCAAGAACCCCACCGCGCAAAATGAGCCTTGGGTATTGGCTAAGCACGTCGAGCAATGCTTCTTCATAACTGACCCGTCAAGGCCCAGCCATGTTGTCGTAAGGAGAGGAAAAAGGGCCCTCGTCGGAATGGATGGATTTGCCGACGAGCAAGACTTCGACGGCCTCGTCGGAGACCCAATGATGGAAGAACCCGATGAAGACGATAGAACCTACACACTAAGAAGAAGAAGGACGACGCTACCTAGGTCAAGTGTTCCTCCGTACACAAGGAGTCGCGACGATACCGGTGGGGTCACAAGGACCAAGCGGAAGGGACTTTGAAGTCATTTGTGTATTTCTAATAATTATCTCTCGAACAACCATTTGTCCTTCTCAAGTGTATCCTAAATTTATGTCTTGGTTTTTTTATCGGATATCGCCGAAAGGACTTTGAAGTTATTCAAGAATTAAAATCATAAATTTATGTCTTGCAATTTAATTATCCTTCAAGTATATCCTAAAAATGACTAGAAACAACAAAAGAGGTCTAGGAAAGGGATAAAAAAATGAGTGGCTTTTTTGCGCCCTGTGGTATTCAAACTCCTGATGCTGCAGCTATGCCCAAGTGAGTGGAACCACTCTGTTACTGATTCGTTTTTGAATAACAATATGGTTTACAGAACAAAAGGTGTATCGCGCGCCCTGTGAAAAAAAACTAGTTACCCCCGGCGAATTGGTCGTTTCCGCCCGTGGTAACTCCACATGGTCCCACCTGTAAGTGGCTGAAACATTACCGCCGGCGTTTTCGCAAAAACGCCGGGGGTACGCGTTCCAGGACTTAGGCGTGTGGCCGTCGTTCCCCACGGCCAAATCGACCATGCAGTCGATCCGCCGCCGTCGTTGCCCTGCCGCAGTCGATCCGCCGCCGTCGTTGCCCCTGCCACCGTCGTTGCCCCCTGCCACCGTCGATCCCTCCACCGCAGGTGCGCCCCTCTCCCCTGCCTCCCTCTCTCCCTTACCGTCGTTCCCCTCTCCTCCTTCCTCACTGCCGCCGCCTCCCCCAGACCTCCGCCGCCGTGCCACCAGTTCGTCGGCCACCAGCAGGAGGAAGGAGGCCGCCATCGATCCGCCGCCGTCGCCGCCTCCCTCAGACCTCCGCCGCCGTGCCACCAGTTCGTCGGCCACCAGCAGGAGGAAGGAGGCCGCCATCGATCCGCCGTCATCGCTGCTGTCCCCCACCCCCACGGCTGCCGTCGATCTGCTGCCGTCGCTGCTGGCCCCCACCCCCACGGCTACGCCGCCGTCTCGCCAGCGTCTACGCGTTGTGCAACCTCGGCTACTACTGCAAGGTGAGTTAATCCCCTTTTCTTTTTGTGCTCATTGTGAAGATTGAATCTGATTCTAGAAATATCATCCCGCTGTGATGCATACGGTTAACAAAAATGGACTTGAACTTTGTTTGTTGTCTCTAGATGTTGTAGGTTTGCAGCTGCTGTTTTGTAAGTACAACAGCAGCTTCTTGTTGTATTATGTATTGTGGAAGAAGTTTAACTGGGAACAAGAATAAAGAGTACTTTGTGCAGAACTATAGTCACACACATTCAGATAGTTGTTATGATACTGCATTAGTGAATTTAAGAATATGTTATGAACAACATAGTATATTTAAGTTACCTAAATATAGTAATTAACTAGTTGGAGTAGACCAGTGGAGTCAGTTGAGCCCGGCCTACTAATTACACCAGATGATCCCATGGTTCTATTTACTACTCAGTGGTTCATATTGTTGCAAAGGTTTGAGTTTCCCTCTGTAGCTTATCTTCCTCACTGGGCATAGTTCAAAAGGGGTTTCTGTGAGGGCTTAGTTTACAAACATAAAATGATGTTAAAGATAAATGACATACAGTTATATACCCTCCACCTGATACACTTTTTTTTGGGGGTCTCACTCATGCAGTATATGAAAATATACCAATCCATGCTCGGTTGTCTCTGTTATCCTTTCTTACCTATTACTTTTGAAGAAGCATGAGTTGGTCTACTGAGCTATCTTGTAGGCTATTTATTTATATACATACTGGTGCAATAAGAGCTAAATTGTGGTGTTGATTTCCTGAGAAGCTGGGTGTTCAGTTCAATTATTCTGGAGTGTAGAAATGTGATCTGCAGGTACATTGAGTGCCAATGTTTCGCCGGATATCACATATATATGCTACATATACTGGAGTGTAGAAATGTGTCTGCGGGTACATTGAGTGCCAATGTTTTGCCGGAATGTCGATTAACTTCCGTTCTGGCGAATTTCTGGCACTCCGGCATGACAATTTAGCAAAGGTCATGCCGAATTTTCGCCGTGGATTTACACCTAGTAGTGTTAACAGAATATACTTGGCAATTTTTTTTATACAAGGCAATTATAACTTGCATTTTGTTGATACATTTAATAAGTCACAGTATGTACTGTTGGTGCTGGTTTCCCCATTTTGTTGATACAATGAAACTTAAGTAAAAAGACAAATAACCAATTATTCTGAGGTTATATTAAAATAAATTACCTGATCAACTCAATTAATGTTACTCTTTCTGCATATCTTTTCTCAATGGACGTGGTTTCTCAATTACCTGATACTTAATGAGGTCTGTTGTTGTCCAGACATTCTGGAGTGCAATTTATTTTCGAAAATAAACCACCTGGCTTTGTCATACAGTAAAGATCATTGTGAACTATGAAAATACATCAGATTCCAAAAACACTGCCTGATTTCTTTCTTTGACTAATAGTGGTTCCAAATACATGGCAGAAGCACGTAGCTAGCGATGTCGTCTTTTGCAGACCCCAACGAAGACGTTGACGGGTCTTCTCAGTGGAAGTTGGATGAGCACTACAGGCTCATGGTCTCGGATCAGCTGGAGGAACTTCCAGGCAGCGATGACGAGTCCTCAGAGGAGGGGGATGATGTGATGGACAACGATGATGCCCATGATGGCGAGGATGAGAGGGCCGCTGCCGACGAGACCACCGACAGTGGCATTGCCGGGGGTAGCTCGGATACTACTACCGAGGCCAAGAGGAAACGGAAGCAGCGGCGCCCAAACAGGGTCGGCACCACTCGCGACATAATCACCGCGGTGGACGCCAAGACCGGTCTTCCTACTGAGCCAAGCACCTGGCGAAGGGGTACGGCCTCCAAATGGGAGCAATCCTTCGGGACGTCGTCGACGTCAACGAGACGAAACTCCGAACCAAGAAGAAGCAGCATCTGCAGGCCCAACTCCTTGCGCGGCTGCACGCACGGTATGAGTTCAGTGTGGAATAAAGGAACGAGGATCCCAAGGATAACATCGTGAACAGACGAGCCCTCTCTAAGTTCACCAAGAACCTCAGCGGTTATAAAACCATGCTGAGGGGGATGCTTGGTGACAATGAGACTTGGACAGAGATCCAGCGCCACTTCCCGCGGATGACGCTGGATCAGTATAATAAATTCTTGGAAAACGAGGAGCTCGAGTACACCAATAACAATCGGCCTAGGGGAAGGAGCTGGCAGATAAGAACATCGGTCACCACCATCTCAGTTGTCGTGGCTTCGAAGGCAAGCAGCCGGTATGGGACAAGGAGGACCAGGCCTACATAAACGCTGGCCTCGAGCCCCCTTTTGCCAAGTACAAAGACCCACTCTTCAGGGCATATCTCAGGTCCCGATACCATAGAGAAATGAGTGGGAAACGTGTCACGAAACCTGATGTGGTGGTGGGAGTTGAGTTGGTGAAGGCACTTGAGAATGCAGTGGTCAGCAATTTACCAGCTTATTAATTTGATACTGCTCACCAAGTCCATTATTACATTCTAAAATTGTTCATGTTACTTCTGGCAGTTGAAGGAACAAGCAGCCACCGAACAGCTGGCTCCTCGACTCAGACGTCGACGGGCAAAGTCCCGTGGGACACGCCTTTTATCAGGGGTCTAAACACCGTGAAGGAACGGCCGCCGTTGGACAAGCCCCACCATGTCCCCGGCGCCGGAGGAGGTCGCAAGCTTGTCGACTATGGCTTGGACATGCCCGCAAGAACTAAGGAGTCGCGGCAGGCGCAGAAGGACCGGGAGCACGAGGCTCTTCTGAAAAAGGTGGCCGACTTGGAAACAACCATGGAGCAACGCGTTAGTGCCGCGGTTTCTAGCAAGGTTGATGACGCGGTGGCCAGCAGGGTCAATGAAATCATCCCTGATCTTGTAGAGTCGATGAAGAATTACTTCGTCGGCGGCCAAAAGGGACCGATGCCGGTGATCAGCCTAGGCGCCAGCAACTCCGACAACCGGCCTCGAACTATACACGCTCAATGCACACCCAACTTGGTATGCACTAGAGAGGATTCGCCGGCCATGGGGGCGCCAGTAGCCCCTCAGTCACGTGCACGCCTGGCCTCGGTCCTTCGACGCGAGCCGAGCTTGACGCCCTCACGGTAATTAATTTAGCCTCTCAAGCCTCTACAAATTAGTTACTTTGTCATCGCCCCTCTCTGACCTACACATGTTTTCACAGGAGGACGTGACTCCTTGCACCTTCCTACTGAATGTGGATAACAAGTTGAAGGATGTAGCGAGCGGCAGTGTCCTCCTGCCAAAAAATCGGACGTTCCACTGCACCAGGATGGATGATAGCATGAGCCGGGTTCGCGTGAACCGGTCGTTACCGGGATGCCAAGACCTCCATCCTCCTTATCTACCCCCAGAAACGGAAACCCCGCTCACTCTCGGGGACCTCAAGAATCACATCCTTCTATGGCCGAAAGCCCTAATTCGGTTGAACACCGCCTCAGGTTCGGAGGCAAGCTATGGCATGGTCACTCCTCAGGATGCGACGGCTGCCCCGAGCCAAGCCAGGGTCAGTCCTCCACCGGCTGGTGGTCCTTTTGAGCCCGATAGTTAGCCCGAGAGTCAGCCCGAGAGTCAGCACGACAACGCGTTGGACATCGATCAAGCTCTAGTCGATACGTTCATCGCTGAGATGGAGGGTGACGGGGTTTCTCCTTACAAGCCACCCGCCGATCATATGCTAAAGAAGAAGTTGTTCATTTCACAAGAAACGCCGGAGCAGGAAGACACTACCGCCTTCACCGCTCCACCCCGAGTTGGGCTTACCCCGAGGACACTCCTTGGTGCGACCATGGAGGGTATGAAACAAAACGCCACTCCCAGTTGCAATAAGAAGAAGGGCAGGAAGCGGAAGAAGTCCGGAGATGTTGCCAAGACCAAGAAAGTGGTTAATAACAAGTTGCCGACCCCGTGGAGGAATCTAGGCCAACCTATGCTGCAGGCACACATTGTCCAGCAGGTGACGCCGGATATGAGGAGCTTGCATGATGTTGTTCTAATGAAGGAGGACCTACTTCTTCGAGATAGAAATCCCTCGTACCCGGTTTTGACGGCCAAGGTGCCCACTGGCTTTGGCTTTGTCACCACATACCCTGCGGACTTGATGTTCATTCGATATGAAGACATCTTCAGGCTCTTGAACATGCAACAGCTCGACCGAAACTTGGTCCGCCTCGTATCGCTCAGCATGGCGCACGATAGCGCCATGGAGAACACAGCGCACATCGCTATCATGGACCCCTTCTACATGACTCCAGCTGTCGTCCAGAACGAACAAGCATTTCTAGCGAAGTACATCAAGGATTTCTTGGTGTTAAACAAGGATAAGAAATGCTTTGCCATACCATATTTCCGCGAGTAAGTATTTTGTTACTAGAGTACCCTCTATTACATTCTTTCATGAATTTCCTTCATAGTTGATCGAGTATGATGGTTTATTTCCATTTTGCGCAGATTCAAGTACTGCACCCTCCTCCTCTTTCACCCGTATCATTCCCATGTCAGTTATCTCGACTCCGGGCTTGATCCGGACAAAGACTTCACCGACCTTAAGTCTACACTTGATAAAGCCCTCAGCGGCTTCATAGCCGAGGTTGGCATCGACAAAATCAGGCATGAGAAGAAAGTTAAAGGTTGCTATGTGTGCAACCACATAACCAAGTTCCCCTGCCTCAAGCAATCGGCGCATGACAATGGGATGGAGGCCTGGTTTGCCATCCTACAGATGAGGTCGATTGTAAGGTCTCAGAACGATCTCTTGTTGCCATCCAGTCTTCAGCGGATGTTCGTGAACATGTTGGACACCACCGATGAAAACGTGAGAGCCGAGTTCCGTGCCATCCAGCGGACCATTTGCACAATACTCTGGAGGGATGTCTGCGGTAATGGTGGCTTGTTCCACTATGGTCTCGCACTTTCTAAGGCCAAGATAGAAGGCCGATTAGAAGATGGATGTGACGACAGAACATTTAACACGCTCGAGGGCATCCGTCCCTTCCCGCCGAAGCCGACTTGACTCAAAAACTTTTCTCCTTTGCAAATGTTAGTCATAAAATTACTTAAGTAATTTCCATGCTTTTTCTTTGCACTACTCTATGTTATATCTCTCTCTACTAATGTACTAACAACTTTCATTTCTTTTTTCTGTGTTTGCATAGATGACGTACTATGTCGTCTACCACGGTAGGGTTCCTGGAGTCTACGAGGACTGGGAAGACTGTAGGAGGCAGGTCCACCGTTTCAGCGGCAGCAGTTCAAGGGGTACACCACTTTGGAGGAGGCGGAAGCTCGATACGCCAACTTTCGAGTGGGACAGAGGAGGGAGATGTGGAGGACCCCTTTCATCGTGATGATGCTTGCCGCCACCGCCTCTATAGTTTACTATGTCATTGTTGTTTAGCTAGGTCGTCGACTGGACTTATATGTATTTGTGTAATATGTGCTACTTCGAGTCGTGATGTTTGAACCATATGGTCGACACTTGTGTTATTGATGCATGCTTGCATGTTATGGACATTTCGGGACTTTCTAATGATGTGTATCATTGCCAATGATGTGTATCTTGCTAATGATGTATATCTTGCTGTCATTCTGGTATTTGCCGGTATATTCTGTGTATATGCTATGAATTCTGGTGTATATGCTATGAATTCTGGTGTATATGCTATGTAATTCGAGTTTATTTTTTTATTTTTGCTCCTGTTAATATTACCACCGGCGAAATTTTACATGTATTCGGTAAGCGCCAGCAGTACGACCACTTACCCCCGGCGAAATTGGTAGGCGCCAGCAGTTACCCCTGGCGATTTGGATAAAACGCCGGCGGTAACAGCCCCTTACCACCGGCGAATTGGAAGGCGCCGGCGATGAGGCATTACCACCGGCGAGGTGATCGCCGGCGAATGCAAAGGCGCCGGCGGTAAGCCAATCCAGGTCGCCGGTGGTAAGGCTTTTTGTAGTAGTGTTGGGAGCGAGAAGAAGATATGAAGAAGGAATTCCCCGATCTCTTTAGTACCTAGTTTTCTTTAAGATCTCGGGACGAGATCTTTTGTAAGGGGGAAGGGTTTGTAACATCCCAAATTTTCAATCAATAAGAAATGGTGGTTTCCAAAATTCAAATTTTGCACCCAACAAAAACTTTATTTTGCATATAGTGCTTTTTGTTGATGAAGAGGGGATGCCTTGGGCATCCCCAAGCTTTGACGCTTGTACTTGTTGGATATTTCTTGGGGGGTCCAGGGGACAACCCCAAGCTTCAGCTCTTGTCCATGCTTCATCTTATTGCATCATTCTTCTCTCCCTACACTTGAAAACTTCCTTCACACAAAACTCAGCACAATTGATTAGCAACATTAGTGCAAATAAAAATATATCAAACCAGCAAGGCTTCAGTAATGGCACATATCAAACACTCATTTTAACATATGCTACTGTAGCTACTTCTTCCCAAAGCTCTTTTTCACAAAAGAACTCAAAAACATGAAGCATAAGACGCAAATGCAAAACATGGCAGAAATCTGTCAAAACAGACGAGCATGAAGAGATCGAAATTAAAGAAATAGTTCTATTGCTCAAATCGAAAAATGCTAAACTAACGAAAGTTAGCTAACATACTGGGGCATAAGCACAAAATTTTCAGCTCAAAATAACGTTCTGTGGTTTTTAAGAATTTTTTTCGTGACCGACACATGTAATCTGTTTCGGAATTGCAAATACCCCAAACACTGCTTTCTTTCTATTAGAGGCTACCCTATAACATCCCAAATTTTCAATCAATAAGAAATGGTGGTTTCCAAAATTCAAATTTTGCACCCAACAAAAACTTTATTTTGCATATAGTGCTTTTTGTTGATGAAGAGGGGATGCCTTGGGCATCCCCAAGCTTTGACGCTTGTACTTGTTGGATATTTCTTGGGGGGTCCAGGGGACAACCCCAAGCTTCAGCTCTTGTCCATGCTTCATCTTATTGCATCATTCTTCTCTCCCTACACTTGAAAACTTCCTTCACACAAAACTCAGCACAATTGATTAGCAACATTAGTGCAAATAAAAATATATCAAACCAAGCAAGGCTTCGATAATGGCACATATCAAACACTCATTTTAACATATGCTACTGTAGCTACTTCTTCCCAAAGCTCTTTTTCACAAAAGAACTCAAAAACATGAAGCATAAGACGCAAATGCAAAACATGGCAGAAATATGTCAAAACAGACGAGCATGAAGAGATCGAAATTAAAGAAATAGTTCTATTGCTCAAATCGAAAAATGCTAAACTAACGAAAGTTAGCTAACATACTGGGGCATAAGCACAAAATTTTCAGCTCAAAATAACGTTCTGGTGGTTTTTAAGAATTTTTTTCGTGACCAGCACAGAATCTGTTTCGGAATTGCAAATACCCCAAACACTGCTTTCTTTCTATTAGAGGCTACCCTATAACATCCCAAATTTTCAATCAATAAGAAATGGTGGTTTCCAAAATTCAAATTTTGCACCCAACAAAAACTTTATTTTGCATATAGTGCTATGCATAGTGTTTGTGCATTTGTGTGACATTGCCATTGTGTGTGTTTGCAACTCTTGCCAATTTCCTAAAACCCTACCTTTGATCCTCTAAGATCAAGAAGAAAAGCAAAACAAAAAAGAAAATAATACAAGTTAGAAAATCACAACACCCTCACATATGGTTTAGGCCATTTTTGCAAATCTTGAACCTAGACCATTTTGGCTTCCACCATTTGTTGGAGATTGTTACTAAACACTTATAAACACTTTTGAAATCAAAGAAACTCAAATCAAATCAAATTTGAATGCAAATTGTGCTCACATGCACTAATGGTCAAAACTGCCAACTTTAACCTGATGCCTACTTTGAGCCTCTGTTTTAAGAGATTCTCAAACCAAACTTTTCCAACTCTTTGCACCTCATCCAAGACCTCATCAAGGAGAACAACTTTGCTCAAGATCACCCCTGCAAACTCTCTCTGGATTCAAAGTTATGCTCAAGCAAAGTGGGGACATTGAAGCAGATTCAAGATTATGCACTTTTTGGTTTTTTGCAAATCAACTCAAATTTGACCACCACCACCACCACTAGGCTTCAAAAATTATATGTTTGGACTCCACCAAAATTCACTGAAAATTTCCAAAATTTCTTTCTTGCGGCCATTCCATCGAGCACCTAGTGGGCACAAACCTGCCAACCCTAGACATGCCTTTGTCCAGTGGGTTTTAGCCCTAACCATCGAGCTTATGTCATCTGGAGTACCTCTATCTACCCCTTGCACGACGCCAAGCCTCAGAGACACTTTGCAGTACACGAAATCATCACCATTTGGACAAAACAAGGCCGTGACGTGGCATGACATGAGCACCACATGCCATCCCTCTCTCTGATCCATTCTAACGTGCACGACCATGTCACACGCCCTCCTCACACTCTCCTGCACACGCTAGACATCGCGGTCGACGAAGTGGAGCACCACACGCGCCAGGACACGCGCGCCCAGTGACGCACGCGCACGCTAGAGCGTGCACGGACGAGCACCAGAGCGCGCCAGGCACTGACGTCGCCCCGCTGACCACGGCCACCACTCGCCCTCTCCGCTCGCTAGCAGCTCCGCCACGATGCCAAGAGACGCCAGGACATGCTCACCTGCCCGCGGGAATGCTTTAGCCGACGACCTCGTCGACGACCACCGCCGCAGTACTGAGCGCTCCCGTCACCCTCCTGCCCTCGTCCTTGCCTCGTTTTCACCGCAGTCAAGCACTGCTTGACCACACGGACCCCGCCAACTCGCGCGCGTCATCGCCAGCCACTCCGCACCCCTGTAGCAATGTCGCCATGGGTGACCTGAGCCGCCCCCTTCGGCCTCGCTCCGCCGCTATAAAAGGAGGGCCTCCCTCTCCAAATCAAGCACACCAACAGCTTCCCCTCTCCTCTCTCGCTCTCCTCATCCACTCGCCGCTCGACATTTCCCACCATAGCCACTCAATTGCCTCATCGCTGCCCGTGAGCCGCCGCAGAAGCTCGCCGGAGATTGACGCCACCCCCGGAGCTGCCGCTTGTTCCTGGAGCCTCGTCGTCGTCCACAACGCCGCCGCAGCACCTCGCCGACGATCGCCGCGCCGCCGGTGAGCCGTCGACCCCCTCCCCTCTCCGCGCTAGTATCTCCATCTCACCGTCGACGATGATGGACTTGATCCGTTGGATCTTGTTCTAATCGTGCGGCTCAGAATCAAACATACCGTTTCGCGTTTGATGAGTGACTGACGGGTGGAGCCCACCCTGTCAGGCAGCCCACGCGTGAGAGACGCGTGGTGGGCTGGTCCTCGCAGTTAAACCGTTTCGGCCCAGCTTCGTTTCCCGCCAGGCCCAGGAATTCAAATTTCGATTTTCAGTTTAATTCTAAATTGCTTGCAGATGCTATTTTCAAATTTGAATAGAATCGAATCTACCAACCCAAATTTGATGAATTTGGTGTTGTTGGAAAGCTTGTGAAAAACTCTATCCAACCTCACTGGTCTCACCTCAAATTCCTTTGTAGAATTAATGTGACAAAAATAATAAGGCAGGGCCTTTTACAACTTCAAACAATTATTAAAAATCAACCCTAAGTGATTTTGAGTTGATTCCAACTCTCATAAATCACATTTCACATACTCTACATGTTTATGTAAAAACATCACATAATTGTTTGTATGATCATGGGCTAGAGCAAAATAATGGCTATGTGGCTATTTCTGGCCCATTTAAATCATTCAAAATTATTTCTTAATTAGTATGAGGGGTTCCCTCTCATTTAAATCATGATCCTAAGCAATTAAAAGTGATGTGTTGACTTGGTCTATATCATCCCATAATGGATTACTTAGAGACATTAAATTGTTGTAAGAGTAAGGTTTAAATGGTATGAGGTTAGTACCTCATTCAAATCATGTTCCCCAAATAATAGATATGAAGTGTTGACCTTGAGCAACATGAATTCATACCTTATTATTATTTGAGGAACTTAAATCTTAAGAAGATTCAATGAGAGGAAATTATTTCTCTCCTACAAGTTTTCTTAACACACAAGCCAAACCCCTTGGTGATTAGTGTTATGATGCTAGAATAGTGGATGTGAACCAATTGAGTGATTAGTATAGCCTTAAGACTTGTTTGGTGATTGTATACTTCGTATTCGATTTTAGACGCTAGTACCGAGGAGTACCAGGAGGAGGAGGTATACTTCCAGGAAGAAGAAGACCACTTTGATCAGTACACCACTCAAGACAAGCTAATATTCTTGCAATATACCTTAGTGCAAAGCTCCTCTTGAGCAAGGCACTATTACCCTATTACCTTGTGTTTACTTTACCAATCCTAGTTTTTATCTCTCAAAGCTTTACTTTGATTTGCAAGTTTACTTTTATAGTTAACTTGAGTCTAGATTTGGAGTAGTACAAGAGTATCAAAGTTAGCCTAGAGAGCTACAAGCTAGTTAGCACCCCTCATGCCTAGTTGCTAGTGCTAAATTAAAAATGACTACTCTAGATGGGAACTTGTGAACCTTTGAATTTTGAAAACCTTGGAATGATGAGTCATTCTATTGAAAGATTTTGAAGGTGAATGTGATTTGAATGAAACGGTGTTTTTGATGAAAATTGATGATTGGGTTCGGATGCGATACCCTTCCAATTATTAAGTACCCCCACAATACCTGATTATGGGTAAGGCTTTAGCTGGAAATTTACGTGTCTTAGTATGGGTTCCCTCTGAACAAGCATCATAGAGGTTATTCCGAGGCTACCTCCATTGAAAGTAAAATGACGTGAATGAGGTGAATGTACGACCCAAGCCCTGTGCAGTTCCCGGGATAACAGTTGGCTATCACCGGGAGGCCAAGCTCATGGGGAGAGGTGCCTATACTAGGATGTGTAAGTGAAGGGTTAATGGTTGATGATCCGCATACTGAGTTATGATTATTCAGGGTTATCCCTGACGGATGTAATCAAATGTTGTGGCACAAGTGTGCAACCTCTGCAGAGTGTAAACCTATTCGAATAGCCGCGTCCGCGGTCATGGACAGTTGGAAAGGCCATACTGTTCCGTCATCAGAACTTTTCCCAAATGTGACTTGTGTTTTGAACTTGAAAAGGTGACTGATGACCCACAAGTATAGGGGGTGTATCGTAGTACTTTCGATAAATAAGAGTGTCGAACCCAACGAGGAGCAGAAGGTGTTGACAAGCAGTTTCGATGAAGGATTCACTGTAAATGCTCACGGACAAGTATTCGTGGGGTTTTGATGTAACAGATGAATAAAGTACAAGTAAGTAAAATACGAGAGAAATAATTGCAGCGAGTGGCCCAATCCTTTTTAGCACAAAGGACAAGCCGGTTTGTTTACTTATAATGACCTAACGTTCTCGAGGACACACGGGATTTTAGTCTAGTGCTTTCGCTACATACAAACTGATTAATCTTCATTGTTTTGATAAGTGTTGTGTGGGTGAACCTATGCTAATGTACCGCCCTTCCTAGGACTAATACATACTTGTGATTATACCCCTTGCAAGCATCCGCAACTACAAGAAAGTAATTAAGATAAATCTAACCACAGCCTTAAACTCGAGATCCTGCGATCCCTCCCGCATCGATATACCAACGGGGGTTTAGGTTTCGTCACTCCGGCAACCCCGCAATTGGCAAACGAGTACAAGATGCATTCCTCTAGGCCCATAAATGGTGAAGTGTCGTGTAGTCAACGTTCACACGACACCACTAGAAGAATAACACCACAACTTAAATATCATAACATTGAATATTACTCAACCATAGTTCACTACTAACATTTAGACTTCACCCATGTCCTCAAGAACTAAACGAACTACTCACGAGACATCATATGGAACATGATCGGAGGTGATATGATGATGAATAACAATCTGAACATAAACCTTGGTTCAATGGTTTCACTCAATAGCATCAATAACAAGTAGAAATCAATACCGGGAGAGTTTCCCCTATCAAACAATCAAGATCAAACCCAAATTGCTACAGCGGTGACGATGTCCAGCGGTGGAGATGGCGGTGATGATGGTGGAGATGATGATGATGGTGATGGAGATGATGTCCAACTCGATGGCGGTGACGATGGCGTCGATTTCCCCCTCCGGGAGGGAATTTCCCTGGCGGATCCCTGCCCGCCGGAGAGCTCTTTTCTCTCTGGTGTTCTCCGCCCCGCAGAGGCGGCTGTAACCCTTCGTGAGGATTCCTCTGTGGCTTAGGTCTTCGGGACGAAGGGTTTCGCGAAGAAAAGGAGGCGAAAGAGGCTGTGGGGGCCCCACACCACATGGTGGCGCGGCCAGGCCATGGGCCGCGCCGCCCTATGGTGTGGGCCCACCTTGGGTCCAACTGGCTCCCCCTTCTGGCTTCCTTCGTCATCTGGAAAAATAGGATTTTTGGTAAAACTTCCTTCCACAGTTGATCTTCCGAAATATTGCATCCCGACGGTGCTTTTTCCAGCGAGAATCCCGGCTCCGAGTGCTCGATCTCCAAATAATCATGAAACATGCAAAATAGATGAAATAAAATAAGTATTGTGTCCCAATATGAAATATATCAAGGAATAACAACAAATTATGATATAAAATAGTGATGCAAATTGGACGTATCAACTCCCCCAAGCTTAGACTTCGCTTGTCCCCAAGCGAACCGAACTCGATAAACAGGACCACATGTTTATGGAGTGAAGAGTCGATAAATAAAATACGGACAAGAAGCATCATATTCATTCACACAAGACATTATAGTAAACAACTTCCTCATATAACTCAACTTGAAACAAGTATAAGGTAATCACAAATAAAGGTGCATAAGAAATCATAATTGGTGATGGCAAACTTTGTTCTTGGTCAGAGAACAGTTAACAGATTATACTTTATCTATTGAGCAGCGCTCTCATATTAAAACTTATGGTAAACTTGCATACTCAATCATATTAACCATTGATGACTTTCAAAGCTATATTCATTCAGGTAAAACTTGTACTAAACAAGAAAGAGTAAAGACATGATGAAGCAAATCACAATATAATAGTTTGATCACAACAACTCAAATGCTTGCTTGAGATGGAGGGAAATAGGTTTACTGACTCAACATAAAGTAAAAGACAAGCCCTTCGCAGAGGGAAGCAGGGATTAAATCATGTGCTAGAGCTTTTCAGTTTTGAAATCATATAAAGAGAATAAAAGTAAAGTTTTGAGAGGTGTTTGTCGTTGTCAACGACTGGTAGCGGGTACTCTAACCCCCTTGCCAAACAGACCTCCAAAGAGCGGCTCCCATGAAGGACGTTATCTCTACCAGCAAGGTAGATCATCCCTCTTCTCTTTTGTTTACACATGTATTTTAGTTTATTTAAAGATGACACTCCCCCCAACCTTTGCTTACACAAGCCATGGCTAACCGAATCCTCGGGTGCCTTCCAACAATCTCATACCATGGAGGAGTGTCTATTGCAAAATTAAGTTGCTTACTGATGAATCAGGGCAAAACATGTGAAGAGAATCATTAATGAAAGTTGATTAATTGGGGCTGGGAACCCCGTTGCCAGCTCTTATTGCAAAATTATAGGATAAGTGGATGAAGCCACTAGTCCATTAGTGGAGGCTGCCTAACAAGACTGAAAGATGAAACACCACATACTTCCTCATGAGCTATAAAACATTGACACAAATAAGAAGTAATAAGTTTTGAATTATTTAAAGGTAGCACATGAAGTATTTACTTGGAATGGCAGAAAATACCATGCGAGTAGGTAGATATGGTGGACACAAATGGCATAGGTTTGGGTTCAGGTTTGGATGCACGAGAAGTATTCCCTCTCGAGTACAGGTCTTTGGCTAGCAAGGTTAAATAGCAAGCATAGGAGTTTGAGGGAAACAAACAAATATACATGTGATAGAAACAATCATGCATCTTACTTGTAAGCACAAACAGTTTTAACTTTAGAATACTAAGCTAAGGACTGATAAGAAAGATAATAACATCTTCTACATGTATTTCCTCTATTCTTCTTGAACTCAAAGTGTTGTTACTATTGACCATTGCTAAGTTTGCCAAAACCAAATAGATTTACTCAATACTCCCAAAGTGGTACCAATACTAAACTCAGGATCAATCATATAGTAGAAATTGCAAACTAAAATAAGGTGTGCAATATGTAAATGATAAGACTTCTCATTAATATTCCATAACGATAACTCACACCAAGGGATACATAGACAAACTAAAGGAGAGATACTTCCACACTCGCAACCCATCTTATACGATAACTTCCCTACTCATGATATGACACTACTTGATAGTAAAAAGTAAAAGGTGGTGATAATGTGATACCGCGGCACCCCCCAAGCTTGGAACAAACCAAGGGGATGCCAATACCGATGATGGATTACTCCTTTGGCGATGGTGGTGATGAATTCCCGTCTTCAGACTTCCAAGATAGAGGCTCTCCATCAACAAATGACATCTTGGTCTCGGGAATCCTGAAACTAGCAGCACTGCTTATATGTTTAAACCTGTTTTCATACTCACAGTTCTGATTATGAATGTCATAGAGTTGAGCCTGGAGTTTGTTGGTGGTGTCGTGAAGTGAGAGGATGTCGCCCCATAGCTTTGCAGTTTCCTTCTCGTGTTCAGCAATGAGTTCAGACACAATCTTGTGGAAGATATCCACTTCACGCTCGGCCATCTTCTTGTAATTGAAGACCTCTTGTTCTAGCTTCTCCATCCTGTCTTCCAAGCTTCCTTCTCCTTTGGGACCACCGAACATCTTTGATGCGCAGTTTTCCCTCGACGAGCATCAACTCCTTTGGGTGCATCCTCAGCTCCTCCATGTACAAGTTGCCAACATCCTTGCAGGAGCTGTCCTTCGGAGTTCCCGACGAAGACATGATGGCTCTAGATCCGAAACAAGTCCTGGCAGAAACAGCTCGAAACAAAACACGTCGAGAAAACGATATACGGACCTCCAGGGGTCCGGGGGATTATATAATAAAAAATTTCAGAACAAACGGAAAGTACCAGGTCGAACCAGAGTCGGAAAGGGGCGACGAGGCGGTGCCACCATAGGTCGGCGCGGCCAGGCTGGGGCCCGCGCCGGCCTGTGGTGGCACACCCTCGTGCGTCTTTTCCAAAAACAGCAAAAATATTGTTCGGAAAGTAAATCGCGAACTTTTCATTACCAGTACTGTTACCTATTCAAAGTCGAGTTCTGGCGGACTGTCAATTCGTCCTTTGATAAAAGCCTCCGGTGTTTCCACTTGAATAATATCAACATCAACATTATAAGAATCACCCGAGATATAATGCTTGAGTCTTTGTCCATTCACCACTTGCGTAGCATTGCCTTGGAGAGAGCTAATTTTAATTGCTACTGAACGATACACCTCCTCAACAACATACGGTCCTTCCCATTTCGAGAGTAATTTCCCTGCAAAGAGTACGAGACGAGACCGATACAATAGGACTTTATCCCCAATATTAAACTCTCTTTTGATGATCCTTCTATCATGCCATTTCTTAACTTTCTCCTTAAAGAGTTTAGCATTTTCATAAGCTTCACTTCTCTATTCATCTAGAGAACTTAATTGTAGCAACCTTTTATTACCGGCAAGTTTAGGATCTTTATTTAATTCTCTAACGACCCAATAAGCTTTGTGTTCTAGTTCTAAAGGTAAATGACAAGCTTTTCCGTATACCATTTTATAAGGTGACATTCCCATGGGGTTTTTATAAGCAGTTCTATAAGCCCATAGTGCATCCTTCAACTTACTAGCCCAATTCTTTCTAGATTTATTGACGGTCTTTCCCAAAATAGATTTAATTTCTCTATTTGATAATTCTACTTGACCACTAGTTTGAGGGTGATAAGCAGAAGCAATTCTATGATTAATACCATATCTAGCAAGAGTCTTTCTAAAACCTCCATGAATAAAATGAGAACCTCCATCAGTCATAATATATCTAGGAACTCCAAATCTAGGAAAAATAATATCTAAAAGCATTTTTAAAGAGGTCTCACCGTCAACACTTTTTGTAGGTATGGCTTCCACCCATTTAGTAACATAATCAACAGCAACAAGTATATGAGTGTTACCTTCTGAAGAGGGAAAAGGTCCCATAAAGTCAAATCCCCAACAATCGAACGGTTCAATAACAAGAGTATAATTCATGGGCATTTCATTGCGTCTGGAGATATTACCAACCCTTTGACATTCATCACAAGATAAAATAAACTTCCTTGCATCTTTGAAGAGAGTTGGCCAATAAAAACCTGATTGTAGAACCTTTTGCGCGGTTCTATCTCCGGCGTGATGTCCTCCATAAGCACTACCATGACATTTACTCAATATCTCTTGTTGTTCATATTCGGGAACACACCTTCGCAGTAATACCATCCACTCCTTCTTTATATAAGTGTGGGTCATCCCGAAATAATGCCTCAAGTCATAAAAGAATTTCCTCCTCTGCTGAAACTGAAAAGGTTGGAGGCAAGTACTTGAAAACAATAAAGTTAGCATAATCAACATACCAAGGAATGTCTCGCGAGCTCACCTTTATCACAGCCAATTGTTCATTTGGAAAACTATCATTAACGAGAACAGGATCATAAGCAATATTTTCCAATCTAGACAAATTATCAACAACGGGATTATCAGCACCTTTCCTATCTACAATATGTAAATCAAATTCTTGCAAAAGAAGTACCCATCTAATAAGCCTCGGCTTAGCATCTTTCTTTGTCATAAGGTATCTAATTGCGAGCATGATCAGTATGAATCGTAACTTTTGAATCAACAATATAAGATCTAAATTTATCACAAGCAAAGACTACAGCTAACAATTCTTTTTCAGTAGTAGCATAATTTCTTTGAGCAGCATCGAGAGTTTTACTAGCATAATGAATAACATTCAGTTTTTTATCTACTCGTTGTCCAAGAACAGCGCCTACAACAAAATCACTAGCATCACACATAATTTCAAAAGGTAAATTCCAATCAGGAGGTTCAACTATAGGAGCAGTTGTTAAGGCTTTCTTTAGAGTTTCAAAAGCTTCCTTACAATCATCATCAAAAACAAAAGGTACATCTTTTTGAAGAAGATTAGTAAGAGGCTTTGAAATCTTGGAGAAATCTTTAATAAATCTCCTATAAAACCCAAGCATGACCAAGAACACTACGAATACCTTTAACATCCCTTGGATAGGGCATCTTCTCAATGGCTTCAACTTTAGCTCTATCAACTTCAATACCTCTCTCGGAAATTTTATGTCCCAATACAATTCCTTCATTAACCATAAAGTGACATTTCTCCCAATTAAGAACAAGGTTAGTTTCTTCACATCTCTGCAAAACTTTATCAAGGTTTCGCAAGCAATTATCAAAAGAATTCCCATAAACAGAAAAATCATCCATGAATACCTCCACAATACTCTCACAAAAGCCATGAAAAATAGCAGACATGCATCTTTGAAAAGTAGCAGGAGCATTACACAAACCAAAAGGCATACGCCTATAAGCATAAGTTCCATAGGGACAAGTGAAAGTGGTTTTCTCTTGATCTTTAGCTTTAACGAGCAATTTGTGAAAACCAGAATAACCATCAAGAAAGCAAAAATGAGTATTTTTAGATAACCTTTCTAACATTTGATCAATAAAAGGCAAAGGGTAATGATCTTTCTTAGTAACCTTATTAACTTTTCGAAAATCAATGCACATTCTATAACCTACAACTACTCTTTGAGGTATGAGCTCATCATTATCATTAGGAACAACAGTCATTCCTCCTTTCTTAGGAACACAATGAACAGGACTAACCCATCTACTATCAGCAATAGGATATATAATACCAGCTTCAAGAAGTCGTAATACCTCATTTCTTACCACATCCTTCATCTTGGGAATTAGACGACGCTGAGGTTCAACAACAGGCTTCGCATCATCTTCCATATTAATGGCGTGTTGGCAAATAGAGGGAGAAATCCCCTTCAAGTCATCAAGAGTGTAGCCAATAGCACCTCGGTGTTTCTTCAATATTTGCAATAATCTTTCTTCTTCAAACTCTGTAAGCTTAGAACTAATAATAACAGGATATATTTTCTTATCATCAATATGAGCATATTTAAGATTATCAGGCAAAGGCTTTAAATCAAAAACAGGATCTTCCTTTGGTGGCGGTGTTGTACCCAAGTCTTCCACCAGTAAATCATGCTTGAGAATAGGTTGGCGAAGAAAAATCTCCTCAAGCTCATCTCTTTCTTTCCTAAAAACTTCACTCTCGCTATCCTCCAAATGTTGCTCGCAAAGGATTATTAGGAACAAGAACAATAGATGCACACTCGCTCCATTTTAAAATCATCACTAGGCAAATCAGCTTTATAAGGAGTTTTGGTAAATTTAGAGAAGTTAAACTCATAAGATTCACCAGCAAATTTAGTCAAAATTTTCTCTTTCTTGCAATCTATAATAGCTCCACAAGTATTTAGAAAAGGTCTACCAAAAATGATAGGACAATAATCACTAGCAAGCAGTAACCAAGTACCAAAAAGTCAGCAGGATATTTAATCTTACCACATAGAACTTCCACATCTCGAACAATACCAATTGGAGAAATAGTTTCTCTATTAGCCAGCTGAATAACCACATCAATATCTTCAAGTTCACAAGAATCAATTTCGTGCATAATCTCCATGTAAAGCTCATAAGGTATAGCACTAACACTTGCACCAATATCACATAAACCATAATAGCAATGATCACCAATTCTAACGAGATAGCATAGGAACACTAGCTTGTTTGGGTTTATTAGGATGTGAAACAATATTAGAAGCATCTTCACGGAAAATAATATGACCATCCTCCACATTTTCAGTCACAAGATCTTTAACTATTGCAACAAGCGAGTTCAACTTTTATTTGTTCTTCAGGTTCTATAGGTTTCTTTTCACTTTTATGAACCGCACTATTTATAATAGAGTACTCCTTCATTTTAGCAGGAAAAGGAGTTTTTTCAATATAAGCTTCAGGAATAACATGATCAGCAGTTTCAACTACAACACACTTATTAATAGATGAATCAATTTTATCTTTATACGGTTCATGATACTTGTAAAAATTCTTCTTAGGCAATTCATAATGAGAGGCAAAAGCTTTATAAAGGTTTGCAGCAACTTGAGAATCAAGACCATATATAGCACTCATATTACGAAATTTATCAGTATCCATAAAAGCTTCAATGCATTTATAATCATAAATTATACCTGATTCTCTATCCTTGTCGTTCTCCCAACCTTCGGTATTTTCTTGGATCCGATCAAGAAGGTCCCTTTTAAACTCTTCTTTATTGCGTGTAAATGATCCAGAACAAGAAGTATCCAACAAGGTCTTGTCTTGAAAAGAAAGTCTTAAATAGAAATTATCAATAATAACATTACCGGGAAGCTCATGAATGGGGCATTTGAGCATTAAAGACTTCAATCTCCCCAAGCTTGGGCAATACTCTCTCCATCATGAGGCCAGAAATTATATATGCGGTTCCGATCTTTGTGAATTTCACTTGGAGGATAAAATTTGGAATAAAATAAAGGCACAATGTCCTCCCAATCAAGAGAATCACCATTCTTCAGCAATTTATACCAATGCGCCGTGATACGTCTCCGACGTATCGATAATTTCTTATGTTCTATGCCATATTATTGATGATACCTACATGTTTTATGCACACTTTATGTCATATTCGTGCATTTTCTGGAACTAACCTATTAACAAGATGCCGAAGTGCCGGTTCTCGTTTTCTGCTGTTTTTGGTTTCGAAATCCTAGTAACGAAATATTCTCGGAATTGGACGAAACGAAGACCCGGGGCCTATTTTTCCACGGAGCTTCCGGAAGACCGAAGAACATACGAAGTGGGGCCACGAGGTGGCGACACCACAAGGCGGCGCGGCCCGGGGGGCCCGCGCCGCCTATGGCGTGGCCCCCTCGTCGGCCCCCGACTCCGCCCTTCCGCCTACTTAAAGCCTCCGTCGCGAAACCCCGATGCGAAAAAACCACGATACGGAAAACCTTGCGAGACGCCGCCGCCGCCGATCCCATCTCGGGGGATTCGGAGATCTCCTCCGGCACCCTGCCGGAGAGGGGATTCATCTCCCGGAGGACTCTACACCGCCATGGTCGCCTCCGGAGTGATGAGTGAGTAGTTCATCCCTAGACTATGGGTCCATAGCAGTAGCTAGATGGTTGTCTTCTCCTCATTGTGCTTCATTGTTGGATCTTGTGAGCTGCCTAACATGATCAAGATCATCTATACTGTAATACTCTATGTTGTGTTTGTCGGGATCCGATGGATAGAGAATACCATGTCATGTTAATTATCAAGTTATTACATATGTGTTGTTTATGATCTTGCATGCTCTCCGTTACTAGTAGAGGCTCTGGCCAAGTTTTTACTTTTAACTCCAAGAGGGAGTATTTATGCTCGATAGTGGGTTCATGCCCGCATTGACACTGGGACGGTGACGGAAAGTTCTAAGGTTGTGTTGTGATGTTGCCACTAGGGATAAAACATTGGCGCTATGTCCGAGGATGTAGTTGTTGATTACATTACGCACCATACTTAATGCAATTGTCCGTTGTTTAGCAACTTAATACTGGAGGGGTTCGGATGATAACTTTGAAGGTGGACTTTTTAGGCATAGATGCGGTTGGATGGCGGTCTATGTACTTTGTCGTAATGCCCAATTAAATCTCACTATACTTATCATGTCATGTATGTGCATTGTTATGCCCTCTCTATTTGTCAATTGCCCGATCGTAATTTGTTCACCCAACATGTTTTTATCTTATGGGAGAGACACCTCTAGTGAGCTGTGGACCCCGGTCCATTCTTTAATACTTGAAATACAAATCTGCTTGCAATACTTGTTTTTACTTGTTTTCTCTCGCAAACAATCATCTTCCACACAATACGGTTAATCCTTTGTTACAGCAAGCCGGTGAGATTGACAACCTCAGCTGTTTCGTTGGGGCAAAGTACTTTGGTTGTGTTGTGCGGGTTCCACGTTGGCGCCGGAATCTACGGTGTTGCGCCGCACTACATCCCGCCGCCATCAACCTTCAACGTGCTTCTTGGCTCCTCCTGGTTCGATAAACCTTGGTTTCTTTCGAGGGAAAACTTGCTGCTGTGCGCATCATACCTTCCTCTTGGGGTTGCCCAACGAACGTGTGAAATACACGCCATCAAGCATATTTTACAGGCGCCGTTGCCGGGGAGATCAAGACACGCCGCAAGGGGAGTCTCCACTTCCCAATCTCTTTACTTTGTTTTTGTCTTGCTTTATTTTATTTACTACTTTGTTTGCTGCATTATATCAAAACACAAAAAAATTAGTTGCTAGCTTTACTTTATTTACTTGTCTTGTTTGCTATATCAAAAACACAAAAAAATAGTTACTTGTTTTACTTTACTTAATATCATGCATGTTTTTATTTCACTAGTTAAGCATAATGGAAAACAACAAATATATGAGAGATCTTTATGAACTTTATCTTGAATTAGGACATGATGTGTTTGAAGAGAGAATTAAAAAACCCATGGAACTTTATATGCATGCTAATGGGAATGTTATTACTATGGATGCTTTGAACACCATTGTTGCTAATGCTATGGAAAATTCTAAGCTTGGGGAAGCTGGCTCTGATGAGCATGATCTTTTTAGTACCCCAAGCATTGAGGAGAAAATTTTCTTTTATGATTACAATATGCCTCCTATATATGATGATAGCCACTTTGTTGAATTTGCTCCCACTACAACTAATAAAATTGATTATGCTTACGTGGAGAGTAATAATTTTATGCATGAGACTCATGATAAGAATGCTTTATGTGATAGTTACATTGTTGAGTTTGCTCATGATGCTACTGAAAGTTATTATGAGAGAGGAAAATATGGTTGTAGAAATTTTCATGTTACTAAAATGCCTCTCTATGTGCTGAAATTTTTGAAGCTACACTTGTTTTATCTTCTTATGCTTGTTACTTTGCTCTTCATGAACTTGTTTATTTACAAGATTCCTATGCATAGGAAGCATGTTAGACTTAAATTTGTTTTGAATTTGCTTCTTGATGCTCTCTTTTGCTTCATACTCTATTTTTCATGTGAGCATCATTAAAACTGCTGAGCCCATCTTAACGGCTATAAAGAAAGAACTTCTTGGGAGATAACCCATGTGTTATTTTGCTACAGTACTTTGTTTTATATTTGTGTCTTGGAAGTTGTTTACTACTGTAGCAACCTCTCCTTATCTTAGTTTTGTGTTTTGTTGTGCCAAGTAAAGTCTTTGATAGAAAAGTAAGTACTAGATTTGGATTACTGCGCAGTTCCAGATTTCTTTGCTGTCACGAATCTGGGTCTATCTCCCTGTAGGTAGCTCAGAAAATTAAGCCAATTTACGAGCATGATCCTCAGATATGTACGCAACTTTCATTCAATTTGAGCATTTTCGTTTGAGCAAGTCTGGTGGCCTAATAAAATCCATCTTTACGGACTGTTCTGTTTTGACAGATTCTGTCTTTTATTTCGCATTGCCTCTTTTGCTATGTTGGAAGAATTTCTTTGATCCACTAATGTCCAGTAGCTTTATGCAATGTCCAGAAGTGTTAAGAATGATTGTGTCACCTCTGAACATGTGAATTTTTATTATGCACTAACCCTCTAATGAGTTGTTTCGAGTTTGGTGTGGAGGAAGTTTTCAAGGATCAAGAGAGGAGTATGATGCAATATGATTAAGGAGAGTGAAAGCTCTAAGCTTGGGGATGCCCCGGTGGTTCACCCCTGCATATTCTAAGAAGACTCAAGCGTCTAAGCTTGGGGATGCCCAAGGCATCCCCTTCTTCATCGACAACATTATCGGGTTCCTCCCCTGAAACTATATTTTTATTCCGTCACATCTTATGCACTTTGCTTGGAGCGTCGGTTTGTTTTTGTTTTTTGTTTTGTTTGAATAAAATGGATCCTAGCATTCACTTTATGGGAGAGAGACACGCTCCGCTGTAGCATATGGACAAATATGTCCTTAGGCTCTACTCATAGTATTCATGGCGAAGTTTCTTCTTCGTTAAATTGTTATATGGTTGGAATTGGAAAATGATACATGTAGTTACTCTAAAATGTCTTGGATAATTTGATACTTGGCAATTGTTGTGCTCATGTTTAAGCTCTTGCATCATATACTTTGCACCCATTAATGAAGAAACACTTAGAGCTTGCTAATTTGGTTTGCATATTTGGTTTCTCTAGAGTCTAGATAACATCTAGTATTGAGTTTTGAACAACAAGGAAGACGGTATGGAGTCTTATAATGTTTACCATATGTCTTTTATGTGAGTTTTGCTGTACCGTTCATCCTTGTGTTTGTTTCAAATAACCTTGCTAGCCTAAACCTTGTATCGAGAGGGAATACTTCTCATGCATCCCAAATACTTGAGCCAACCACTATGCCATTTGTGTCCACCATACCTACCTACTACATGGTATTTATCCGCCATTCCAAAGTAAATTTCTTGAGTGCTACCTTTAAAATTCCATCATTCACCTCTGCAATATATAGCTCATGGGACAAATAGCTTAAAAAACTATTGTGGTATTGAATATGTACTTATGCACTTTATCTCTTATTAAGTTGCTTGTTGTGCGATAACCATGCTTCAGGGACGCCATCAACTATTCTTTGTTGAATATCATGTGAGTTGCTATGCATGTCCGTCTTGTATGAAGTAAGAGAGATCTACCACCTTTATGGTTGGAGCATGCATATTGTTAGAGAAGAACTTTGGGCCGCTAACTAAAGCCATGATTCATGGTGGAAGTTTCAGTTTGGACATATATCCTCAATCTCATATGAGAATAATAATTGTTGCCACATGCTTATGCATTAAAGAGGAGTCCATTATCTGTTGTCCATGTTGTCCCGGTATGGATGTCTAAGTTGAGAATAATCAAAAGCGAGAAATCCAAAAGCGAGCTTTCTCCTTAGACCTTTGTACAGGCGGCATGGAGGTACCCCATTGTGACACTTGGTCAAAACATGTGCATTGCAAAGATCCGGTAGTCCAAGTTAATTAGGACAAGGTGCGGGCACTATTAGTATACTATGCATGAGACTTGCAACTTGTAAGATATAATGTACATAACTCATATGCTTTATTACTACCGTTGACAAAATTGTTTCATGTTTTCAAAATAAAAGCTCTAGCACAAATATAGCAATCGATGCTTTCCTCTTTGAAGGACCATTCTTTTACTTTTATCTTGAGTCAGTTCACCTATTTCTCTCCACCTCAAGAAGCAAACACTTGTGTGAACTGTGCATTGATTCCTACATATTTGCATATTGTACTTGTTATATTACTCTATGTTGACAACTATCCATGAGATTTACATGTTATAAGTTGAAAGCAACCGCTGAAACTTAATCTTCCTTTGTGTTGCTTCAATACCTTTACTTTGATTTATTGCTTTATGAGTTAACTCTTATGCAAGACTTATTAATACTTGTCTTGAAGTACTATTCATGAAAAGTCTTTGCTTTATGATTCACTTGTTTACTCATGTCATTACCATTGTTTTGATCGCTGCATCCACTACATATGTTTACAAATAGTATGATCAAGGTTATGATGGCATATCACTTCAGAAATTATCTTTGTTATCGTTTTACCTGCACGGGACGAGCAGAACTAAGCTTGGGGATGCTGATACGTCTCCGACGTATCGATAATTTCTTATGTTCTATGCCATATTATTGATGATACCTACATGTTTTATGCACACTTTATGTCATATTCGTGCATTTTCTAGAACTAACCTATTAACAAGATGCCGAAGTGTCAGTTCTTGTTTTCTGCTGTTTTTGGTTTCAGAAATCCTAGTAACGAAATATTCTCGGAATTGGACGAAACGAAGACCCAGGGGCCTATTTTTCCACGGAGCTTCCAGAAGACCGAAGAACATACGAAGTGGGGCCACGAGGTGGCGACACCACAAGGCGGCGCGGCCCGGGGGGCCCGCGCCGCCCTATGGTGTGGCCCCCTCGTCTGGCCCCCGACTCTGCCCTTCCGCCTACTTAAAGCCTCCGTCGCGAAACCCCGATGCGAAAAAACCACGATACGGAAAACCTTACCGAGACGCCGCCGCCGCCGATCCCATCTCGGGGGATTACGGAGATCTCCTCCGGCACCCTGCCGGAGAGGGGATTCATCTCCCGGAGGACTCTACACCGCCATGGTCGCCTCCGGAGTGATGAGTGAGTAGTTCACCCCTGGACTATGGGTCCATAGCAGGTAGCTAGATGGTTGTCTTCTCCTCATTGTGCTTCATTGTTGGATCTTGTGAGCTGCCTAACATGATCAAGATCATCTATCTGTAATACTCTATGTTGTGTTTGTCGGGATCCGATGGATAGAGAATACCATGTCATGTTAATTATCAAGTTATTACATATGTGTTGTTTATGATCTTGCATGCTCTCCGTTACTAGTAGAGGCTCTGGCCAAGTTTTTACTTTTAACTCCAAGAGGGAGTATTTATGCTCGATAGTGGGTTCATGCCTGCATTGACACATGGGACAGTGACAGAAAGTTCTAAGGTTGTGTTGTGCTGTTGCCACTAGGGATAAAACATTGGCGCTATGTCCGAGGATGTAGTTGTTGATTACATTACGCACCATACTTAATGCAATTGTATGTTGTTTAGCAACTTAATACCGGAGGGGGTTCGGATGATAACCTGAAGGTGGACTTTTTAGGCATAGATGCAGTTGGATGGCGGTCTATGTACTTTGTCGTAATGCCCAATTAAATCTCACTATACTTATCATGTCATGTATGTGCATTGTTATGCCCTCTCTATTTGTCAGTTGCCCGACTGTAATTTGTTCACCCAACATGCTTTTATCTTATGGGAGAGACACCTCTAGTGAGCTGTGGACCCCGGTCCATTCTTTAATACTGAAATACAAATCTGCTGCAATACTTGTTTTTACTCGTTTTCTCTCGCAAACAATCATCTTCCACACAATACGGTTAATCCTTTGTTACAGCAAGCCGGTGAGATTGACAACCTCACCTGTTTCGTTGGGGCAAAGTACTTTGGTTGTGTTGTGCGGGTTCCACGTTGGCGCCGGAATCTCCGGTGTTGCGCCGCACTACATCCCGCCGCCATCAACCTTCAACGTGCTTCTTGGCTCCTCCTGGTTCGATAAACCTTGGTTTCTTTCTGAGGGAAAACTTGCTGCTGTGCGCATCATACCTTCCTCTTGGGGTTGCCCAACGAACGTGTGAAATACACGCCATCACGCCGCTTTACCAGACAGCGATATAGAGAATAGTTTCTTCCTAACTTCATTCATAGCAATACCTGCACATTTGAATAACCCGCATAATTCATACAAAAACAGTAAATGATCACCAAGATGGACAGTTCCATCCCCTTCATAGCGGTTATCCATAACATGTTCAATAATTTTCGTTGGTATTTTATATGGTATTACTTCCTCACCTGGCGCCTCATCCACTACCGTTGCAGTAGTAGTAGATTTCCCAAATAGAAATTGAAGAGAAGATCTCTCCATAATGACTTATAGGAGCAGGCAGAAATAAAATCAGCACAAACAGTAAAGGTTTTCCTTACCAATTCCACTTACCAATAGCGCTTCACTCCCCGGCAACGGCGCCGGAAAACAGTCTTGATGACCCACAAGTATAGGGGGTGTATCGTAGTACTTTCGATAAATAAGAGTGTCGAACCCAACGAGGAGCGAAGGTGTTGACAAGCAGTTTCGATGAAGGATTCACTCGTAAATGCTCACGAGACAAGTATTCAGGGGGTTTTGATGTAACAGATGAATAAAGTACAAGTAAGTAAAATGGGAGAGAAATAATTGCAGCGAGTGGCCCAATCCTTTTTAGCACAAAGGACAAGCCGGTTTGTTTACTTATAATGACCAAACGTTCTCGAGGACACACGGGATTTTAGTCTAGTGCTTTCGCTACATACGACTGATTAATCTTCATTGTTTTGATAAGTGTTGTGTGGGTGAACCTATGCTAATGTACCGCCCTTCCTAGGACTAATACATACTTGTGATTATACCCCTTGCAAGCATACGCAACTACAAGAAAGTAATTAAGGTAAATCTAACCACATCCTTAAACTGCGAGATCCTGCGATCCCTCCTGCATCGATATACCAACGGGGGTTTAGGTTTCGTCACTCCGGCAACCCCGCAATTGGCAAACGAGTACAAGATGCATTCCCCTAGGCCCATAAATGGTGAAGTGTCGTGTAGTCGACGTTCACACGACACCTCTAGAAGAATAACACCACAACTTAAATATCATAACATTGAATATTACTCAACCATAGTTCACTACTAACATTTAGACTTCACCCATGTCCTCAAGAACTAAACGAACTACTCACGAGACATCATATGGAACATGATCAGAGGTGATATGATGATGAATAACAATCTGAACATAAACCTGTTATCACCAGAATTTGACCGGATCAGAGGTGGGCCGCGATTGAAGATGGACTTGAAGAATATACATAGAAGAAATACATGAATCGGCCTTCTATACCAAGTTTGGGCTAGTTTGCCCATGTATCTGTAACATAGTAGGATACGTGTCATTTAGAAGTTAGAGTTTAACCCGTGCACGGTTAGGTGCACGCCTGAATTAGAAAGTCCCCTGGACTATAAATATGTATCTAGGGTTTATGAAATAAACAACAACCAACGTTCACCACAAACCAATCTCGGCGCATCGCCAACTCCCCGTCTCGAGGGTTTCTTCCGGAGTAAGCACCATGCTGCCTAGATCGCATCTTGCGATCTAGGCAGCCTACGTTTATTCGTCGTCCATGCGTTGCTCGTACTCGAAGCCTTTTTGATGGCGAGCAACGTAGTTATCATAGATGTTTTAGGGTTAGCATTGTTCTTCGTATCATATGCTATCGTCGTGCAACCCTTAGGCATCTAGCCGCCCTTACACCTATCTTAGGTGTAAGGGCGGCACCCCGCTTGATCATTATCTAGTAGATCCGATCCGTTATGATTGCTCCTTGTTCTTCAAGGATTAGTTTAATATCTGAATTGTTAGGCCTTACAAACGGGTCAAAGGATCCAGTGGCGCGTAGGGTGTAGTTTGCTAGCCCTAGACAGGATGTTCCGAGGATCAACTTCGTGTTGGTTTTTAGGCCTTGTCTAGGGTCGGTTTACGATCACCGTGCGTGGCCGCGAGGCTTGATCACGAGTAGGATGTTCCGATTATGCGGTGAAAACCCTAAATCGTAGTTGGTCGTTTTAGCTTTATCTTGATCAAGCAGGACCACCATCTGATCGTACACCTCGTACGCATCATGGGTGAATCGGCTCTGGACAACCTGAGAGCCGATCGAGGCTCGTATTTAACGTTTACGTGTATGCCATGCAGGAAACTAAGCGAGGCATTCTCCAACACCTTCCTGACCAGGTATAGGTCAGGTGGCACGCCCTTGCATCAGCATCGGACGTGCGTGCCGAAGGCTTTGCGGGCCGTCGCTCGGAGGGACCAGGGTCAGCCGCAGTCTCGGGAGATTCCCGGCTCTACGGTGTTGCCCGTCGCTGCCCGCCGGTGGGTTTCCGACCGCAACACATTCCGGCACGCCCGGTGGGACCATCTTCGACATCAACCGCATTGCCATCTACATCCGAGATGGCGGAAGGCACTCCGGTCAAGTACGAGGATCCGGCGAGGAGCTCAAGAAGAAGCATGACGAGATCAAAGCAGTCCTCGAAGCCGACCTCATCGGCTCTTTTCACGGAACCCGCTCACATGGCATCGGGTGGAAAGGGTTCTCACCTGAGCGCGCTCGATGGAGTGGACCTGTCCACCCCGTCGGAAGAACACACCAGGTTCGCTGCGTCGGGAGATCAACTTCATGGTGGCTCATTCGCTGCACCGCCATTCCGAGAGCTCGGTGAACACTTTCGAGCGTGTCGCTCTGCGCGTGATCCAGGAAATCATGAGCCATCAGTATTCTCCGTCAGGACCGGCTCTGGGGACTTACCAAGGAGAGATGCCACTCCAGTCCCGCCCACCGCTGCCGTTCGCGTTGGCAGCACCAGAAGTGCCGAATTCATCGGCATACGTCGTCTACAAGATCGGTGGTGACCCTAGTGACTACCAATTCTTGCATGAGGCGCCCAAGGAGATTCCCCACGGATACACGTGCGCATACGTGCCAGACTGCAGTAACTGGGCACTCTCGAACCAGGCTGCAACGCAGGGACTTCTGGAACAGTAGGAGGAACGTCGGGAACAGATCTTGAGAAGCAGACGTGGCTAGCTAAGTACGCCACTCTGACAAACCTCCAGAGCTCAGCTCCTGCAGTTGGCTCAGAGCTGGAAAAGCAAGCATGGCTGGCTAAGTATGCCACCCCGGCGAATCTTCGAGTTCGACGCCTGCAGCCATCACCGCGGATCAGATTTGTACAATCTGAAAGATCGGTTCGGCATGATGCCGAAAAGGAGGACAATCGGCTATTCCAAGCCGTACCCCAATGAGTACGAATTGATCCCACTACCACCCAAATATCGGCTCCCCGATTTCACCAAGTTTAATGGATCGAGATGGTTCCGGCTCCATCGAGCATGTGAGCCGATATTTGGCACAAGCTGGGCACGATCTCAGCATCGGACGAGCTGCGTGTGAGGTTCTTCGCACGATCCCTCACGGGATCGGCTTTCGGGTGGTACACATCGCTGCCACCAAATTCAATCCGGACTTGGAAGCGGTTGGAAGAACAGTTCCACGTGCGGTATCACTCGAAGCTTCGAGGCTGGCATTGCCGATCTAGCACAAGTACGACGAAGCGCGGGAAACAGGTGTCGGAATACATCCAGCGCTTCAGGACCGTTAGGAACCGATGCTATTCGGTTCATGTAAGTGAAAAAGAAGCAGTCGAGTTGGCGGTGGTGAGTCTCTCATCATCAATCAAGGACGTGGCCTCCCAAGCAGACTACCCTTCACTGGCGCACATGGTGCAGAAGCTGTCAGCATACGAACAGCGCCACCCAGATGTTTACCAGGATAAATTCAAGCGTGCGGTGGTCCTGGTTGAGGCAGACGAAGATGAAGGTGCTGCGGGAGATCAAGAGGTAGCAGTGGCCGAATGGACTCGGGGGGCAAGCCCCGTGTCCTGTAAATGGGTTAAGCCACAAGGTCCTCCAAAAGGGTTTGACTTCGACGTGACCAAAGCTGAGCAGATTTTCGACCTCTTACTCAAGGAGAAGCAGCTAAAGGTACCCGAAGGCCACAAGATCCCCACGGCTCAGGAGTTGAACGGAAAGCCATACTGCAAGTGGCACAACACGTTCACCCACGCCACCAACGACTGCAGGGTGTGGCGTCAGCAGATCCAAATGGCGATAGAACAAGGGTGGCTAATTTTCAGCCAGTACGCCATGAAGGTCGACACGCACCCCTTCCCCGTCGTTAACATGGTGGAGTACACTTACCATGGAGGGTGCCAGCCAGGATTCTCGTGCAATATCAACATGGTAGGACCTGGGCACCACTCTGGTAAGGACGGAGATGAGGGCAGCTGCTCTCATAGCAAGGACACGAGAGGAAGCCGCTCCACGCGATCGGCTCCGTCATGATGGCAAGCGCTACATCACAGAGGGAGAAGTGAGGAACGTAAGATATCAGCGACCTCTCTCTGATCACCTCCTCAACAAGTATGTGGGTCAATATGACCAACGCCGACGATACAACGACGATGATGAAAAAGATCGTCTGGCTAGGGACGACAGGAGACGTCGTCGGCATGATCGCGACGAGGAGCGATATGAGCGCCACGCCAAGGAAAAGTCGAGAGAGCAAGACGACGTGGATAGGCACTGGGACTGCCCCTTCTTCAGACACTGCTGGGATTCAGGAATGAGCCGATTGCCTACAATCGGCAAGCGCCCGAATGTAAACAAAAGAAGAAGGATGCGGCTAACGTGTCCGTGTTCAAACGTCTAGGGCCTCTCCCGCCTCGGAACAAGCATGCTGAGTCCGCTCGGGTGGAAGATCTCAAGGAACTAGAGGACGATGATGAAGAAGAAGACAAGTATCATCGGCCAAGGTGGTGCCACGATGGGCTCAGCCGTTCCCAAAAGCGAAGGGTTCAGCGACTACGTGGGTTGGAGGAAGGCCGAAAGGTTATACCTGCACACGTTGAGGAAGGCGCGGCCTGATCCGGCCGCTAAAATTCAGCGAACCACGGACGAAGAAGGTCGGCCACAAAGGAAAGAGTGGCACCCCAGACAAAAGAAAGCCGATGATGAGACATCGGCTGGCACAAACATGGTGTTCATCCTTCCAACGGAGTTTAGTGCTCCAGGAGTAGACGAAGCACCTGTGGCACAACTTGACTGCGGCCCACGGCCGGTCATCTTTGAGAAGCCACGAGAAAGAAGCTACAGGCATCTGAAGGCCCTGTACTTGGGAGGTTACATCAATGGGCAGCCTGTTAACAAGATGCTGGTGGACACCGGAGCGGCAGTCAACATTATGCCGTACTCCATGCTACGTCGGTTGGGACGCTCTAGCTCGGATCTGATCAAGACCAATGTGACACTGAGCGATTTCAACGGCCAAGCATCTGACGCACAAGGTGTTCTGAACGTGGATCTGACCGTAGGAAGGAAAACCGTCCCTACGACGTTCTTTATTGTCGACAGCAAGAGCACTTATGCTGTCCTGCTTGGGAGAGATTGGATCCACGCCAACTGTTGCATTCCATCCACGATGCACCAATGCCTAATACAGTGGGATGGAGATGAAGTAGAAGTCGTCCACGCAGATGATTCAGCCGAGATTTCAACGGCTGGCATGGACGTTTGGGAGACATCAGGCCAAGAGCCACTCTCAGGCATCAATTTGGACGACTGCGAACGCATCGACGTGACAAAGGACGGGGTTAGGCTGGTTTTATCCACCGGCCTGACCGTGTAACAAGAGCAACATCGATGGCACAAACATGGCGATGCCGATCCATGTGATCGGCCCCAAGGATCTATGGAGGAACCTTACAAAACCTTCATTGAACAATTCAACATGGAGGCCGATTCCAGCAATCGGCCAAAATTATCCTCACCATACATTTTGCCTGGGTTCAACGCCAATCTAATGGGCAATGGGGTTGCGTCGGCTGATGAGCTAGAAGAAGTCCACACTGGTCCTAACCGAGCCGACGTTCACATATAGTGCCTTGGCTAACCACAGAGCCGATTTCAGCAGTTACCTGGCAGAATCGGCTCGGGGGGCACCTAATCGGATGAACATGTGCGATACATGTGCAGTGAAACATTGGGGGCCGATAGAAAAATCGGCCCGTAAAAAAAAAATTCTCACGCAGTTTCTTGCAATGTACAGCCGATGCACGGACATCGACTTTAGAGCTGAGGGACAAAGCCGATGCACGGCCATCGACTCTAGCACAAATTTCATGGGATCTACCAGTGGCATGTGCAAAACACAAGGACCTCCAGCTCTGTGTCAGAGGAGTTCTGTTTCTGAGCCGTTGTATGATCATCTGCAATATCGACTTTCAACGGAGGAGGGGTGATCGGCTTTGGCTGGCTCTGCGTGGTAGTTCTCTCAGACATGATCGAGCCCAGGTCCATTTTTCTGAATTGCGTGTCCTCGTCTCTGTTTCGCCTTGACTGAGACTCGGGGGGCAGCTGACCTGGTAGATGCTCTGTTTCTAGAAGGCAATTGGAGTATCATCGGCTGCTCCTGCGTCGCAACCTTCTTCAAGGACGGTGAGTTTTTGCAGAGGAGGATCACCGGAGCTGGTGAGAGGAATTCAAGGACCCTCGTGAAGGCAAGGGTCTTCCACGTTGTCCACCAGGTCTCAGAGTCATCAGTCGAAGAGTTGAAGGATAGATTGTGAAGGACCGATGCGTTGCCATCGGCTCATTGAGAATCGGCTTAAAGGAAATCGGCAAAACCAAATTGGGGAAAATTCTTCATTAATAAACAGGATTTCTTACAAAGAAAGAGCCGATTGCTCAAAGAAGGAAGAACAAAAGAAGGGTCTGTTGACCAATCTACTACTACTAGGCCTACACTAGTAGATCCTAGTCTACGGGCCGTCGCTGCCCTCGTCGTCGTCCTCGGAGCTCTCATCGGCACTACTGCCGGTGGGCTCCTCGTCGCTGCTCCCGTAGCCCTCTACGGGAGCTTCATCCTCCTCGTCATCATCGTTGTCGTCGTCGTCCCACCACATGCGGAGGCGTTTCACCGGCGGGTAGCCCTCGAGGGAGTCGTCGTCGTCGTCTTCCTCCTCCTCTTCTTCAGAGGAGGGGCAGCCGTCCCAGGGGAACAAGTCATCCTCGCTTTCCGATTCCAGTTCCCCATCGGCGAGGAACTGGAGATCTTCATCTCCGCTGGTCAAGGACTTGTCATCTTCGGACCAGACGGAGGAGGCGTGGTCCTCCTGGTCCCACTCTTCTGGTGCGCGTATGTCCTCCGGCGTCGGCTCGCGGGAGGAGGAAGACCGATAGGAAAGACCGGAAGAGGAAGAGGAGGAAGAAGACATGGTGGCGCAGGAGGGCTTTTTGGGTGCTAATGCGAAGGGGATGAAGAAGCGAACTGTTTAGAACGGTTAAATAAAAGGGGATATGGTGGAGATTCAATGCCACAGCAGTTTCCGAGGAAGTGGTGCCCAACAGAAAAAAAAATTTGTCAGGCCACGCGGAGAAGTGGAAGAGGCAAGGCATCGTGATGAAGGATACTGCGGCAGTTCTGCTCTGCCACGACATGACCCGACGAAGGAAAAGCGTAATGATTTTGGAAATGTCATTTCCAAAACCAGGGGGGCATGTGTTATCACCAGAATTTGACCGGATCAGAGGTGGGCCGCGATTGAAGATGGACTTGAAGAATATACATAGAAGAAATACATGAATCGGCCTTCTATACCAAGTTTGGGCTAGTTTGCCCGTGTATCTGTAACATAGTAGGATACGTGTCGTTTAGAAGTTAGAGTTTAACCCGTGCACGGTTAGGTGCACGCCTGAATTAGAAAGTCCCCTGGACTATAAATATGTATCTAGGGTTTATGAAATAAACAACAACCAACGTTCACCACAAACCAATCTCGGCGCATCGCCAACTCCCCCGTCTCGAGGGTTTCAGCACTCGACTACACAGAGAATCAGGCTGAGTAAAAAATCTCCACCCATGCTTACCGAGCAGGGCCAGATTAAACATCTCCAAATCACGAAAGCCCATCCCACCTTGGCACTTGGGTTTTGTGAGAAAATCCCATGCTACCCAATGCAACGAACGACGGTCAAGAGAGCTGCTCCACCAATAACGAGCCATGTAAGAAATCAACTTCTTAATTACCTTCTTTGTTAACTTAAAACAACTCATGCTAAACGTCGGGATTGCCTGAATCACAGCTTTCAGGAACACCTCACGGCCAGCACAGGACACCATCCTCTCTGAACCTCCATTCAGTTTACTTCTAATCCGTTCGCCTATATGGTCAAAAGTGTCACTTGTGATTCGGCCCACCGCCGTTGGAAGCCCCAGATATCTTTCAGAGAACGCCTCCACAGCAATGCCTAGTAACAATTTCAAAGACTGTCGAGTAGTCTGAGAAGTATTCGGACTAAAGAAAATAGAGCTCTTTTCTCTGTTCACACACTGCCCCGAACAATCTTCATAAATTCTCAGAACATCATTTAACCTCTGCGCACTCAGCATATTCGCTTTCATAAATATCAAACTATCATCAGCAAATAGCAAGTGATTAATCCAAGGTGAGCGAGGACTCACCCTTATACCTTTATCAGCACGCACACCACCAAACAAATTCAGTAGTGTCGTGAACCCTTCCCCACATAGCAGGAATAAATATGGCGACATCGGATCTCCCTGTCGCAGCCCTCTCGTGGGTGTGAAAGAAGGCAACAGTTCCCCATTGACTCTGACAGTGAACCTGACCGAGGTAACACACTTCATAATCAATCTAACATAGCTAGAACTGAAACCCAACCTCAGCATAATTGCTTGTAAGTAGTGCCACTCGACACGGTCATAAGCCTTCATCATGTCTAGCTTAACCGAACACACACTATTCTTCCCCTTCTTCCTTCTCTTCATAGCGTGCACACTCTCATATGCAACTAGCACATTATCTGTTATCAGACGTCCGGGAACAAAAGCACTTTGTTCCTCTCCAATAATATCTCCCAAAAAATCTCTAGTCCTATTTGCAATGCACTTTGCAGCAATCTTAAACAAAACAGAACAGAGCGATATGGGTCTATATTGAGAAATACGTTGTGGGTGATGTACCTTGGGTATAAGTGTAATCGACGTATCATTCATCCCCACAGGTAACTCCCCTCCATTTAAAAAATCCAGAATAGCTGGAACAATATCATCTTTCAATAGCAGCCAGTGCCGTTGAAAAAATCCCGCTGTAAATCCATCCACCCCCGGTGCCTTGAAAGGTGCCATCTGAAATAAGGCTCCTTTCACTTCTTCAGCCGTAAAGGCTTTTTGTAATTCAGCATTCATCTCCATAGTCACACGAGTAGGAACAAGGTTCAGTAACTCGTCCATATGCCTGAACCCTTGAGATGTATACAGGTTTTGAAAGAAACTTTGAACCTCTGTACAATTTTCATCCCAAGTAGCACATCTTGACCCATCCTCCCGCTCAAGATTCTCGATCTTATTAACTCGCTTCCGCTGGGCAGCTTGTGCATGAAAATAAGCCGTGTTGCGATCACCTTCACGTAACCACTGAACTCTCGAGCGTTGTTTCATCCATATTTCCTCCTGGCGAAGTGCTTCTTTTAATTGTTTGACAATCGTCTTTTCTTCCTCATTTGGCCCACGGCCCACAGAACGGGTTCGCAGTTTATTCAACTTTTCCCGCAGCTTGCGCACCTTCCGAGCCAAGCATCCAAACTCCTTTGCTCCCCACACACTTAGGTTTGTCTGCAGGTTTGACAAAGCGTCCACAACACCACTGAGCCCCTGTTGACCAGCACCTCTTTGCCATTTATCAAGAATTAGCTTATCATAATCAACATGAGTCTGCCAAACGTCTTCATATCTAAATTGCCTAGCACCCTTGGCTCTCTCCATGTGTTCCTCTTTCCGAAACTCCACAAAGACAAAACAATGATCTGACTCTGCCGATACAATATGGCGGACACGATAGTGAGCAAAAGTGTTAACAAATAATTCATCACCAAAGGCTCTATCAAGTCTAGCCTTCACATTTGCAACACCAATCTGTCCATTATCCCATGTATACTCTACCCCTGACCATCCAAGGTCAGTGAGAGAACAATCCTCCACCGCTTCCCTAAACGCCCTCATCTGCCACTCTGGACGAATAGCCCGGGAAAAATGTTCTGTTGTCTCATTGAAGTCTCCAACACACAGCCATGCCGGATGTTCAATCGCAGCTAGTGTCCGCATCGCTCTCCAGCTGTGGTGTCTATCCCGGGGTTTCGGTGCCCCGTAAAAGCCAGTAAATCTCCACTCAGGTTCCCCACTATTTGTCTTCCTCACCATCGCATCAATATGGCAGGAACTGAAATTCTTTACGTCCACTGAAACATCAGTTGACCAAAACAAACCAATACCTCCACTTAACCCATCACTATCCATCGCAAAACATCCAGCAAAACCAAGTACTTGCTTTAGAGCCACCACTCGGTCTGCAGAAATCTTAGTCTCCATTACAAATAAGAGACTGGGCCCTTCTTGCTTCACCACATTGCGAAGCTCTCGAACAGCCGCAGGGTTCCCAAGCCCTCGACCGTTCCAACTTAAGCAACTCATTGCTCTTGGCAGGGCTGCATCACAGCCACTGCCATATTGTCTGAATTCGTCGGAGTAGGTTTGTTCTTCTTGGGATCCCGGTCCCCATCCACTTCTTCAACTACTTCAGAGCTAGTTACCGGCTGCGCGGGGGCAGCGTATGGCACCATACTCCTGTCCTCCCCCACAACCTTTGTCGGCTCAATCTGCAGGAGCGATGGCACCACCCTCCTATACACCTGCGTCGTTGCACCAGCCTTGCGTTTGTTTGAGTTATTCTTTTTCAGAGGAGATGTGGCCTCTGTACCCGCCTCAGCTGCATTACTCGAACCCCTTGTATCAGCTTTGTCATTCTTGACGGATCCTTGTCCTCCAGAAGTACCATCACTGAAAGTTGGCTTCCTCCACTCATCCGGTGCCCTCAAGCCCTTCCCAAAAGGAAGTACACCATTTGCATCTCTTGTGCCAGGCGTTAGACAGAGCAGGTCGGCATGTCCAAACCGACCACATGAAAAACAGAAGTGAGGGGCTTGTTCATATTGTATATCATAGAGATCCATACCACCCCTCCTGGCTGATTCAATCAGAACCCATCGCCTCAGCGGGCTCGCAACATCCACTGTTACCCGAGCCCTCAAGAAACCACCAACATGATCAAAGTGGACTTCCTTCGCATGTTTGTCTATCTGCTGCGCAATCGGTAGCCACCACTTCTTATCTCGCAGATTGAAGGGTAAATTGATCACCCTCGCCCACAACGATAGCCGATCAAACTTGAGTTCAGACGGCTTCATGCATTCCTCAAACTCCGACAGAATCACCGCATTCTTGTTGACATGCCACGGCGATCCGTTCCACACCCGTTCCTGATCTCCCTGAGTCGCAAATTCTGCAACAAACATGTTTGCACCTACAGATCGGAACATCAGCCCCTTCGGATTTCCCCACGCAGGTCGAAGGGCACTCACTATGGTCTGGATATGAAACACCTTACAGTGCAGAACCTTTCCTGCCAACAACCACTTCTTCATGGACTCCTCCTCCCGATCATCAATCACCAACGGCGTGGCCTCCGCATCAGAGATGTCCAGCTTCCCCAATTGTTCCTCCAGCTTCGCTCTCGCCATCCTCGGCGACACCACTCCCTTCCCCTTCTCCCCACCGCGCCCAGATGCATCCATGCCTGGCCGGTGATCTCCCTTCACCCCGTCGATCGGATCGACGTGCGCCGCCAAACTCCCCTAAACCCTAGTCGCCACGCGAGAGGTGGCTCCGTGAGTTTCGGGAAAAAAACTGCCAGGGGATGAACCTTTTCAAAGCACATTGCACCGTTGTACTTCTCACAGCCTCCATGCGCTGGCCTCCGTAGTTGATGGAGTCAGGAGATGCATATGTACGTAGCAGTGTACATGCACATCCCACCTTTCATTAAGGTCTTCAAGTGAAACCATTGGAAGTACATACGCGCACTCCAGGGCCTTTGCGCGGCTGCCAGTAGCTGGCGTCTTTACCGCAGGTACGTGCACGACTACTGTCGTTGCCGTGTCGTTGCGATGATGGTGATGAGCTTAACCCAGCGCCAGAGGTCGAGGTGGTTGACGCAGACGAACTTCCAGCTCAAGGAAGTGTTGCCCGAATGTTGGTGTAGAGGAAGTGTCGCGGTTGCCGAGTGTTGATGTAGAGGCTGTGTCGCGAGTGTCGAGCATCGACGTAGAGGAAGTGTCAGGGCTGCCAGGTGTTGATGTAGAGGCAATGTCGCGAGAGCCGAGTGTTGATGTAGATGGGTGTCGCGGTTGCCAGGTGTTGATGTAGAGGCAGAGTCGCGAGAGCCAAGTGTTGATGTAGATGAGTGCAGGAAGGTACGTCCGCGTACACAATTTGAAGAAGACCGGTTGGGATCATGTGCGATACCAGCCAACTGGCTAATCTTCCTTCATCTTCAGTCCACGGCGAAATAACATGCCGTGTTGTGGAGAAATTTTATCAATCCAGCCGGGACCATGTAGCCATCACGGTGCCAGCCGACTAGATTGAAGGGTTTCACAGATTCGCGCTGGCCGCACTGGCGCGCTGCACTGCTCCCATATCTTCATTTATTGATGTAGATGCGCCGCCGGAAAGTCATCGGCATCAACACCGTCCCGGTATTGCCGAAGTAGGTCGGTGTAAACATTTGAAGATTGAGGTGAGTCCAGCATAATGGATGCCCCGTCGCCACTCAACTCTGTATTTGCTCGAGTTCGAGGTGTAAAGCAAACAAGAGCAAGGAAACACAAAGCAAGGTAGAGAGTAACAAAAAACACGGTTTTGGCTTGGGATTTTTTTTAAATTTTTTTTTGGCTTTCCCGTTATACACTAGCTCTATGTGTGATATCCGAGAAGGCCGCCGAAGGACTTGTCATTGGGAACCGTCGAAAGACCATGACGATTATATCTTGTCCTTGCGTGTAAGTGTGTGTGGAGGCGCCGTATTCGGAGATGCTTCCGAGAGGCATAGAGATTCATACCCTAGCCCATCATGATACGGAGGAACCCCACAGCTCAGCATGCCTCCAGCCTGATGCCCCACGGACCCAGAGGCTTGGGCATGGTAGGACGGGGCTGAATGGCTTTGGGACAATGGCTTGGGAGTTTCCATGCCTTCTTGAGGGGTGGTGAACAGCTACCTTCCGCCTTCTTTCCAATGGTTCCATTGATCTTCGGGACCTTTATATTTGATTCTTGGATTTTCTGGATGTTTGCCATCTTGTGAGGGCTGCTTGTACGGGCCATTTGAATGACCATAAACTTCATGAGATTGCATGTACTCATTTTGGAGTTTTTGTTTGCTTGAGCTTCTTTGTAATTCTTCTCTGCTTGAACTTTTGGGACTCTTCTTCGCTTTCTTGACTCTTCTTCGCTTTCTTGGGGACCCATCTTGAGAACTTGGAAGGCAACCATTCACCTTGGTGGACTACGAAACCCTCTGGCACTTTATCTGGAGCTTATGGTGGCACGCCCCAGGGTTGTCACGTGGCTCCACACTTAGTCCAACTTGTGCTGAGTTGGGCGGGCCTTTTATGATCTTTCTCCTAAGGTCTTCCCCGGAGCGTGAGCCTCTGTGAGAGAGTGGCACGCCGGGAAGCACGGGGCGTCACTACTAGGAAAAGGCCTAGCCGTAAGATGGGTGTTAGTGGCGCACCAGGAGGGCAGTGCGCCACTACTACTTAGCAGTGGCGCACCGGAAAGTGGTGGGCCACTATTAAAAATGTAGTAGTGGCGCACCTCTTCTGTGGTGCGCCACCACTAAGTTTGACCATGGGTTTGACCCAGCCTTATACATAGCAATGGCGCACCATGTAGAGGTGCGCCACAGCTATTTTATGTAGCAGTGGCGCACCTCTACATGGTGCGCCATTGCTATGTAAAGGGGATGATGGAAATGTTTAGGCATCACTTAGTAGTGGCGCACCATGCTTGGTGCGCCACTGCTAAGTGGTGCCTAAACATTTCCACCCCCCCCCCGTGGATCGCAATCGCCTTTTCGGGTTTGGAAAAAATAAAAGAAATAGATAGAAATTTCAAAAAATAAAATCCTTCGAGATGCCCATGTAATATGTCATCTAGGTTTAGTGAAATTTTTAAAAAATGAATTTTGATATATTATGCAAAATGGCGTCATCTTTCGGTAAAACGGGATTTCTGGTTGCATACGACCTCCGATGAAAAACTTTTTTATATCAAAATCTATCTACGCGAAATTTCCTATTCGAATTCAACACCACAAGGAGAAGGCCGAAGATGAGCGCCTCGTACTCCGCCTCGTTGTTGGAGCACTCTTCCTTAAGGAGGGATAATGAGTGGTACATCACCCCTCCTTGTGGTGTCTTGAACACCAGTCCTGCCCCTCGCTCTTCGCCTAGGAGTTCCGTCGGGGTCGACCTCCGTGCGGGAAGCACCGTCGAAGTAGAGCTCCCATGGCGCTTCCAACTCGACGGCGAACGCCTCCTCGTCCGGGAAGGTTGGTGATGAGCGGGGAATCATCGGGGACGGGGTGCGCCGCGAGGAACTCCGCCAAGGCTTGACCCTTGACTGCCTTCTGAGGGAGGAACGTGATGTCAAACTCCATCATGAGCAGCGCCCATTTACCGAGTCGCCCCATCAACGCGGGCTGACTTAGCACATACCTTATAGGATCCGCTCTTGCAACGAGCTGGATTTGGAGTGGTAGCATGTAGTGCCTCAACTTCTTTAGTGCGAATATGAGCGTCAAGCATAACTTCTCTATTGGAGAGTAGTTGCGCTCAGCACCCACCATGGTGCGGCTCAAGTAGTAGCAAGCCACCTCTTTTCCTTCATCATTGTGTTGAGAAAGTAGGGCGCCAATCGAGGTAGGCTGCGTTCTTGATGTCGTCGAAGCCTCTTTGACACCCTTCATCCCACACGAACGGAGCTCCTTTCTTCATGAGACACGAGAAGGCTAGATACGTCCGGAGAGGTTGGATATGAAGCGGCGAATGTATGCCAGCTTCCCTTGCAATGCCCTCAACTCCTTGAGGTTACAAGGAGGCGGCATGTTGAGGCTGGCCTTGATCTTCTTGGGCTCGATCTCAATGCCTCGATGATGGACAACAAAGCCTAGGAAGAGGCATGATTGTACGGCGAATGCGCACTTCAATGGGTTCATCTTGAGCTGGTGTTGTCGTAGACGTTCAAAGACAACCCGAAGGTCCTTGTGATGATCCTCGCGGTCCTTGGTCTTGACCACCATGTCGTCAACGTAGCACTCCACCGAATGGTGGATCAGGTCGCCGAGGATGCAGGTCATGGCCCGCTGGTACGTTGCACCAGCATTCTTCAAGCCGAACGGCATGACGGTGTAGTAGAAGTTTCCCTTCGGGGTCCTGAACACGGTGTCGATGGCGTCATCTGGGTCCATCTTGATTTTCTTGTAGCTAGACGAACCATCCATGAAGGGCAGTGCGCCATGAACCGTGGTGGAGTCGACTACCATCTCCGTGATGGGTAAGGGAAAGTCGTCCTTGGGGCATGCTCGGTTTAGGTCGCGAAAGTCCCGGCGGACCCGCACCTGGCCGTTCTTCTTCTCTATGGGAACGATGTTTGCGAGCCACCGAGTGTATTTGGCCTCCTTGATGAAACCTGCAAGGATAAGTTTATCTACCTCGGCGATGACTTGGTCTTCAAATTCAGGTCATAAGCGTCGTGGATGCTGCTTGACTGGGCGGTGATGCGGATCAATCGCCAGCCTTATGAGTGGCAACACGAGGGTCCAGCCCCAGCATCTCCTTGTAGTTCCGGGCAAAGCAATCTCGATACTCCATCAAGAAGCTTCGATAGCTTTCACTCTCCTCTTCCATCAGCGTGGCGCTAACGAAAGTGGGGCGTGGATCATCCTCTCGTCCCAATGTTGACCTCAACGAGCTCATCGATCGTGGGCTGCCCACCGTCTTCTAGCTCTTGCGGGGCCGATGTCGAGTCAAGCGCCCCCACCTCTCGCTTGGTCGTTGTCGTCGTAGTTTCGTCGATGGAGACCGCGGCGTGAAGTTTCGGTGTCGTCTCCTCGAAGAGACAAACGTAGCATGGCACGTAGCTCGTGGGATGTAGCATGGCCCCTCTTCTTCATCGTCGTAGCCGCCAAGGTTGATGTGACCGAGCCCGAACTTGGGTCGAGCCTTGTACCTCTTCTTGATGAGATCCTCGGATTCCCTCCACCACACCTCACACACTGCGTGGGGCGGAGGGATCTTGTCGTTTTGCCGGAGGGTAAACCCGGCCTTCTCCAGCAGGCGAGCCATCCTCGGGTCGGCCTTCATTGTTGAAGAAGCCTCTTCTGGATGAATTTGGGATGGCCCAAACCTCCAATGGAGAAGCCACATTTACGTAGAGGGATGGGGGCTGCATGTCTTGAGCTCCCTTGCGGCTTCTTCTATCTCCTTGATTCTTCTTCTAACCACGCCACCTTGTGCGGTTACACACACCTCCTTTGGAGCATTGTGCACCCGTAGCGTGATGGTTGATGGCGCATTACTGCTGCCGATCAACGTCTTCGGACTTTCCGGGACACCTCAACGTGATTTTCGTTGACGGTGGGAACCTCGCCTTCAGAAGCAAGGTGGCTGTTGGGGCGGGCGTAGAAGAGCCTGCCCCCAGCGAGATTGGAGCAGAACTCCCCATCCCTAGCTACCGAGAAGGAGGGCTTGTAATTTTCTTGCATAGTCGAGGGAGATCTTCTATGCACGACGCTCCTGCGGCTCCAAAAGCACCAAGTCCTCAAGTTCTTTGTATAGAACTCCGCGGTTTCTTTAGCGCGTGGGAGCCCCATGGGTTCTTGGAGGCACCAACGTCGTAGGTGGATGCGGCGGTCCGGTTCGCCTCATGGATGAGGTGGGTGCTTCCCTCAAAGGTTGCACTCTGAAGTCGGTCCCCACGCCTACGGCCGTTTGGACAAAAAATGGATTCGTCAATTGGAAAACAGAAACAGGACTTTTTTCAGGTTTTAGATTCTGATGAAAAAATTTCAAAAAATAGAAAAAAAGTAGCGGTGGCGCACCCATGCCTTGGTGCGCCACTGCTAAGCTTCCCGCCCACGAATTTCAAAATGGGAGGAGCCGGCCACTTAACCCCCTCCTCCCTCCTCCCTCCTCCCTCCTCCTCCACATATTCTCCTCTCCTCCTCCTGCTCTCCTCCTCTCCTCTCCTCCTTTCACTCCGGCGACCTCCTCCTCTCCTCTCCTCCTTTCATTCCGGCGACCTCCTCCTCTCCTCTCCTCCTTTCACTCCGGCGACCTCCTCCTCTCCTCTCCTCCTTTCACTCCGGCGACCTCCTCCACTATGTCGAGCTCCGGTGACCTTACTTTCCGGCGAGCTCCTCCACTATGGTGACCTCCGGTGACCTTACTCTCCGACGACCCTCCGGCGACCCTCTAGCCTCCATTACCTATGGCCTTCGTCCTCTTGTTCATCCTCTCCTACATCTCCTCACCTCTCTTCACCTCTCCTACGTCCCTCATCCATCATCACCGGCGGCTAGGCTAAGAAAAATGAGAATGAACATTGCACAAATAATTCTAGCAACAAAAACGAGAAAAAATAACGAGCCAAAAAAATCGAAAAAAAATGTCGTCAACGTAGCACTCCACCGAATGGTGGATCAGGTCGCCGAGGATGCAGGTCATGGCCCGCTGGTACGTTGCACCAGCATTCTTCAAGCCGAACGGCATGACGGTGTAGTAGAAGTTTCCCTTCGGGGTCCTGAACACGGTGTCGATGGCGTCATCTGGGTCCATCTTGATTTTCTTGTAGCTAGACGAACCATCCATGAAGGGCAGTGCGCCATGAACCGTGGTGGAGTCGACTACCATCTCCGTGATGGGTAAGGGAAAGTCGTCCTTGGGGCATGCTCGGTTTAGGTCGCGAAAGTCCTGGCAGACCCGCACCTGGCCGTTCTTCTTCTCTATGGGAACGATGTTTGCGAGCCACCGAGTGTATTTGGCCTCCTTGATGAAACCTGCAAGGATAAGTTTATCTACCTCGGCGATGACTTGGTCTTCAAATTCAGGTCATAAGCGTCGTGGATGCTGCTTGACTGGGCGGTGATGCGGATCAATCGCCAGCTTATGAGTGGCAACACGAGGGTCCAGCCCCAGCATCTCCTTGTAGTTCCAGGCAAAGCAATCTCGATACTCCATCAAGAAGCTTCGATAGCTTTCACTCTCCTCTTCCATCAGCGTGGCGCTAACGAAAGTGGGGCGTGGATCATCCTCTGTCCCAATGTTGACCTCAACGAGCTCATCGATCGTGGGCTGCCCACCGTCTTCTAGCTCTTGCGGGGCCGATGTCGAGTCAAGCGCCCCCACCTCTGCTTGGTCGTTGTCGTCGTAGTTTCGTCGATGGAGACCGCGGCGTGAAGTTTCAGTGTCGTCTCCTGAAGAGACAAACGTAGCATGGCACGTAGCTCGTGGGATGTAGCATGGCCCCTCTTCTTCATCGTCGTAGCCGCCAAGGTTGATGTGACCGAGCCCGAACTTGGGTCGAGCCTTGTACCTCTTCTTGATGAGATCCTCGGATTCCCTCCACCACACCTCACACACTCGCGTGGGGCGGAGGGATCTTGTCGTTTTGCCGGAGGGTAAACCCGGCCTTCTCCAGCGAGGCGAGCCATCCTCGGGTCGGCCTTCATTGTTGAAGAAGCCTCTTCCGGATGAATTTGGGATGGCCCAAACCTCCAATGGAGAAGCCACATTTACGTAGAGGGATGGGGGCTGCATGTCTTGAGCTCCCCTTGCGGCTTCTTCTATCTCCTTGATTCTTCTTCTAACCACGCCACCTTGTGCGGTTACACACACCTCCTTTGGAGCATTGTGCACCCGTAGCGTGATGGTTGATGGCGCATCATCGCTGCCGATCAACGTCTTCGGACTTTCCGGGACACCTCAACGTGATTTTCGTTGACGGTGGGAACCTCGCCTTCGAAGCAAGGTGGCTGTTGGGGCGGGCGTAGAAGAGCCTGCCCCCAGCCGAGATTGGAGCAGAACTCCCCATCCCTAGCTACCGAGAAGGAGGGCTTGTAATTTTCTTGCATAGTCGAGGGAGATATTCTATGCACGACGCTCCTGCGGCTCCAAAAGCACCAAGTCCTCAAGTTCTTTGTATAGAACTCCGCGGTTTCTTTAGCGCGTGGGAGCCCCATGGGTTCTTGGAGGCACCAACGTCGTAGGTGGATGCGGCGGTCCGGTTCGCCTCATGGATGAGGTGGGTGCTTCCCTCAAAGGTTGCACCGAAGTCGGTCCCCACGCCTACGGCCGTTTGGACAAAAAATGGATTCGTCAATTGGAAAACAGAAACAGGACTTTTTTCAGGTTTTAGATTTTGATGAAAAAATTTCAAAAAATTGAAAAAAAGTAGCGGTGGCGCACCCATGCCTTGGTGCGCCACTGCTAAGCTTCCCGCCCACGAATTTCAAAATGGGAGGAGCCGGCCACTTAACCCCCTCTTCCCTCCTCCCTCCTCCCTCCTCCCTCCTCCCTCCTCCTCCACATATTCTCCTCTCCTCCTCCTGCTCTCCTCCTCTCCTCTCCTCCTTTCACTCCGGCGACCTCCTCCTCTCCTCTCCTCCTTTCATTCCGGCGACCTCCTCCTCTCCTCTCCTCCTTTCACTCCGGCGACCTCCTCCTCTCCTCTCCTCCTTTCACTCCGGCGACCTCCTCCACTATGTCGAGCTCCGGTGACCTTACTTTCCGGCGAGCTCCTCCACTATGGTGACCTCCGGTGACCTTACTCTCCGACGACCCTCCGGCGACCCTCTAGCCTCCATTACCTATGGCCTTCGTCCTCTTGTTCATCCTCTCCTACATCTCCTCACCTCTCTTCACCTCTCCTACGTCCCTCATCCATCATCACCGGCGGCTAGGCTAAGAAAAATGAGAATGAACATTGCACAAATAATTCTAGCAACAAAAACGAGAAAAAATAACGAGCCAAAAAAATCGAAAAAAAATGTCGTCAACGTAGCACTCCACCGAATGGTGGATCAGGTCGCCGAGGATGCAGGTCATGGCCCGCTGGTACGTTGCACCAGCATTCTTCAAGCCGAACGGCATGACGGTGTAGTAGAAGTTTCCCTTCGGGGTCCCGAACACGGTGTCGATGGCGTCATCTCGGGTCCATCTTGATTTTCTTGTAGCTAGACGAACCATCCATGAAGGGCGGTGCGCCATGAACCGTGGTGGAGTCGACTACCATCTCCGTGATGGGTAAGGGAAAGTCGTCCTTGGGGCATGCTCGGTTTAGGTCGCGAAAGTCCCGGCGTACCCGCACTCTGGCCGTTCTTCTTCTCTATGGGAACGATGTTTGCGAGCCACCGAGTGTATTTGGCCTCCTTGATGAAACCTGCAAGGATAAGTTTATCTACCTCGGCGATGACTTGGTCTTCAAATTCAGGTCATAAGCGTCGTGGATGCTGCTTGACTGGGCGGTGATGCGGATCAATCGCCAGCTTATGAGTGGCAACACGAGGGTCCAGCCCCAAGCATCTCCTTGTAGTTCCGGGCAAAGCAATCTCGATACTCCATCAAGAAGCTTCGATAGCTTTCACTCTCCTCTTCCATCAGCGTGGCGCTAACGAAAGTGGGGCGTGGATCATCCTCTCGTCCCAATGTTGACCTCAACGAGCTCATCGATCGTGGGCTGCCCACCGTCTTCTAGCTCTTGCGGGGCCGATGTCGAGTCAAGCGCCCCCACCTCTCGCTTGGTCGTTGTCGTCGTAGTTTCTTCGATGGAGACCGCGGCGTGAAGTTTCAGTGTCGTCTCCTGAAGAGACAAACGTAGCATGGCACGTAGCTCGTGGGATGTAGCATGGCCCCTCTTCTTCATCGTCGTAGCCGCCAAGGTTGATGTGACCGAGCCCGAACTTGGGTCGAGCCTTGTACCTCTTCTTGATGAGATCCTCGGATTCCCTCCACCACACCCCGCACACCGCGTGGGGCGGAGGGATCTTGTCGTTTTGCCGGAGGGTAAACCCGGCCTTCTCCAGCAGGCGAGCCATCCTCGGGTCGGCCTTCATTGTTGAAGAAGCCTCTTCTGGATGAATTTGGGATGGCCCAAACCTCCAATGGAGAAGCCACATTTACGTAGAGGGATGGGGGCTGCATGTCTTGAGCTCCCCTTGCGGCTTCTTCTATCTCCTTGATTCTTCTTCTAACCACGCCACCTTGTGCGGTTACACACACCTCCTTTGGAGCATTGTGCACCCGTAGCGTGATGGTTGATGGCGCATTACTGCTGCCGATCAACGTCTTCGGACTTTCCGGGACACCTCAACGTGATTTTCGTTGACGGTGGGAACCTCGCCTTCAGAAGCAAGGTGGCTGTTGGGGCGGGCGTAGAAGAGCCTGCCCCCGGCGAGATTGGAGCAGAACTCCCCATCCCTAGCTACCGAGAAGGAGGGCTTGTAATTTTCTTGCATAGTCGAGGGAGATCTTCTATGCACGACGCTCCTGCGGCTCCAAAAGCACCAAGTCCTCAAGTTCTTTGTATAGAACTCCGCGGTTTCTTTAGCGCGTGGGAGCCCCATGGGTTCTTGGAGGCACCAACGTCGTAGGTGGATGCGGCGGTCCGGTTCGCCTCATGGATGAGGTGGGTGCTTCCCTCAAAGGTTGCACCTGAAGTCGGTCCCCACGCCTACGGCCGTTTGGACAAAAAATGGATTCGTCAATTGGAAAACGGAAACAGGACTTTTTTTCAGGTTTTAGATTTTGATGAAAAAATTTCAAAAAATAGAAAAAAAGTAGCGGTGGCGCACCCATGCCTTGGTGCGCCACTGCTAAGCTTCCCGCCCACGAATTTCAAAATGGGAGGAGCCGGCCACTTAACCCCCTCCTCCCTCCTCCCTCCTCCCTCCTCCTCCACATATTCTCCTCTCCTCCTCCTGCTCTCCTCCTCTCCTCTCCTCCTTTCACTCCGGCGACCTCCTCCTCTCCTCTCCTCCTTTCATTCCGGCGACCTCCTCCTCTCCTCTCCTCCTTTCACTCCGGCGACCTCCTCCTCTCCTCTCCTCCTTTCACTCCGGCGACCTCCTCCACTATGTCGAGCTCCGGTGACCTTACTTTCCGGCGAGCTCCTCCACTATGGTGACCTCCGGTGACCTTACTCTCCGACGACCCTCCGGCGACCCTCTAGCCTCCATTACCTATGGCCTTCGTCCTCTTGTTCATCCTCTCCTACATCTCCTCACCTCTCTTCACCTCTCCTACGTCCCTCATCCATCATCACCGGCGGCTAGGCTAAGAAAAATGAGAATGAACATTGCACAAATAATTCTAGCAACAAAAACGAGAAAAAATAACGAGCCAAAAAAACGAAAAAAAATGTCGTCAACGTAGCACTCCACCGAATGGTGGATCAGAGTCGCCGAGGATGCAGGTCATGGCCCGCTGGTACGTTGCACCAGCATTCTTCAAGCCGAACGGCATGACGGTGTAGTAGAAGTTTCCCTTCGGGGTCCCGAACACGGTGTCGATGGCGTCATCTCGGGTCCATCTTGATTTTCTTGTAGCTAGACGAACCATCCATGAAGGGCAGTGCGCCATGAACCGTGGTGGAGTCGACTACCATCTCCGTGATGGGTAAGGGAAAGTCGTCCTTGGGGCATGCTCGGTTTAGGTCGCGAAAGTCCTGGCAGACCCGCACCTGGCCGTTCTTCTTCTCTATGGGAACGATGTTTGCGAGCCACCGAGTGTATTTGGCCTCCTTGATGAAACCTGCAAGGATAAGTTTATCTACCTCGGCGATGACTTGGTCTTCAAATTCAGGTCATAAGCGTCGTGGATGCTGCTTGACTGGGCGGTGATGCGGATCAATCGCCAGCTTATGAGTGGCAACACGAGGGTCCAGCCCCAGCATCTCCTTGTAGTTCCAGGCAAAGCAATCTCGATACTCCATCAAGAAGCTTTGATAGCTTTCACTCTCCTCTTCCATCAGCGTGGCGCTAACGAAAGTGGGGCGTGGATCATCCTCTCGTCCCAATGTTGACCTCAACGAGCTCATCGATCGTGGGCTGCCCACCGTCTTCTAGCTCTTGCGGGGCCGATGTCGAGTCAAGCGCCCCCACCTCTCGCTTGGTCGTTGTCGTCGTAGTTTCGTCGATGGAGACCGCGGCGTGAAGTTTCGGTGTCGTCTCCGAAGAGACAAACGTAGCATGGCACGTAGCTCGTGGGATGTAGCATGGCCCCTCTTCTTCATCGTCGTAGCCGCCAAGGTTGATGTGACCGAGCCCGAACTTGGGTCGAGCCTTGTACCTCTTCTTGATGAGATCCTCGGATTCCCTCCACCACACCTCACACATCGCGTGGGGCGGAGGGATCTTGTCGTTTTGCCGGAGGGTAAACCCGGCCTTCTCCAGACAAGCGAGCCATCCTCGGGTCGGCCTTCATTGTTGAAGAAGCCTCTTCCGGATGAATTTGGGATGGCCCAAACCTCCAATGGAGAAGCCACATTTACGTAGAGGGATGGGGGCTGCATGTCTTGAGCTCCCTTGCGGCTTCTTCTATCTCCTTGATTCTTCTTCTAACCACGCCACCTTGTGCGGTTACACACACCTCCTTTGGAGCATTGTGCACCCGTAGCGTGATGGTTGATGGCGCATCATCGCTGCCGATCAACGTCTTCGGACTTTCCGGGACACCTCAACGTGATTTTCGTTGACGGTGGGAACCTCGCCTTCGAAGCAAGGTGGCTGTTGGGGCGGGCGTAGAAGAGCCTGCCCCCGGCGAGATTGGAGCAGAACTCCCCATCCCTAGCTACCGAGAAGGAGGGCTTGTAATTTTCTTGCATAGTCGAGGGAGATCTTCTATGCACGACGCTCCTGCGGCTCCAAAAGCACCAAGTCCTCAAGTTCTTTGTATAGAACTCCGCGGTTTCTTTAGCGCGTGGGAGCCCCATGGGTTCTTGGAGGCACCAACGTCGTAGGTGGATGCGGCGGTCCAGTTCGCCTCATGGATGAGGTGGGTGCTTCCCTCAAAGGTTGCACTCGAAGTCGGTCCCCACGCCTACGGCCGTTTGGACAAAAAATGGATTCGTCAATTGGAAAACGAAACAGGACTTTTTTCAGGTTTTAGATTTTGATGAAAAAATTTCAAAAAATAGAAAAAAGTAGCGGTGGCGCACCCATGCCTTGGTGCGCCACTGCTAAGCTTCCCGCCCACGAATTTCAAAATGGGAGGAGCCGGCCACTTAACCCCCTCCTCCCTCCTCCCTCCTCCCTCCTCCTCCACATATTCTCCTCTCCTCCTCCTGCTCTCCTCCTCTCCTCTCCTCCTTTCACTCCGGCGACCTCCTCCTCTCCTCTCCTCCTTTCATTCCGGCGACCTCCTCCTCTCCTCTCCTCCTTTCACTCCGGCGACCTCCTCCTCTCCTCTCCCTCCTTTCACTCCGGCGACCTCCTCCACTATGTCGAGCTCCGGTGACCTTACTTTCCGGCGAGCTCCTCCACTATGGTGACCTCCGGTGACCTTACTCTCCGACGACCCTCCGGCGACCCTCTAGCCTCCATTACCTATGGCCTTCGTCCTCTTGTTCATCCTCTCCTACATCTCCTCACCTCTCTTCACCTCTCCTACGTCCCTCATCCATCATCACCGGCGGCTAGGCTAAGAAAAATGAGAATGAACATTGCACAAATAATTCTAGCAACAAAAACGAGAAAAAATAACGAGCCAAAAAAACGAAAAAAAATGTCGTCAACGTAGCACTCCACCGAATGGTGGATCAGGTCGCCGAGGATGCAGGTCATGGCCCGCTGGTACGTTGCACCAGCATTCTTCAAGCCGAACGGCATGACGGTGTAGTAGAAGTTTCCCTTCGGGGTCTCCGAACACGGTGTCGATGGCGTCATCTCGGGTCCATCTTGATTTTCTTGTAGCTAGACGAACCATCCATGAAGGGCAGTGCGCCATGAACCGTGGTGGAGTCGACTACCATCTCCGTGATGGGTAAGGGAAAGTCGTCCTTGGGGCATGCTCGGTTTAGGTCGCGAAAGTCCTGGCAGACCCGCACCTGGCCGTTCTTCTTCTCTATGGGAACGATGTTTGCGAGCCACCGAGTGTATTTGGCCTCCTTGATGAAACCTGCAAGGATAAGTTTATCTACCTCGGCGATGACTTGGTCTTCAAATTCAGGTCATAAGCGTCGTGGATGCTCGCTTGACCGGGCGGTGATGCGGATCAATCGCCAGCTTATGAGTGGCAACACGAGGGTCCAGCCCCAGCATCTCCTTGTAGTTCCAGGCAAAGCAATCTCGATACTCCATCAAGAAGCTTCGATAGCTTTCACTCTCCTCTTCCATCAGCGTGGCGCTAACGAAAGTGGGGCGTGGATCATCCTCTCGTCCCAATGTTGACCTCAACGAGCTCATCGATCGTGGGCTGCCCACCGTCTTCTAGCTCTTGCGGGGCCGATGTCGAGTCAAGCGCCCCCACCTCTCGCTTGGTCGTTGTCGTCGTAGTTTCGTCGATGGAGACCGCGGCGTGAAGTTTCAGTTGTCGTCTCCCGAAGAGACAAACGTAGCATGGCACGTAGCTCGTGGGATGTAGCATGGCCCCTCTTCTTCATCGTCGTAGCCGCCAAGGTTGATGTGACCGAGCCCGAACTTGGGTCGAGCCTTGTACCTCTTCTTGATGAGATCCTCGGATTCCCTCCACCACACCTCGCACACTCGCGTGGGGCGGAGGGATCTTGTCGTTTTGCCGGAGGGTAAACCCGGCCTTCTCCGAGCAGGCGAGCCATCCTCGGGTCGGCCTTCATTGTTGAAGAAGCCTCTTCCGGATGAATTTGGGATGGCCCAAACCTCCAATGGAGAAGCCACATTTACGTAGAGGGATGGGGGCTGCATGTCTTGAGCTCCCTTGCGGCTTCTTCTATCTCCTTGATTCTTCTTCTAACCACGCCACCTTGTGCGGTTACACACACCTCCTTTGGAGCATTGTGCACCCGTAGCGTGATGGTTGATGGCGCATTACTGCTGCCGATCAACGTCTTCGGACTTTCCGGGACACCTCAACGTGATTTTCGTTGACGGTGGGAACCTCGCCTTCGAAGCAAGGTGGCTGTTGGGGCGGGCGTAGAAGAGCCTGCCCCCGCCGAGATTGGAGCAGAACTCCCCATCCCTAGCTACCGAGAAGGAGGGCTTGTAATTTTCTTGCATAGTCGAGGGAGATCTTCTATGCACGACGCTCCTGCGGCTCCAAAAGCACCAAGTCCTCAAGTTCTTTGTATAGAACTCCGCGGTTTCTTTAGCGCGTGGGAGCCCCATGGGTTCTTGGAGGCACCAACGTCGTAGGTGGATGCGGCGGTCCAGTTCGCCTCATGGATGAGGTGGGTGCTTCCCTCAAAGGTTGCACCTGAAGTCGGTCCCCACGCCTACGGCCGTTTGGACAAAAAATGGATTCGTCAATTGGAAAACAGAAACAGGACTTTTTTCAGGTTTTAGATTTTGATGAAAAAATTTCAAAAAATAGAAAAAAAGTAGCGGTGGCGCACCCATGCCTTGGTGCGCCACTGCTAAGCTTCCCGCCCACGAATTTCAAAATGGGAGGAGCCGGCCACTTAACCCCCTCCTCCCTCCTCCCTCCTCCCTCCTCCTCCACATATTCTCCTCTCCTCCTCCTGCTCTCCTCCTCTCCTCTCCTCCTTTCACTCCGGCGACCTCCTCCTCTCCTCTCCTCCTTTCATTCCGGCGACCTCCTCCTCTCCTCTCCTCCTTTCACTCCGGCGACCTCCTCCTCTCCTCTCCTCCTTTCACTCCGGCGACCTCCTCCACTATGTCGAGCTCCGGTGACCTTACTTTCCGGCGAGCTCCTCCACTATGGTGACCTCCGGTGACCTTACTCTCCGACGACCCTCCGGCGACCCTCTAGCCTCCATTACCTATGGCCTTCGTCCTCTTGTTCATCCTCTCCTACATCTCCTCACCTCTCTTCACCTCTCCTACGTCCCTCATCCATCATCACCGGCGGCTAGGCTAAGAAAAATGAGAATGAACATTGCACAAATAATTCTAGCAACAAAAACGAGAAAAAATAACGAGCCAAAAAAATCGAAAAAAAATGTGCCAGATCCGCATCCGCATCCGGATCCGGATCTAGAAATTTCAAATTTTAGTAGTGGCGCACCTTTTTTCTATCCAGAGTGGCGCACCTCGGACGTTTAGGAGTGGCGCACCATGAAGCTAGTAGTGGCGCACTACATGGTGCGCCACTCGCTAAGCCAAATAGCAATGGCGCACCACTAGTGCGCCACTACTAAAAGTTAGCAGTGGCGTGATAGCAGTGGCGCACCACTAGTGCGCCACTGATGGGTAAAAGTGGTGCGCCACTGATTGCCCTTTTCCTAGTAGTGCGTGGAGCCTCGGAACGATGAAGTGCCCAAGTAATCTTCTCCACTGCCTCCGGAAGCATACACTTGGTACGTGCCGTGCTTTATGGGTGTAAGAGCCGCTCAACTTGCAGCTTGACACGTTGTGCCACCCTCCGACAAGCCCCAGGGTGGCCAAATCTTCAATCACAAGCATGGTGTGTTGGGGGAAAGCCAGTTTTATTTTTGTTGTTGGACATGGTCCATTTTAAAATGGGGAAAATAAATATCCACGCCATGCATATAAGAATGTACCATAGATCGAGCCGACCGAGGATTCCCCATTATTAAAAAAAACAAAAAAAAGGCAATGGAACAGGCAAATGTTTAGCAAAAATATTTTTTGAGGAACCTTCCATTGATTGGAGGCATGGGCCGGGCTCCCTGGGGATCGACCAGCTGGTATGCACCCCCGTCGTAGACTTGCTCAATGGCGTATGGTACTTCCCACTTCGGCTCGAACTTCCCCTTCGTCTTGTGTGTGACGACGATGGGGCGTCTGAGCACAAGGACCAGCTCACCTTTCCGGAAGACGCGCCGCTTGACGAGCTTGTCATAAGCTCTCACCACGTTCTGGCGATAAAGTTCCAGATTTTGTAGGGCATGAAGTCGCTCCTCTTCCGGGGCGTCGAGCTCCTAAAACCGCAAGTGTACCTGTTCGTCCTTGGTGAGTTCGCCTTGGATAGCCACCCGTAGAGAGGGTAGCTGGACCTCCAATGGAAGAACCGCTTCACTCCCATAGACCAGGGAGTAGGGAGTAGCTTGAGTTGGTGTACGGACCGTAACGCGGTACGCCCATAAAGACTCGAAGAGACGGTCAGGCCAGTCTCTTCTATGTCTTGTCACCGTCTTCTTGAGTATCTTGCCAAGCGTCTTGTTGAAGGCTTCAATGGCTCCGTTTGCTTGAGGGTAGTAGCCCGTGGAGTAGGTCCACTTGATCTTGTACTTCGCCATGAACCTGTGCATCTTATTGGACTTGAAGGCCTTGGCGTTGTCGGAGGTGATGCGGTGTGGAATCCCAAAGCGATATATGATATTTCGCTCTAGGAAGTTGATGACGTTGTCGCTCTTCACCTCTCGCAGCGGGACAGTCTCTGCCCACTTGGAGAAGTAGTCGGTCGCTGCAAGGATGAAGCGATGTCCCTCGGAAGATGGTGGGTCAATAGGGCCGATGACGTCGATGCCCCAAGCATCGAATGGCCATGCGGGCATGGTGGGGTGTAGAGGAGCCGTCGGCTGATGCTTGAAGTTGCCATGGATTTGGCAACCATGGCATGACTTGGCCACCCGGAGACAAGTCGGTCATGATGCCGGGCCAATAGTACCCAGCTAGGCGTATGCCATGGTACATTTTGGCCCCGCCTTGGTGCCACCGCAAACTCCGTGGTGCATCTCCTGCAGGGCTTCACCTCGGTTGACACACCGAAGTAAAATCTCCTGCCCATGAGACCGTCTGTACAAGACGCCGGCCTTATAGACATAGAACGGGAGTCGTCGCTGCAGTTGGCGCCTCTTGACGGGGTCGTCGGGGAGGCTGCCGTGCTTGAATTAGTTGAGGAAGGGTTGCAGCCACTGCGTCCTCCTCCACGACATTTGTCGTGATGGTATTGACTTTACCGTCCTCCGGGACGAGCTCCAAGACAGCGGGAAGAAGCCACCGTTCTTCAACCGTCACTTGCATGGATTTGTCACTTGGGAGAACCAGCGCCGATGCCAGTTTCGCCAACGCATCGGCAGGTGCATTCCTGCTTCGCGGAACATGGAGCACTTCGACTTGTTGAAATTTCTCCATGAGCTTCCGGGCCGCGTTGTAGTACGGCACCAGTTCAGGCTTGCGTACCTCGTAGATGTCATTCACTTGTCGAACGATGAGTTGAGAATCTCCATAGGCCCGTAAGGAACGGACTTCCATGGAGAGCGCTAGGAGAAGGCCGAAGATGAGCGCCTCGTACTCCGCCTCGTTGTTGGAGCACTCTTCCTTAAGGAGGGATAATGAGTGGTACATCACCCCTCCTTGTGGTGTCTTGAACACCAGTCCTGCCCCTGCTCTTCGCCTAGGAGTTCCGTCGGGGTCGACCTCCGTGCGGGAAGCACCGTCGAAGTAGAGCTCCCATGGCGCTTCCAACTCGACGGCGAACGCCTCCTCGTCTGGAAGGTTGGTGATGAGCGGGGAATCATCGGGGACGGGGTGCGCCGCGAGGAACTCCGCCAAGGCTTGACCCTTGACTGCCTTCTGAGGGAGGAACGTGATGTCAAACTCCATCATGAGCAGCGCCCATTTACCGAGTCGCCCCATCAACGCGGGCTGACTTAGCACATACCTTATAGGATCCGCTCTTGCAACGAGCTGGATTTGGAGTGGTAGCATGTAGTGCCTCAACTTCTTTAGTGCGAATATGAGCGTCAAGCATAACTTCTCTATTGGAGAGTAGTTGCGCTCAGCACCCACCATGGTGCGGCTCAAGTAGTAGCAAGCCACCTCTTTTCCTTCATCATTGTGTTGAGAAAGTAGGGCGCCAATCGAGGTAGGCTGCGTTCTTGATGTCGTCGAAGCCTCTTTGACACCCTTCATCCCACACGAACGGAGCTCCTTTCTTCATGAGACACGAGAAGGCTAGATACGTCCGGAGAGGTTGGATATGAAGCGGCGAATGTATGCCAGCTTCCCTTGCAATGCCCTCAACTCCTTGAGGTTACAAGGAGGCGGCATGTTGAGGATGGCCTTGATCTTCTTGGGCTCGATCTCTATGCCTCGATGATGGACAACAAAGCCTAGGAAGAGGCATGATTGTACGGCGAATGCGCACTTCAATGGGTTCATCTTGAGCTGGTGTTGTCGTAGACGTTCAAAGACAACCCGAAGGTCCTTGTGATGATCCTCGCGGTCCTTGGTCTTGACCACCATGTCGTCAACGTAGCACTCCACCGAATGGTGGATCAGGTCGCCGAGGATGCAGGTCATGGCCCGCTGGTACGTTGCACCAGCATTCTTCAAGCCGAACGGCATGACGGTGTAGTAGAAGTTTCCCTTCGGGGTCCTCGAACACGGTGTCGATGGCGTCATCTGGGTCCATCTTGATTTTCTTGTAGCTAGACGAACCATCCATGAAGGGCAGTGCGCCATGAACCGTGGTGGAGTCGACTACCATCTCCGTGATGGGTAAGGGAAAGTCGTCCTTGGGGCATGCTCGGTTTAGGTCGCGAAAGTCCTGGCAGACCCGCACCCGGCCGTTCTTCTTCTCTATGGGAACGATGTTTGCGAGCCACCGAGTGTATTTGGCCTCCTTGATGAAACCTGCAAGGATAAGTTTATCTACCTCGGCGATGACTTGGTCTTCAAATTCAGGTCATAAGCGTCGTGGATGCTGCTTGACTGGGCGGTGATGCGGATCAATCGCCAGCTTATGAGTGGCAACACGAGGGTCCAGCCCCAGCATCTCCTTGTAGTTCCAGGCAAAGCAATCTCGATACTCCATCAAGAAGCTTCGATAGCTTTCACTCTCCTCTTCCATCAGCGTGGCGCTAACGAAAGTGGGGCGTGGATCATCCTCTCGTCCCAATGTTGACCTCAACGAGCTCATCGATCGTGGGCTGCCCACCGTCTTCTAGCTCTTGCGGGGCCGATGTCGAGTCAAGCGCCCCCACCTCTGCTTGGTCGTTGTCGTCGTAGTTTCGTCGATGGAGACCGCGGCGTGAAGTTTCAGTGTCGTCTCCTGAAGAGACAAACGTAGCATGGCACGTAGCTCGTGGGATGTAGCATGGCCCCTCTTCTTCATCGTCGTAGCCGCCAAGGTTGATGTGACCGAGCCCGAACTTGGGTCGAGCCTTGTACCTCTTCTTGATGAGATCCTCGGATTCCCTCCACCACACCTCACACACTGCGTGGGGCGGAGGGATCTTGTCGTTTTGCCGGAGGGTAAACCCGGCCTTCTCCAGCAGGCGAGCCATCCTCGGGTCGGCCTTCATTGTTGAAGAAGCCTCTTCTGGATGAATTTGGGATGGCCCAAACCTCCAATGGAGAAGCCACATTTACGTAGAGGGATGGGGGCTGCATGTCTTGAGCTCCCCTTGCGGCTTCTTCTATCTCCTTGATTCTTCTTCTAACCACGCCACCTTGTGCGGTTACACACACCTCCTTTGGAGCATTGTGCACCCGTAGCGTGATGGTTGATGGCGCATTACCGCTGCCGATCAACGTCTTCGGACTTTCCGGGACACCTCAACGTGATTTTCGTTGACGGTGGGAACCTCGCCTTCGAAGCAAGGTGGCTGTTGGGGCGGGCGTAGAAGAGCCTGCCCCCGGCGAGATTGGAGCAGAACTCCCCATCCCTAGCTACCGAGAAGGAGGGCTTGTAATTTTCTTGCATAGTCGAGGGAGATCTTCTATGCACGACGCTCCCGCGGCTCCAAAAGCACCAAGTCCTCAAGTTCTTTGTATAGAACTCCGCGGTTTCTTTAGCGCGTGGGAGCCCCATGGGTTCTTGGAGGCACCAACGTCGTAGGTGGATGCGGCGGTCCAGTTCGCCTCATGGATGAGGTGGGTGCTTCCCTCAAAGGTTGCACCTGAAGTCGGTCCCCACGCCTACGGCCGTTTGGACAAAAAATGGATTCGTCAATTGGAAAACAGAAACAGGACTTTTTTCAGGTTTTAGATTTTGATGAAAAAATTTCAAAAAATAGAAAAAAAGTAGCGGTGGCGCACCCATGCCTTGGTGCGCCACTGCTAAGCTTCCCGCCCACGAATTTCAAAATGGGAGGAGCCGGCCACTTAACCCCCTCCTCCCTCCTCCCTCCTCCCTCCTCCTCCACATATTCTCCTCTCCTCCTCCTCGCTCTCCTCCTCTCCTCTCCTCCTTTCACTCCGGCGACCTCCTCCTCTCCTCTCCTCCTTTCATTCCGGCGACCTCCTCCTCTCCTCTCCTCCTTTCACTCCGGCGACCTCCTCCTCTCCTCTCCTCCTTTCACTCCGGCGACCTCCTCCACTATGTCGAGCTCCGGTGACCTTACTTTCCGGCGAGCTCCTCCACTATGGTGACCTCCGGTGACCTTACTCTCCGACGACCCTCCGGCGACCCTCTAGCCTCCATTACCTATGGCCTTCGTCCTCTTGTTCATCCTCTCCTACATCTCCTCACCTCTCTTCACCTCTCCTACGTCCCTCATCCATCATCACCGGCGGCTAGGCTAAGAAAAATGAGAATGAACATTGCACAAATAATTCTAGCAACAAAAACGAGAAAAAATAACGAGCCAAAAAAATCGAAAAAAAATGTGCCAGATCCAGATCCAGATCCAGATCCAGATCTAGAAATTTCAAATTTTAGTAGTGGCGCACCTTTTTTCTATCCAGTGGCGCACCTCAGACGTTTAGGAGTGGCGCACCATGAAGCTAGTAGTGGCGCACTACATGGTGCGCCACTGCTAAGCCAAATAGCAATGGCGCACCACTAGTGCGCCACTACTAAAAGTTAGCAGTGGCGTGATAGCAGTGGCGCACCACTAGTGCGCCACCGATGGGTAAAAGTGGTGCGCCACCGATTGCCCTTTTCCTAGTAGTGCGTGGAGCCTCGGAACGATGAAGTGCCCAAGTAATCTTCTCCACCGCCTCCGGAAGCATACACTTGGTACGTGCCGTGCTTTATGGGTGTAAGAGCCGCTCAACTTGCAGCTTGACACGTTGTGCCACCCTCCGACAAGCCCCAGGGTGGCCAAATCTTCAATCACAAGCATGGTGTGTTGGGGGAAAGCCAGTTTTATTTTTGTTGTTGGACATGGTCCATTTTAAAATGGGGAAAATAAATATCCACGCCATGCATATAAGAATGTACCATAGATCGAGCCGACCGAGGATTCCCCATTATTAAAAAAAACAAAAAAAAGGCAATGGAACGAGCAAATGTTTAGCAAAAATATTTTTTGAGGAACCTTCCATTGATTGGAGGCATGGGCCGGGCTCCCTGGGGATCGACCAGCTGGTATGCACCCCCGTCGTAGACTTGCTCAATGGCGTATGGTACTTCCCACTTCGGCTCGAACTTCCCCTTCGTCTTGTGTGTGACGACGATGGGGCGTCTGAGCACAAGGACCAGCTCACCTTTCCGGAAGACGCGCCGCTTGACGAGCTTGTCATAAGCTCTCACCACGTTCTGGCGATAAAGTTCCAGATTTTGTAGGGCATGAAGTCGCTCCTCTTCCAGGGCGTCGAGCTCCTAAAACCGCAAGTGTACCTGTTCGTCCTTGGTGAGTTCGCCTTGGATAGCCACCCGTAGAGAGGGTAGCTGGACCTCCAATGGAAGAACCGCTTCACTCCCATAGACCAGGGAGTAGGGAGTAGCTTGAGTTGGTGTACGGACCGTAACGCGGTACGCCCATAAAGACTCGAAGAGACGGTCGGGCCAGTCTCTTCTATGTCTTGTCACCGTCTTCTTGAGTATCTTGCCAAGCGTCTTGTTGAAGGCTTCAATGGCTCCGTTTGCTTGAGGGTAGTAGCCCGTGGAGTAGGTCCACTTGATCTTGTACTTCGCCATGAACCCGTGCATCTTATTGGACTTGAAGGCCTTGGCGTTGTCGGAGGTGATGCGGTGTGGAATCCCAAAGCGATATATGATATTTCGCTCTAGGAAGTTGATGACGTTGTCGCTCTTCACCTCTCGCAGCGGGACAGTCTCTGCCCACTTGGAGAAGTAGTCGGTCGCTGCAAGGATGAAGCGATGTCCCTCGGAAGATGGTGGGTCAATAGGGCCGATGACGTCGATGCCCCAAGCATCGAATGGCCATGCGGGCATGGTGGGGTGTAGAGGAGCCGTCGGCTGATGCTTGAAGTTGCCATGGATTTGGCAACCATGGCATGACTTGGCCACCCGGAGACGGTCGGTCATGATGCCGGGCCAATAGTACCCAGCTAGGCGTATGCCATGGTACATTTTGGCCCCGCCTTGGTGCCACCGCAAACTCCGTGGTGCATCTCCTGCAGGGCTTCACCTCGGTTGACACACCGAAGTAAAATCTCCTGCCCATGAGACCGTCTGTACAAGACGCCGGCCTTATAGACATAGAACGGGAGTCGTCGCTGCAGTTGGCGCCTCTTGACGGGGTCGTCGGGGAGGCTGCCGTGCTTGAATTAGTTGAGGAAGGGTTGCAGCCACTCGTCCTCCTCCACGACATTTGTCGTGATGGTATTGACTTTACCGTCCTCCGGGACGAGCTCCAAGACAGCGGGAAGAAGCCACCGTTCTTCAACCGTCACTTGCATGGATTTGTCACTTGGGAGAACCAGCGCCGATGCCAGTTTCGCCAACGCATCGGCAGGTGCATTCCTGCTTCGCGGAACATGGAGCACTTCGACTTGTTGAAATTTCTCCATGAGCTTCCGGGCCGCGTTGTAGTACGGCACCAGTTCAGGCTTGCGTACCTCGTAGATGTCATTCACTTGTCGAACGATGAGTTGAGAATCTCCATAGGCCCGTAAGGAACGGACTTCCATGGAGAGCGCTAGGAGAAGGCCGAAGATGAGCGCCTCGTACTCCGCCTCGTTGTTGGAGCACTCTTCCTTAAGGAGGGATAATGAGTGGTACATCACCCCTCCTTGTGGTGTCTTGAACACCAGTCCTGCCCCTGCTCTTCGCCTAGGAGTTCCGTCGGGGTCGACCTCCGTGCGGGAAGCACCGTCGAAGTAGAGCTCCCATGGCGCTTCCAACTCGACGGCGAACGCCTCCTCGTCTGGAAGGTTGGTGATGAGCGGGGAATCATCGGGGACGGGGTGCGCCGCGAGGAACTCCGCCAAGGCTTGACCCTTGACTGCCTTCTGAGGGAGGAACGTGATGTCAAACTCCATCATGAGCAGCGCCCATTTACCGAGTCGCCCCATCAACGCGGGCTGACTTAGCACATACCTTATAGGATCCGCTCTTGCAACGAGCTGGATTTGGAGTGGTAGCATGTAGTGCCTCAACTTCTTTAGTGCGAATATGAGCGTCAAGCATAACTTCTCTATTGGAGAGTAGTTGCGCTCAGCACCCACCATGGTGCGGCTCAAGTAGTAGCAAGCCACCTCTTTTCCTTCATCATTGTGTTGAGAAAGTAGGGCGCCAATCGAGGTAGGCTGCGTTCTTGATGTCGTCGAAGCCTCTTTGACACCCTTCATCCCACACGAACGGAGCTCCTTTCTTCATGAGACACGAGAAGGCTAGATACGTCCGGAGAGGTTGGATATGAAGCGGCGAATGTATGCCGGCTTCCCTTGCAATGCCCTCAACTCCTTGAGGTTACAAGGAGGCGGCATGTTGAGGATGGCCTTGATCTTCTTGGGCTCGATCTCTATGCCTCGATGATGGACAACAAAGCCTAGGAAGAGGCATGATTGTACGGCGAATGCGCACTTCAATGGGTTCATCTTGAGCTGGTGTTGTCGTAGACGTTCAAAGACAACCCGAAGGTCCTTGTGATGATCCTCGCGGTCCTTGGTCTTGACCACCATGTCGTCAACGTAGCACTCCACCGAATGGTGGATCAGGTCGCCGAGGATGCAGGTCATGGCCCGCCGGTACGTTGCACCAGCATTCTTCAAGCCGAACGGCATGACGGTGTAGTAGAAGTTTCCCTTCGGGGTCCCGAACACGGTGTCGATGGCGTCATCTGGGTCCATCTTGATTTTCTTGTAGCTAGACGAACCATCCATGAAGGGCAGTGCGCCATGAACCGTGGTGGAGTCGACTACCATCTCCGTGATGGGTAAGGGAAAGTCGTCCTTGGGGCATGCTCGGTTTAGGTCGCGAAAGTCCTGGCAGACCCGCACCTGGCCGTTCTTCTTCTCTATGGGAACGATGTTTGCGAGCCACCGAGTGTATTTGGCCTCCTTGATGAAACCTGCAAGGATAAGTTTATCTACCTCGGCGATGACTTGGTCTTCAAATTCAGGTCATAAGCGTCGTGGATGCTGCTTGACTGGGCGGTGATGCGGATCAATCGCCGGCTTATGAGTGGCAACACGAGGGTCCAGCCCCGACATCTCCTTGTAGTTCCGGGCAAAGCAATCTCGATACTCCATCAAGAAGCTTCGATAGCTTTCACTCTCCTCTTCCATCAGCGTGGCGCTAACGAAAGTGGGGCGTGGATCATCCTCTGTCCCAATGTTGACCTCAACGAGCTCATCGATCGTGGGCTGCCCACCGTCTTCTAGCTCTTGCGGGGCCGATGTCGAGTCAAGCGCCCCCACCTCTGCTTGGTCGTTGTCGTCGTAGTTTCGTCGATGGAGACCGCGGCGTGAAGTTTCAGTGTCGTCTCCTGAAGAGACAAACGTAGCATGGCACGTAGCTCGTGGGATGTAGCATGGCCCCTCTTCTTCATCGTCGTAGCCGCCAAGGTTGATGTGACCGAGCCCGAACTTGGGTCGAGCCTTGTACCTCTTCTTGATGAGATCCTCGGATTCCCTCCACCACACCTCACACACTGCGTGGGGCGGAGGGATCTTGTCGTTTTGCCGGAGGGTAAACCCGGCCTTCTCCAGCAGGCGAGCCATCCTCGGGTCGGCCTTCATTGTTGAAGAAGCCTCTTCTGGATGAATTTGGGATGGCCCAAACCTCCAATGGAGAAGCCACATTTACGTAGAGGGATGGGGGCTGCATGTCTTGAGCTCCCCTTGCGGCTTCTTCTATCTCCTTGATTCTTCTTCTAACCACGCCACCTTGTGCGGTTACACACACCTCCTTTGGAGCATTGTGCACCCGTAGCGTGATGGTTGATGGCGCATTATCGCTGCCGATCAACGTCTTCGGACTTTCCGGGACACCTCAACGTGATTTTCGTTGACGGTGGGAACCTCGCCTTCGAAGCAAGGTGGCTGTTGGGGCGGGCGTAGAAGAGCTCTGCCCCCGGCGAGATTGGAGCAGAACTCCCCATCCCTAGCTACCGAGAAGGAGGGCTTGTAATTTTCTTGCATAGTCGAGGGAGATCTTCTATGCACGACGCTCCTGCGGCTCCAAAAGCACCAAGTCCTCAAGTTCTTTGTATAGAACTCCGCGGTTTCTTTAGCGCGTGGGAGCCCCATGGGTTCTTGGAGGCACCAACGTCGTAGGTGGATGCGGCGGTCCAGTTCGCCTCATGGATGAGGTGGGTGCTTCCCTCAAAGGTTGCACCTGAAGTCGGTCCCCACGCCTACGGCCGTTTGGACAAAAAATGGATTCGTCAATTGGAAAACAGAAACAGGACTTTTTTCAGGTTTTAGATTTTGATGAAAAAATTTCAAAAAATAGAAAAAAAGTAGCGGTGGCGCACCCATGCCTTGGTGCGCCACTGCTAAGCTTCCCGCCCACGAATTTCAAAATGGGAGGAGCCGGCCACTTAACCCCCTCCTCCCTCCTCCCTCCTCCCTCCTCCTCCACATATTCTCCTCTCCTCCTCCTGCTCTCCTCCTCTCCTCTCCTCCTTTCACTCCGGCGACCTCCTCCTCTCCTCTCCTCCTTTCATTCCGGCGACCTCCTCCTCTCCTCTCCTCCTTTCACTCCGGCGACCTCCTCCTCTCCTCTCCTCCTTTCACTCCGGCGACCTCCTCCACTATGTCGAGCTCCGGTGACCTTACTTTCCGGCGAGCTCCTCCACTATGGTGACCTCCGGTGACCTTACTCTCCGACGACCCTCCGGCGACCCTCTAGCCTCCATTACCTATGGCCTTCGTCCTCTTGTTCATCCTCTCCTACATCTCCTCACCTCTCTTCACCTCTCCTACGTCCCTCATCCATCATCACCGGCGGCTAGGCTAAGAAAAATGAGAATGAACATTGCACAAATAATTCTAGCAACAAAAACGAGAAAAAATAACGAGCCAAAAAAATCGAAAAAAAATGTGCCAGATCCAGATCCAGATCCAGATCCAGATCTAGAAATTTCAAATTTTAGTAGTGGCGCACCTTTTTTCTATCCGAGTGGCGCACCTCGGACGTTTAGGAGTGGCGCACCATGAAGCTAGTAGTGGCGCACTACATGGTGCGCCACTGCTAAGCCAAATAGCAATGGCGCACCACTAGTGCGCCACTACTAAAAGTTAGCAGTGGCGTGATAGCAGTGGCGCACCACTAGTGCGCCACTGATGGGTAAAAGTGGTGCGCCACTGATTGCCCTTTTCCTAGTAGTGCGTGGAGCCTCGGAACGATGAAGTGCCCAAGTAATCTTCTCCACTGCCTCCGGAAGCATACACTTGGTACGTGCCGTGCTTTATGGGTGTAAGAGCCGCTCAACTTGCAGCTTGACACGTTGTGCCACCCTCCGACAAGCCCCAGGGTGGCCAAATCTTCAATCACAAGCATGGTGTGTTGGGGGAAAGCCAGTTTTATTTTTGTTGTTGGACATGGTCCATTTTAAAATGGGGAAAATAAATATCCACGCCATGCATATAAGAATGTACCATAGATCGAGCCGACCGAGGATTCCCCATTATTAAAAAAAACAAAAAAAAGGCAATGGAACAGGCAAATGTTTAGCAAAAATATTTTTTGAGGAACCTTCCATTGATTGGAGGCATGGGCCGGGCTCCCTGGGGATCGACCAGCTGGTATGCACCCCCGTCGTAGACTTGCTCAATGGCGTATGGTACTTCCCACTTCGGCTCGAACTTCCCCTTCGTCTTGTGTGTGACGACGATGGGGCGTCTGAGCACAAGGACCAGCTCACCTTTCCGGAAGACGCGCCGCTTGACGAGCTTGTCATAAGCTCTCACCACGTTCTGGCGATAAAGTTCCAGATTTTGTAGGGCATGAAGTCGCTCCTCTTCCAGGGCGTCGAGCTCCTAAAACCGCAAGTGTACCTGTTCGTCCTTGGTGAGTTCGCCTTGGATAGCCACCCGTAGAGAGGGTAGCTGGACCTCCAATGGAAGAACCGCTTCACTCCCATAGACCAGGGAGTAGGGAGTAGCTTGAGTTGGTGTACGGACCGTAACGCGGTACGCCCATAAAGACTCGAAGAGACGGTCGGGCCAGTCTCTTCTATGTCTTGTCACCGTCTTCTTGAGTATCTTGCCAAGCGTCTTGTTGAAGGCTTCAATGGCTCCGTTTGCTTGAGGGTAGTAGCCCGTGGAGTAGGTCCACTTGATCTTGTACTTCGCCATGAACCTCGTGCATCTTATTGGACTTGAAGGCCTTGGCGTTGTCGGAGGTGATGCGGTGTGGAATCCCAAAGCGATATATGATATTTCGCTCTAGGAAGTTGATGACGTTGTCGCTCTTCACCTCTCGCAGCGGGACAGTCTCTGCCCACTTGGAGAAGTAGTCGGTCGCTGCAAGGATGAAGCGATGTCCCTCGGAAGATGGTGGGTCAATAGGGCCGATGACGTCGATGCCCCAAGCATCGAATGGCCATGCGGGCATGGTGGGGTGTAGAGGAGCCGTCGGCTGATGCTTGAAGTTGCCATGGATTTGGCAACCATGGCATGACTTGGCCACCCGGAGACAGTCGGTCATGATGCCGGGCCAATAGTACCCAGCTAGGCGTATGCCATGGTACATTTTGGCCCCGCCTTGGTGCCACCGCAAACTCCGTGGTGCATCTCCTGCAGGGCTTCACCTCGGTTGACACACCGAAGTAAAATCTCCTGCCCATGAGACCGTCTGTACAAGACGCCGGCCTTATAGACATAGAACGGGAGTCGTCGCTGCAGTTGGCGCCTCTTGACGGGGTCGTCGGGGAGGCTGCCGTGCTTGAATTAGTTGAGGAAGGGTTGCAGCCACTCGTCCTCCTCCACGACATTTGTCGTGATGGTATTGACTTTACCGTCCTCCGGGACGAGCTCCAAGACAGCGGGAAGAAGCCACCGTTCTTCAACCGTCACTTGCATGGATTTGTCACTTGGGAGAACCAGCGCCGATGCCAGTTTCGCCAACGCATCGGCAGGTGCATTCCTGCTTCGCGGAACATGGAGCACTTCGACTTGTTGAAATTTCTCCATGAGCTTCCGGGCCGCGTTGTAGTACGGCACCAGTTCAGGCTTGCGTACCTCGTAGATGTCATTCACTTGTCGAACGATGAGTTGAGAATCTCCATAGGCCCGTAAGGAACGGACTTCCATGGAGAGCGCTAGGAGAAGGCCGAAGATGAGCGCCTCGTACTCCGCCTCGTTGTTGGAGCACTCTTCCTTAAGGAGGGATAATGAGTGGTACATCACCCCTCCTTGTGGTGTCTTGAACACCAGTCCTGCCCCTGCTCTTCGCCTAGGAGTTCCGTCGGGGTCGACCTCCGTGCGGGAAGCACCGTCGAAGTAGAGCTCCCATGGCGCTTCCAACTCGACGGCGAACGCCTCCTCGTCTGGAAGGTTGGTGATGAGCGGGGAATCATCGGGGACGGGGTGCGCCGCGAGGAACTCCGCCAAGGCTTGACCCTTGACTGCCTTCCGAGGGAGGAACGTGATGTCAAACTCCATCATGAGCAGCGCCCATTTACCGAGTCGCCCCATCAACGCGGGCTGACTTAGCACATACCTTATAGGATCCGCTCTTGCAACGAGCTGGATTTGGAGTGGTAGCATGTAGTGCCTCAACTTCTTTAGTGCGAATATGAGCGTCAAGCATAACTTCTCTATTGGAGAGTAGTTGCGCTCAGCACCCACCATGGTGCGGCTCAAGTAGTAGCAAGCCACCTCTTTTCCTTCATCATTGTGTTGAGAAAGTAGGGCGCCAATCGAGGTAGGCTGCGTTCTTGATGTCGTCGAAGCCTCTTTGACACCCTTCATCCCACACGAACGGAGCTCCTTTCTTCATGAGACACGAGAAGGCTAGATACGTCCGGAGAGGTTGGATATGAAGCGGCGAATGTATGCCGGCTTCCCTTGCAATGCCCTCAACTCCTTGAGGTTACAAGGAGGCGGCATGTTGAGGATGGCCTTGATCTTCTTGGGCTCGATCTCTATGCCTCGATGATGGACAACAAAGCCTAGGAAGAGGCATGATTGTACGGCGAATGCGCACTTCAATGGGTTCATCTTGAGCTGGTGTTGTCGTAGACGTTCAAAGACAACCCGAAGGTCCTTGTGATGATCCTCGCGGTCCTTGGTCTTGACCACCATGTCGTCAACGTAGCACTCCACCGAATGGTGGATCAGGTCGCCGAGGATGCAGGTCATGGCCCGCTGGTACGTTGCACCAGCATTCTTCAAGCCGAACGGCATGACGGTGTAGTAGAAGTTTCCCTTCGGGGTCCTCGAACACGGTGTCGATGGCGTCATCTCGGGTCCATCTTGATTTTCTTGTAGCTAGACGAACCATCCATGAAGGGCAGTGCGCCATGAACCGTGGTGGAGTCGACTACCATCTCCGTGATGGGTAAGGGAAAGTCGTCCTTGGGGCATGCTCGGTTTAGGTCGCGAAAGTCCCGGCAGACCCGCACTCGGCCGTTCTTCTTCTCTATGGGAACGATGTTTGCGAGCCACCGAGTGTATTTGGCCTCCTTGATGAAACCTGCAAGGATAAGTTTATCTACCTCGGCGATGACTTGGTCTTCAAATTCAGGTCATAAGCGTCGTGGATGCTGCTTGACTGGGCGGTGATGCGGATCAATCGCCAGCTTATGAGTGGCAACACGAGGGTCCAGCCCCGAGCATCTCCTTGTAGTTCCGGGCAAAGCAATCTCGATACTCCATCAAGAAGCTTCGATAGCTTTCACTCTCCTCTTCCATCAGCGTGGCGCTAACGAAAGTGGGGCGTGGATCATCCTCTCGTCCCAATGTTGACCTCAACGAGCTCATCGATCGTGGGCTGCCCACCGTCTTCTAGCTCTTGCGGGGCCGATGTCGAGTCAAGCGCCCCCACCTCTCGCTTGGTCGTTGTCGTCGTAGTTTCGTCGATGGAGACCGCGGCGTGAAGTTTCAGTGTCGTCTCCTGAAGAGACAAACGTAGCATGGCACGTAGCTCGTGGGATGTAGCATGGCCCCTCTTCTTCATCGTCGTAGCCGCCAAGGTTGATGTGACCGAGCCCGAACTTGGGTCGAGCCTTGTACCTCTTCTTGATGAGATCCTCGGATTCCCTCCACCACACCTCGCACACTCGCGTGGGGCGGAGGGATCTTGTCGTTTTGCCGGAGGGTAAACCCGGCCTTCTCCGACGAGGCGAGCCATCCTCGGGTCGGCCTTCATTGTTGAAGAAGCCTCTTCCGGATGAATTTGGGATGGCCCAAACCTCCAATGGAGAAGCCACATTTACGTAGAGGGATGGGGGCTGCATGTCTTGAGCTCCCCTTGCGGCTTCTTCTATCTCCTTGATTCTTCTTCTAACCACGCCACCTTGTGCGGTTACACACACCTCCTTTGGAGCATTGTGCACCCGTAGCGTGATGGTTGATGGCGCATTACTGCTGCCGATCAACGTCTTCGGACTTTCCGGGACACCTCAACGTGATTTTCGTTGACGGTGGGAACCTCGCCTTCGAAGCAAGGTGGCTGTTGGGGCGGGCGTAGAAGAGCCTGCCCCCGGCGAGATTGGAGCAGAACTCCCCATCCCTAGCTACCGAGAAGGAGGGCTTGTAATTTTCTTGCATAGTCGAGGGAGATCTTCTATGCACGACGCTCCTCGCGGCTCCAAAAGCACCAAGTCCTCAAGTTCTTTGTATAGAACTCCGCGGTTTCTTTAGCGCGTGGGAGCCCCATGGGTTCTTGGAGGCACCAACGTCGTAGGTGGATGCGGCGGTCCAGTTCGCCTCATGGATGAGGTGGGTGCTTCCCTCAAAGGTTGCACCTGAAGTCGGTCCCCACGCCTACGGCCGTTTGGACAAAAAATGGATTCGTCAATTGGAAAACAGAAACAGGACTTTTTTCAGGTTTTAGATTTTGATGAAAAAATTTCAAAAAATAGAAAAAAAGTAGCGGTGGCGCACCCATGCCTTGGTGCGCCACTGCTAAGCTTCCCGCCCACGAATTTCAAAATGGGAGGAGCCGGCCACTTAACCCCCTCCTCCCTCCTCCCTCCTCCTCCACCTCCACATATTCTCCCTCTCCTCCTCCTGCTCTCCTCCTCTCCTCTCCTCCTTTCACTCCGGCGACCTCCTCCTCTCCTCTCCTCCTTTCATTCCGGCGACCTCCTCCTCTCCCTCTCCTCCTTTCACTCCGGCGACCTCCTCCTCTCCTCTCCTCCTTTCACTCCGGCGACCTCCTCCACTATGTCGAGCTCCGGTGACCTTACTTTCCGGCGAGCTCCTCCACTATGGTGACCTCCGGTGACCTTACTCTCCGACGACCCTCCGGCGACCCTCTAGCCTCCATTACCTATGGCCTTCGTCCTCTTGTTCATCCTCTCCTACATCTCCTCACCTCTCTTCACCTCTCCTACGTCCCTCATCCATCATCAC
>NC_061508.1:240871831-240933780 GCF_022539505.1 Lolium rigidum | reverse complement strand
CGATGATCTTGATGCCAATACACAAGGTATATCTTTATCTTCATGGCATCCATACTTGAATCCAACACATGGAGAGCAAGTAGTACCTATAGAATATTCCTTCATATAAACTCAATGAAAACATTAGTCCATAGGGGTTGTCATTAATTACCAAAACCACACATAGGGGCAATATACCCTTACAGTCATCGTCATCACCCGACCCAGCGCGGAAGCGCTTTGCCGGCGGGTACTCGTCGGAGGAGGTGTCGTCCTCCTCTTCCTCCTCTTCGTCGGAGGAGGTGAAGTCACCCCAGGAGAAGAGGTCGTCCTCATTCTCCGCCTCCAGTTCCCCGTCGACGAGGAACCGGAGGTCGTCCTCCCCGTCGGTCAGGGGCAAATCATCATCTGACCTGACGGCGGTCAGGGGTGGGCTATCTGGGACGAAGTCGAAGTCCCAGTCCCTCTCATCCCAATGCTCGGGAGCGCGCCTATTGTACGCCTCCATCTGGTTGTACTCCAGCATCGGCTCGCTCGAGGAAGAGGACTGGAAGGAGAGAGCCGATGAAGCAGAGGAGGAGGAGGAGTCCATGGTGCAGAGGAGGGCTTTCCGATGGCTAGTACTGAGCAGGGGGATGAAGAAGCGAGTTGCTCGACGCGGTTAAATAAAAGGGGATATAGTGGAGATTTAATGCTGTGGCGGTTTCCGAGGACATGGTGCCAAAACCGTCAAATTATGCAGAGAGTTGAGAAGGCAAGGCATCATGATGAAAGGATACTGTGATGGTTCTGCTCTGCCACGGCGTGACCCTACGAAGAAAAAACAGAGTGGTTTTGAAATTATCATTGCCAAAACCAGGGGGGCATGTGTTATCACCAGAATTTAGCCAGAGCAGGAGATGGGACGTGATCGAAGAAGGGCTTAGAGTACATGCATATGAAGGGTCTCTGAATCGGGCTTGTGCGAGAATTTGGGCTAGATTGCCCGTGTATCTGTATATTATGGTAGATTTAGAATTAAGAGATAAAGTTTAGTCGTACACAGCTAGGTTTATTCCTAAGATAGAAAGTCCACGGACTATAAATATGTACCTAGAGTTATTGAGAAAGGAGGACGATCACGTTCACAACAAACCAATCTAGGCGCATCGCCACCCCTTGTTTCGAGGGTTTCTCCCGGGTAAGCAACATGCTTGCCTAGATCGCATCTTGCGATCTAGGCGGTATCAGTTTATTCGTTGTTGGTATTGCTCGTGCTGAAGCCTTGTTGATGGCGAGCAACACCCTTATCGTGGATGTTTTGGGGTTGACGTCGATACTTTCATGACATGCTTGTTTAGCTACGCTACCCCTCAATGTCTAGCTGCCCTTACACCTATCCTAGGTGTAAGGGCAGCATCCTGCTTATTCTTTATTTAGTAGATCTGATCCGTTATAGTTGTTCCTTGAATTTCAAGGATTAGTTTGATATCCGCATGGTCCTTGCAAACGGGTTGAATGATCCGGTAGTGCGTAAGGTATGGTTTACTAAGTCTTAGAGGGATTATTCCGGGGATCGACCTCGTGTTGGTTTTTAGGCCTCTTTAGGACTGGGTTTTTCATCATCTTACGTATCTGCTAGGCTCAACTACGCGTAGGACGTTCCGGTTATGCGGTGAAAACCCTAGACTATCGTAGATTGGTTTAATTTGATATTGATAAAGCAGGATCCCCATGTCATTGTAAATCCAACGTGAACCATGGGGCAATCGGCTCTTTGAGCCGATCCACAGGGCAACCTAAGAGCCGATCGGGGCTCGTATTTAATGTTTACGTGTTTGCCATGCAGGAAACTAATCGAAGCAATCCATCACCTTCCTGACCAGGTATAGGTCATGTGGCACGCCCTCGCATCAGCAGCCGGGACGTGTGCCGGAGCATTGCGGGCCGTTGCCCGAGGGACCAGGATCCACCAGCAGTCCTGGGAGCCTCCCGGCTCTCCGTGTTGCCCGTCGCTGCTCGCCGGTGGGTTTTGGTAGGCAACAATTAGGTGTGTTGGGGACACAAGAGACTTCTTGTATCGTAATTGCAGGGTTGCTTGAGAGGGATATCTTTGACCTCTACCTCCATGAGTTCGATAAACCTTGGGTGATTCACTTAAGGGAAGCTTGCTGTTGTTCTACAAACCTCTGCTCTTGGAGGCCCAACACTGTCTACAGAAATAGAAGCGTGCGTAGACATCAAGCTATTTTCTGGCGCCGTTGCTGGGGAGATTGATACGTCTCCGACGTATCGATAATTTCTTATGTTCCATGCCACATTATTGATGATATCTACATGTTTTATGCACACTTTATGTCATATTCGTGCATTTTCTGGAACTAACCTATTAACAAGATGCCAAAGAGCCGATTCTCTGTTTTCGCTGTTTTTGGTTTCGAAATCCTAGTAACGAAATATTCTCGGAATTGGACGAAATCAACGCCCAGGGTCCTATTTTGCCACGAAGCTTCCAGAAGACCGAAGAGGAGTCGAAGTGGGGCCACGAGGCGCCGCCACACTAGGGCGGCGCGGCCCAGGCCCTAGCCGCGCCGACCTAGGGTGTGGGGCCCTCGTGTGGCCCCCCACGTTGCCCTTACGCCTACTTAAAGCCTCCGTCGCGAAACCCCCAGTACCGAGAGCCACGATACGGAAAACCTTCCAGAGACGCCGCCGCTGCCAATCCCATCTCGGGGGATTCTTGAGATCTCCTCCGGCACCCTGCCGGAGAGGGGATTCATCTCCCGGAGGACTCTTCACCGCCATGGTCGCCTCCGGAGTGATGAGTGAGTAGTTCACCCCTGGACTATGGGTCCATAGCAGTAGCTAGATGGTTGTCTTCTCCTCATTGTGCTTCATTGTTGGATCTTGTGAGCTGCCTAACATGATCAAGATCATCTATCCGTAATACTATATGTTGTGTTTGTCGGGATCCGATGGATAGAGAATACTATGTTATGTTAATTATCAAGTTATTACCTATGTGTTGTTTATGATCTTGCATGCTCTCCGTTATTAGTAGAGGCTCGGCCAAGTTTTTGCTCTTAACTCCAAGAGGGAGTATTTATGCTAGATAGTGGGTTCATGCCTCCATTGATATCTCGGGACGTGTGACGGAAAGTTCTAAGGTTGTGGATGTCTTGTTGCCACTAGGGATAAAACATTGATGCTATGTCTAAGGATGTAGTTGTTGATTACATTACGCACCATACTTAATGCAATTGTCTGTTGCTTTGCAACTTAATACTGGAAGGGGTTCGGATGATAACCCTGAAGGTGGACTTTTTAGGCATAGATGCAGCTTGGATGGCGGTCTATGTACTTTGTCGTAATACCCAATTAAATCTCACCGTACTTATCATGACATGTATGTGCATTGTTATGCCCTCTCTATTTGTCAATTGCCCGACTATAATTTGTTCACCCAACATGCTTTTATCTTATGGGAGAGACACCTCTAGTGAACTGTGGACCCCGGTCCATTCTTTTATACTGAAATACAAATCTGCTGCAATACTTGTTCTTTACGGTTTTCTTGCAAACAATCATCTTCCACACAATACGGTTAATCCTTTGTTACGAGCAAGCCGGTGAGATTGACAACCTCCACTGTTTCGTTGGAGCAAAGTACTTTTGTTGTGTTGTGCGGGTTCCACGTTGGCGCCGGAATCTACGGTGTTGCGCCGCACTACATCACGCCGCCATCAACCTTCAACGTGCTTCTTGACTCCTACTGGTTCGATTAAACCTTGGGTTCTTACTGAGGGAAACTTGCCGCTGTGTGCATCACACCTTCCTCTTGGGGTTCCCAACGGACGTGTCAAATACACGCATCAGAGATCAAGACACGCTGCAAGGGGAGTCTCCCACATCCAATCTCTTTACTTTGTTTTTGTCTTGCTCTACTTTACTTTATTTACTGCTTTGTTTGCTCTCTATATCAAAAATACAAAAAAATAGTTACTTGCATTTACTTTATTTAGTTTGCTTTATTTACTTCTGTTAAAATGAATACTCCTGAGAACACTAAGTTGTGTGATTTCACTAGTTAGGCTTAATGGAAAACAACAAAAATATTAGAGATCTTTATAGTATTTATCTTGAGTTAGGACATGAGGTGTTTGAAGAGAAAATTAAAAAACCCATGGAACTTTGTTTGAAAAATAGTTGTAGCAATGTTATTAGCATGAACTCTTTGAACACTATTATTGCTTATGCTATGGAAGAATTTAAGCTTGGGGAAGCTGGTTTTGATGAGCATGATATTTTTAGTCCCCCAAGCATGGAGGAGAGAATTTACTTTGATGACACTTTTCCTCCCATTTATGATGATAGTGGTATTTTGGTGCCACCTACTATTGAGGATAAAGTTTATTATGATTATATTATGCCTCCTACATTTGATGATTATGGTGATGAGAATAATAATGATAGCTGCTTTGTTGAATTTGCTCCCACTACAATTAATAAGAATGACTATGCTTATGTTGGGAGTAGTAATTATTTTATGCATGAGACTCGTGATAAGAATGCTTTATGTGATAGTTATATTGTTGAGTTTGTTCATGATGCTACTGGAAATTATTATGAGAGAGGAAAATATGGTTGTAGAAATTTTCATGTTACTAAAACACCTCTCTATATGCTGAAATTTTTGAAGTTACACTTGTTTTGTCTTCCTATGCTATTCACTTTGTTCTTCATTGACTTGTTTATTTACAAGATTCCTTTTCATAGGAAGTGGGTTAGGCTTAAATTTGTTTCATACTTGCTTTTTGATGCTCTCTTTGCTTCAACTCTCATCCTTATGCGAGTGCATCATTAAATTTACTGAGCCCATCTTAATGGCTATAAAGAAAGCACTTCTTGGGAGATAACCCATGTTTTTTTTATTTTGCTACTGTTTTGTTGATTCTTGGAAGTTGTTACTACTGTAGAAACCTCTCCTTATCTTTATTTTATTGCATTGTTGTGCCAAGTAAAGTCTTTGATAGTAAAGTCAATACTAGATTTGGATTACTGCGCAGGAACAGATTTCTTGCTGTCACGAAATTGAGCCGCCCCTGCTGTAGGAAATTTATAAAAATCTTCCAATTTACGTGCGTCATCCTCAGATATGTACGCAACTTTCATTCAATTTGAGCTTTTTCATTTGAGCAAGTTAAGTGCCTCAAAAAAATTCGTCTTTACGGACTGTTCTATTTTGACAGATTCTGCCTTTTATTTCGCATTGCCTCTTTTGCTATGTTGGATGGATTTCTTTGTTCCATTAACTTCCAGTAGCTTTGTGCAATGTCCAGAAGTGTTAAGAATGATTGTGTCACCTCTGAATATGTGAATTTTTTATTATGCACTAACCCTCTAATGAGTTTGTTTTGAGTTTGGTGTGGAGGAAGTTTTCAAGGGTCAAGAGAGGAGGATGATACAATATGATCAAGAAGAGTGAAAATTCTAAACTTGGGGATGCCCCCGTGGTTCATCCCTGCATATTCCAAGAAGACTCAAGCATCTAAGCTTGGGGATGCCCAAGGCATCCCCTTCTTCATCGACAAATTATCAGGTCACCTCTAGTGAAATTATATTTTTATTCTGTCACATCTTATGTGCTTTACTTGGAGCGTCTTTATGTTCTTGTTTTTGTTTTGTTTGAATAAAATTGGATCCTAGCATTCTTTGTGTGGGAGAGAGACACGCTCCGCTGTTTCGTATGAACACATATGTTCTTAGCTTTATTCTTAATGTTCATGGCGAAGGTTGAACTACTTCGTCAATTGTTATATGGTTGGAAACAGAAAATTCTACATGTGGTAAATGGTATAATGTCTTGAATAATTTGATACTTGGCAATTGTTGTGATCAAGATTATGATAGCATGTCACTTCAGAAATTATCCTTGTTATCGTTTACCTACTCGAGGGCGAGTAGGAACTAAGCTTGGGGATGCTTGATACGTCTCAAATGTATCTATAATTTCTTATGTTCCATGCTACTTTTATGATGATACGCACATGTTTTATATACACTTTATGTCATATTTATGCATTTTCTGGAACTAACCTATTAACGAGATGCCGAAGCGCCAGTTCCTGTTTTCTGCTGTTTTTGGTTTCAGAAATCCTAGTAAGGAAATATTCTAGGAATTGGACGAAATCAAGGCCCACGATCTTATAATTCCACGAAGCTTCCAGAACACCGAAGAGGGTCAAGAGGGGAGGCCCAGGGCCCCCACACACCATGGCGGCGCGACCAGAGGGGGGGTGATACGTCCATTTTGCATCACTATTTTATATCATAATTTGCTATTATTCATTGATATATTTCATATTTAGAGATGATACTTATGTTATTTCATCTATTTTGCATGTTTCATGATTATTGGAGGATCGCGCACCGGAGTCAGGATTCTGCTGGAAAAAGCGCCGTCAGAATGCAATATTTTGGAAGATCAACACTTGACGGAAATTATATGAAAAATCCTATTTTTCCAGAAGACGAAGGGAGCCAGAAGGGGGAGTGATACGTCTCCGACGTATCGATAATTTCTTATGTTCCATGCCACATTATTGATGATATCTACATGTTTTATACATACTTTATGTCATATTTATGCGTTTTCCGGAACTAACCTATTGACGAGATGCCGAAGGGCCAGTTCCTGTTTTCTGCTGTTTTTGGTTCCAGAAATCCTAGTAAGGAAATATTCTCGGAATCGGACGAAATCAACGCCCGGCATCCTATTTTTCCACGAAGCTTCCAGAACACCCGAGAGCCGCCAGAGGAGGGCCCTGTGGGCCCCAGACGACAGGGTGGCGCGGCCAAGGCCTTGGCCGCGCCCCCCTAGTGTGTCGTCGCCTCGTCGACCCTCCGACTCCGCCTCTTCGCCTATTTAAAGGTCCCTGACCTAAAACCTCGAGACGAAAAAGCCACGGTACGAGAAACCTTCCAGAGCCGCCGCCATCGCGAAGCCAAGATCTGGGGGACAGGAGTCTCCGTTCCGGCACGCCGCCGGGACGGGGAAGTGCCCCGGAAGGCTCCTCCATCGACACCACCGCCATCTTCATCAACGCTCGCTGTCTCCCATGAGGAGGGAGTAGTTCTCCATCGAGGCTCGGGGCTGTACCGGTAGCTATGTGGTTCATCTCTCTCCTATGTACTTCAATACAATAATCTCATGAGCTGCCTTACATGATTGAGATTCATATGATGATGCTTGTAATCTAGATGTCATTATGCTAGTCAAGTGGGTTTTACTTATGTGATCTCCGGAGACTCCTTGTCCCACGTGTGTAAAGGTGACGAGTGTGTGCACCGTGTGGGTCTCTTAGGCTATATTTCACGGAATACTTATTCACTCGTTATGAATGGCGTAGTGAAGTGCTTATTTATATCTCTTTATGATTGCAATGTGTTTTGTATCACAATTTATCTATGTGCTACTCTAGTGATGTTATTAAAGTAGTTTTATTCCTCCCGCACGGTGTAATGGTGACAAGTGTGTGCATTCGTGTTAGTACTTGGCGTAGGCTATGATTATGATCTCTTGTAGATTATGAAGTTAACTATTGCTATGATGGTATTGATGTGATCTATTCCTCCTACATGGTGTGAAGGTGACGAGTGTGCATGCTATGTTAGTACTTGGTTTAGTCGTGTTGATCTTTCATGCACTCTAAGGTTATTTAAATATGAACATTGAATTGTGGAGCTTGTTAACTCCGGCATTGAGGGTTCGTGTAATCCTACGCAATGTGTTCATCATCCAACAAGAGAGTGTAGAGTATGCATTTATCTATTCTGTTATGTGATCAATGTTGAGAGTGTCCACTAGTGAAAGTGTAATCCCTAGGCCTTGTTCCTAAATATCGCTATCGCTGCTTGTTTACTCGTTTTCATTGCGTTACTATCGCTACCATATTACCACCATCAACTACACGCCGACAAGCTATTTTCCGGCGCCGTTACTACTGCTCATATTCATTCATACCACCATTTCACTATCTCTTCTCCGAACTAGTGCACCTATTAGGTGTGTTGGGGACACAAGAGACTTCTTGCTTTGTGGTTGCAGGGTTGCATGAGAGGGATATCTTTGACCTCTTCCTCCCTGAGTTCGATAAACCTTGGGTAATCCACTTAAGGGAAACTTGCCTGCTGTTCTACAAACCTCTCGCTCTTGGAGGCCCAACACTGTCTACAAGAATAGAAGCTCCCGTAGACATCAAGCTATTTTCACGGCGCCGTTGCCGGGGAGGAAAGGTAAAAGGTACTCACACTCCGGATCTCGGCTACTAAGCTATTTTCGCCGTTGTAAGTACTCGAAGCTATTTCCTTTAGATCCTGTAATTGCATCTTTTTGTTTCTTGTTTACACTAGTTTGGCATAATGAACAAGAATGAGCTTCTTATTCTATTTCCTGATTTAAAACATGGATTGTTTGATGCGAAAATTAAAAAAACCTATGAAATCTTATTTGCATGCTGGTAGTAATATTCGTATGAACGCTTTGAACACCATTGTTGCTAATGATATGGAAAATTCTAAGCTTGGGGAAGCTGGTTTTGATGAGCATGATCTTTTTAGTCCCCCAAGCATTGAGGAGAAAATTTTCTTTGATGATACTTTGCCTCCTATTTATGATGATTATAATGATAGTGGTCTTTTGGTGCCACTGTTATCACCAGAATTTGACCGAGTCAGAGGTGGGCCGCGATCAAGATGGACTTGAAGAATATACATGGAAGAAATACGTGAATCGGCCTTTTATACCAAGTTGGGCTTAATTGCCCATGTATCTGTAACATATTAGATCGCATCTTAGTTTAGAAGTTAGAATCTTACTCGTGCACGGTTTGGTGCACGCCCACATTAGAAAGTCCGCTGGACTATAAATATGTATCTAGGGTTTATGGAATAAACAACAACCAACGTTCAACCACAAACAAATCTCGGCGCATCGCCAACTCCTTCGTCTCGAGGGTTTCTCCGGTAAGCACCATGCTTGCCTAGATCGCATCTTGCGATCTAGGCGAGCACAAGCCTATCACGTTGTTCATGCGTTGCTCGTCATCGAAGCCTTTTTGATGGCGAGCAACGTAGTTATCTTAGATGTGTTAGGGTTAGCATTGTTCTTCGAATTACATGCTTTCGTTATGCAACCCTTGCACATCTAGCCGCCCTTACACCTATCTTAGGTGTAGGGGCGGCACCCCGCTTGATCATAGTTTAGTAGATCTGATCCGTTACGGTTGCTCCTTGTTTCATCAAGGATTAGTTTAACATCCGCAATAGTTAGGCCTTACAAAGGGTTGGAGGATCCAGCGGCGTGTAGGGTGGCGTTTGCTAGCCCTAGAAAGGATGTTCGGGGATCAACCTCGTGTTGGTTTTTAGGCCTGTCTAGGATCGGCTTACGGTCACCGTGCGCGAGCGCGAGGCCCAATCGTGAGTAGGATGATCCGATTATGCGGTGAAAACCCTAAATCATCGTAGATCTAATCAGCTTTATCTTGATCAAGCAGGACCACCATATATTCGGACACCTTGTCCGGATCATGGGTGGATCGGCTCTTTGAGCCGATTCACAGGATAACTCGAGAGCCGATCGAGGCTCGTATTTAATGTTTACGTGTATGCCATGCAGGAAACTAAGCGAGGCATCATCCACACCTTCCCGGCCGGGTATAGGTCAGGTGGCACGCCCTTGCGATTGGCATCGGCGCGTGCGACCAGGAGGCTTTGCGGGCCGTCGCTCTGAGGGACTGGGGCCAGCCGCAGCCCTAGTTGTTCCCGGCTCTACCGTGTTGACCGTCTCTACCCGCCAGGGGGTTTCTGACGCCAACACATTCTGGCACGCCCAGTGGGACCACCTTCGACATCCACCACATCGCCATCTACATCCGAGATGGCGGAAGGCACTCCGGTCAAGTACGAGGATCTGCCTGATGAGCTCAAGAAGAAGCATGACGAAATCAAGGCGGTCCTCGAAGCCGAACTCATCGGCTCTTTCCACCGAACCCGCTCCCATGGCGTCGGGTGGAAGGGTTTCACACCTGAAGGCGCACTCGATGGAGTGGATCTGTCCGCCCGTCGAAGAACGCACCAGGTCGGCTGCGGCAAGAGATCAACTACATGGTGGCTCATTCGCTGCACCGCCACTGCGAGAGCTCGGTGAACACTTTGGAGCGTGTCGCTCGCGCGTCGTCCGAGAAATCATGAGCCACCGGTATTCTCCATCGGGACCAGCTCCGGGGACTTTCAAGGGAGAGATGCCGCTCCCGCCCCAGCCGTTCGCATGGGCAGCACCGGAACTGCCGAACTCATCGGCATACGTCGTCTACAAGATTGGTGGTGATCCTGGTGACTACCAATTCCTACCTGAGGCACCCAAGGAGATCCCGCACGGATACGCGTGCGCATACGTACCGGACCGCAACGCTCGGGCACTCTCGAACCGGGCTGCAACATCGGGGGCCTCTCGGAACGGCGGGATGAACGTCGAGAGCCGATCCCGAGAAGCAATCATGGCTAGCTAAGTACGCCACTCCGACAAACCTCCAAAGCCCAGCTCTGCCGGTTGGCTTAGAACCGGAAAAGCAAGCATGGCTGGTTAAGTATGCCACCCCGGCGAATCTTCAGGGTTCGACACCTTCAGCCATCACAGCGGATCAGATTTGCGCAATCCTGAAAGATCAGTTTGGCATGATGCCGAAAAGGAAGACATTCGGCTACACCAAGCCGTACCCCAACGACTACGAACTGATCCCGCTACCACCCAAATATCGGCTCCCGGACTTCACAAAGTTTAGTGGATCAGATGGTTCCAGCTCCATCGAGCATGTGAGCCGGTATTTGGCACAGCTGGGCACGATCTCAGCATCAGACGAGTTGCGCGTGAGGTTCTTCGCACGGTCCCTCACGGGATCGGCTTTCGGGTGGTACACATCGCTGCCACCGAACTCCATCCGGACTTGGAAGCGGTTGGAAGAGCAGGTTCCATGAGCGATATCGGTCGAGGCTTCCGATGTTGGTATTGCCGATCTAGCGCAAGTACGACGAAGCGCGGGAGACGGTGGCAGACTACGTCCGGCGCTTCAGGAACATTAGGAACCGATGCTTTTCGGCTCATATAAGTGAAAAAGAAGCGATCGAGTTGGCGGTGGTGGGTCTCTCATCATCGATTAAGGACGTGGCCTCGGACTACCCTTCATTGGCGCACATGGTGCGAAGCTGTCGGCATATGAGCAGCGCCACCCGGATGTTTACCGGGACAAATTCAAGCGTGCGAGTGACCTCGGTTGAGGCGGACGAGGATGAAGGTGCTTGCGGGAGATCGAGAGGTAGCGGTGGCTGAATGGACTCGAGCGACGGGCCCCGTGACCCGCAAATGGTGAAGCCACAAGGCCCTCCAAAAGGGTTCGACTTCGACGTGACCAAGACCGAGCAGATTTTTGATCTCTTACTCACGGAGAAGCATATAAAGGTACCCGAAGGCCACAAGATCCCCACGGTGCAAGAGCTGAACGGAAAGCCATACCGCAAGTGGCATAACACGTTCACCCACACCACCAACGACTGCAGGGTGTGGCGGCAGCAGATCCAAATGGCGATAGAAAACGGACGGTTGATTTTCAACCAATACGCCATGAAGGTCGACACACACCCCTTCCCCGCCGTAAACATGGTGGAGTATACTTACCATGGAGGGTGCCAGCCGGATTTCTCGTGCAAAATCAATATGGTAGATCTTGGACACCACGCTGGCAAGGATGGAGATGAGGGCAGCTGCTCTCATAGCAAAGATACAGAGGAAGCCGCTCCACGCGATCGGCTCCGCCAAGATGGCAAGCGCTACGTAACGAGAGGGAGAAGTAAAGAACATAAGATATCGGCGACCTCTCTCCGATCACCTCCTCAACAAGTATGTGAGTCGGTACGACCAACGCCGACGGTCCGGCAATGATGATGAAAGAGATCGTCCGGCTAGAGAAGCCGGAAGACATCGTCGGCATAATCGCGATGAGGAGGAGCACGAGCGTTGTGCCAAGGAAAAGGCGAGGAGCGAGACGACGAGGACAGGACCTTGGGATTGTCCCTTCTTCGAGCACCTGCTGGGATTCGAGGAATGAGCCGATTGCCAACAATCGGCAATTGCCCAGAATGCAACCGGAAGAAGAAGGAGGCAGCCAACGTGTCCGTGTTCGAGCGCTTAGGGCCTCTCCCGCCACAGAGCAAACGAGCTGAGTCCCCTCGGTTGAAAGATCTCGAAGATTCAGAAAACGAGGGACAAGAAGAAAAAGAAGACAGGTACCACCGGCCAAGGTGGTGCCCTGATGGATTCAGCCGTTCCCAGAAACGCAAGGTTCAACGATTGCGCGGCCTGGAAGAAGCTGAGAGGTTATACTTGCATACATTGAGGAAGGCAAGGCCTGATCTGGCCGCGAAGGTTCAGCGAACCCTGGATGAAGAGGGTCGTCCACGGAAAATGGAGTGGCGCCCCAAGCAAAGGAAAGCCGATGATGAAACATCGGCTGGCACAAACATGGTGCTCGTTCTTCCGATGAAGCTTAGTGCTCCACGATTGTATGATGCACTCACGGTGGACGACAGCAAGCGCACCAACATGATAAAGTCAGAGATCGGGCTGGTTTTATCAACCGGCCTGAACGTGTAGCAAGAGCACGTCAATGAGCAAACGCGGCGAGGCTGATCCTTGTGATCGGCCCCAAAAAATTTATGAAGGGACATTACAAAACCTTCACCGAGCAAGCAACGTGGAGGCCGATTCCGGCAATCGGCCAAAATTATCCTCACCAACCATTACTGCTCGGGTTCAACATGTTATCCAACGAGCCGATACCATCAATTCTCTTGACAGAATCGGCTCCGGGGGGCACCCAGGTGGATAGAACACGAGGATATGCAGTGAAGTGTCTCATTCTTTGGTAATGAGTATTAAAGTATGGGGGCCGATGCATGAATCGGCCGTAAAAAAAAATTCTGAAATTCGAAAATTTTTGAGCACAGCCGATGCAGCAGACATCGACTTAAGGATATAAAAGCCGATGCATGGCCATCGACTCAAGAGCAATAACTGTTACGATCAGAGGGTCAATGGAGAAGGAAGTGGACCACGAAGAGAGACTATGATGGGAGAACTCCTCAATGGAGTGGTTCAATGGTTCGGTGGCTCGGATCTTCTCTCCAAGAACAATGCTGAGAACAGCAGGGACGTGCAAATCAGGGTAAGGAAGGAGCTGATCTGACCTGCAAGGCGCGAGAAGTAGATTGAAGAAGCTCGGGGGGCAGCTCACCACGAAGGTTCTCTGCTTTGGGGCTACGTCATGATTTGAGGCTAATATCGGCACATGTGGCTGATTCGCCTTGATTAAGGCTCGGGGGGCAGCCGATTTGGTTGGAATCGGCTAGCCCTACGACACAACTGGTCTGGAGAGTGGTGTTCTGTTACGGAGTCATCAGTTTGAGCATCCAAGACAGTTCCAGGGCTCTTTTAAAGACGCTCGCTCAAGATCAAGTCGCCGACCTACTAAGATCGGGCTGTGCCATCGTCATCGGCAGAGCTGGCTAGCTTGGAGGGATGGCTAAATTGGCCTGTCTCGTAGATTATCGTGAAACTGATGCGTTGCCATCAGTCATTAAGCATGGATTAGGCCAACAGTCAACAAACTCAGCGTGAAATCGGCGAAATCAAGTTAAGGGAAATTCTTCATTAGTATTGGGGTTTCTTACAATGGAGAGCCGATTGCTCAAGGAAGGAAGAACAAAAGAAGGGTCTATTGACCAATCTACTACTGCTAGGCCTATACTAGTAGATCCTAATCTACGGGCCATCACTGCCCTCATCATCACCCTCAGAACTCTCATCGGCACTGCTGCCGATGGGCTCCTCGTCGCTACTCCCGTAGCCCTCTACGGGAGCTTCGTCCCCGTCTTCATCGTCGCTGCTGTCGTCGTCCCACCACATGCGGAGGCGTTTCGTCGGCGGGTAGCCCTCGAGGGAGGAGGAGTCGTCGTCGTCGTCGTCCTCGTCCTCTTCTTCAGAGGTGGGACAACCGTCCCAGGGGAACCGGTCGTCCTCGCTTTCTGACTCCAGTTCCTCGTCGGCGAGGAACTGAAGATCTTCATCCCCGCTGGTCAAGGACTTGTCGTTCTCAGACCAAATGCAGGAGGCGTGGCTCTCCTCGTCCCATTCTTCTGGGGCACGGATTTCCGGCGGCGTCTCGCGGGAGGAGTCGGACCCATAGGAAAGCTCGGAGGAGGAGGAAGACGACATGGTGGCACGAGAGGGTTTTTTGGTGCTAATGCGAGGAGGACGAAGGAGACGCAAGCTGTTTAGAACGGTTAAATAAAGGGGATATGAGAGAGATTCAATGCCACAGCAGTTTCCGAGGAGATGTTGCCCAACAAGAGAGTTTTGCGGCCGCGTGGAGAAGTGGAAGGGGCAAGGCATCATGATGAGGATTCTGCGGCAGTTCTGCTCTGCCACGACATGACCCGACGAAAGAAGAGCATAATGATTTTGGAAATGTCATTTCCAAAACCAGGGGGGCATGTGTTATCACCAGAATTTGACCGAGTCAGAGGTGGGCCGCGATCAAGATGGACTTGAAGAATATACATGGAAGAAATACGTGAATCGGCCTTTTATACCAAGTTGGGCTTAATTGCCCATGTATCTGTAACATATTAGATCGCATCTTAGTTTAGAAGTTAGAATCTTACTCGTGCACGGTTTGGTGCACGCCCCACATTAGAAAGTCCACTGGACTATAAATATGTATCTAGGGTTTATGGAATAAACAACAACCAACGTTCAACCACAAACAAATCTCGGCGCATCGCCAACTCCTTCGTCTCGAGGGTTTCTCCGGTAAGCACCATGCTGCCTAGATCGCATCTTGCGATCTAGGCAGCACTAAGCCTATCACGTTGTTCATGCGTTGCTCGTATCGAAGCCTTTTTGATGGCGAGCAACGTAGTTATCTTAGATGTGTTAGGGTTAGCATTGTTCTTCGAATTACATGCTTTCGTTATGCAACCCTTGCACATCTAGCCGCCCTTACACCTATCTTAGGTGTAGGGGCGGCACCCCGCTTGATCATAGTTTAGTAGATCTGATCCGTTACGGTTGCTCCTTGTTTCATCAAGGATTAGTTTAACATCCGCAATAGTTAGGCCTTACAAAGGGTTGGAGGATCCAGCGGCGTGTAGGGTGGCGTTTGCTAGCCCTAGAAAGGATGTTCGGGGATCAACCTCGTGTTGGTTTTTAGGCCACTGTCTAGGATCGGCTTACGGTCACCGTGCGCGAGCGCGAGGCCCAATCGTGAGTAGGATGATCCGATTATGCGGTGAAAACCCTAAATCGTCGTAGATCTAATCAGCTTTATCTTGATCAAGCGGGACCACCATATATTCGGACACCTTGTCCGGATCATGGAGTGGATCGGCTCTTTGAGCCGATTCACGGGATAACTCGAGAGCCGATCGAGGCTCGTATTTAATGTTTACGTGTATGCCATGCAGGAAACTAAGCGAGGCATCATCCACACCTTCCCGACCAGGTATAGGTCGGGTGGCACGCCCTTGCGATTGGCATCGGCGCGTGCGACCAGGAGGCTTTGCGGGCCGTCGCTCTGAGGGACTGGGGCCAGCCGCAGCCCTAGTTGTTCCCGGCTCTACCGTGTTGACCGTCTCTGCCCGCCAGGGGGTTTCTGACGCCAACAGCCACCTACTATGGAGAGTAAATTTTGTTGTGATTATACTATGCCTCCTACACTTGATGAGAATAATAATGATAGCTACTTTGTTGAATTTGCTCCCACTATTACTAATAAAATTGATTATGCTTATGTGGAGAGTAATAATTTTATGCATGAGACTCATGATAAGAATGCTTTATGTGATAGTTATATTGTTGAGTTTGCTCATGTTGCTACTGAAAGTTATTATGAGAGACGAAAATATGGTTGTAGAAATTTTCATGTTACTAAAACACCTCTCTATGTGCTAATTTTTTTGAAGCTACACTTGTTTTATCTTCCTATGCTTGTCACTTTGCTCTTCATGAACTTGTTTATTTACAAAACTCCTATGCATAGGAAGCATGTTAGACTTAAATGTGTTTTGAATTTGCCTCTTGATGCTCTCTTTTGCTTCAAATACTATTTCTTGCGAGTGTATCATTAAAGCTCGTTGAGCCCATCTTAATGGCTATAAAGAAAGAACTTCTTGGAAGATAACCCATGTGTTTATTTTGCTACAGTATTTTTATTTTGTATTTGAGTCTTGGAAGTTGTTACTACTGTAGCAACCTCTCCTTATCTTATTTTATTGCATTGTTGTGCCAAGTAAAGTCTTTGATAGTAAAGTCAATACTAGATTTGGATTACTGCGCAGAAACAGATTTCTTTCTGTCACGAATCTGGGTCTAATTATCTGTAGGTAACTCAGAAAATTATGCCAATTTACGTGAGTGATCCTCAGATATGTACGCAACTTTCATTCAATTTTAGCATTTTCATTTGAGCAAGTCTGGTGCCATTTTAAAATTCGTCTTTACGGACTGTTCTGTTTTGACAGATTCTGCCTTTTATTTCGCATTGCTTCTTTCGCTGTGTTGGGTGGATTTCTTTGTTCCATTACCTTCCAGTAGCTTTGGGCAATGTCCAGAAGTGTTAAGAATTATTGTGTCACCTCTGAACATGTGAATTTTTGATTATGCACTAACCCTCTAATGAGTTTGTTTCGAGTTTGGTGTGGAGGAAGTTTTCAAGGGTCAAGAGAGGAGGATGATATACTATGATCAAGAAGAGTGAAGAGTCTAAGCTTGGGGATGCCCCCATGGTTCATCCCTGGATATTATAAGAAGACTCAAGCATCTAAGCTTGGGGATTCCCAAGGCATCCCCTTCTTCATCGACAACATTATCAGGTTCCTCCCTTGAAACTATATTTTTATTCGGTCACATCTTATGTACTTTACTTGGAGCGTCTGTGTGCTTTTTTTTTTGTTATTTCCATTCTATGAATAAATACATGCTTGTGTGGGAGAGAGACACGCTCCGCTGGTTCATATGAACACATGTGTTCTTCGCTTTATCTTTTAGTGTTCATGGCGAAGGTTAAAACTGCTTCGTTCATTTTTATATGGTTGGAAATGGAAAATGCTACATGTAGTAATTGGTAAAAAGTCTTGGATAATTTGATACTTGGCAATTGTTGTGCTCATGTTTAAGCTCTTGCATCATATACTTTGCACCCATTAATGAAGAAACACATAGAGCTTGCTAATTTGGTTTGCATATTTGGTTTCTCTAGAGTCTAGATAATTTCTAGTATTGAGTTTTGAACAACAAGGAAGACGGTGTAGAGTCTTATAATGTTTACAATATGTCTTTTATGTGAGTTTTGCTGCACCGTTCATCCTTGTGTTTGTTTCAAATAACCTTGCTAGCCTAAACCTTGTATCGAGAGGGAATACTTCTCATGCATCCAAAATCCTTGAGCCAACCACTATGCCATTTGTGTCCACCATACCTACCTACTACATGGTATTTCTCCGCCATTCCAAAGTAAATTGCTTGAGTGCTACCTTTAAAATTCCATCATTCGCCTTTGCAATATATAGCTCATGGGACAAATAGCTTAAAAACTATTGTGGTATTGAATATGTACTTATGCACTTTATCTCTTATTAAGTTGCTTGTTGTGCGATAACCATGTTTACGGGGACGCCATCAACTACCCTTTGTTGAATATCATGTGAGTTGCTATGCATGTCCGTCTTGTCTGAAGTAAGAGAGATATACCACCTTAATGGTTGGAGCATGCATATTGTTAGAGAAGAACATTGGGCCGCTAACTAAAGCCATGATTCATGGTGGAAGTTTCAGTTTTGGACATATATCCTCAATCTCATATGAGAATAATAATTGTTGCCACATGCTTATGCATTAAAGAGGAGTCCATTATCTGTTGTCCATGTTGTCCCGGTATGGATGTCTAAGTTGAGAATAATCAAAAGCGAGAAATCTAAAATGCGAGCTTTCTCCTTAGACCTTTGTACGAGGCGGCATGGAGGTACCCCATTGTGACACTTGGTTAAAACATGTGTATTGCGATGATCCGGTAGTCCAAGCTAATTAAGACAAGGTGCGGGCACTATTAGTATACTATGCATGAGGCTTGCAACTTGTAAGATATAATTTTCATAACTCATATGCTTTATTACTACCGTTGACAAAATTGTTTCATGTTTTCAAAATAAAAGCTCTAGCAAAAATATAGCAATCGATGCTTTCCTCTTTGAAGGACCTTTCTTTTTACCTTTATGTTGAGTCAGTTCACCTATCTCTCTCCACCTCAAGAAGCAAACACTTGTGTGAACTATGCATTGATTCCTACATACTTGCATATTGCACTTGTTATATTACTCTATGTTGACAATTATCCATGAGATATACATGTTACAAGTTGAAAGCAACCGCTGAAACTTAATCTTCCTTTGTGTTGCTTCAATACCTTTACTTTGATTTATTCCTTTATGAGTTAACTCTTATGCAAGACTTATTGATGCTTGTCTTGAAGTACTATTCATGAAAAGTCTTTGCTTTATGATTCACTTGTTTACTCATGACATTACCATTGTTTTGATCGCTGCATTCATTACATATGTTTACAAATAGTATGATCAAGGTTATGATGGCATGTCACTTCGAAATTATCTTTGTTATCGTTTTACCTGCTCGGGACGAGCGAGAACTAAGCTTGGGGATGCTGATACGTCTCCGACGTATCGATAATTTCTTATGTTCCATGCCACATTATTGATGATATCTACATGTTTTATACATACTTTATGTTATATTTATGCGTTTTCCGGAACTACCCTATTGACGAGATGCCGAAGTGCCACTGTTTTTGGTTCCAGAAATCCTAGTAAGGAAATATTCTCGGAATCGGACGAAATCAACGCCCGACATCCTATTTTTCCACGAAGCTTCCGGAACACCCGAGAGCCGCCGGAGGAGGGCCTGTGGGCCCGGACGACGGCAGGTGGCGCGGCCCAGGCCTTGGCCGCGCCCCCCTAGTGTGTCATCGCCTCGTCGACCCTCCGACTCCGCCTCTTCGCCTATTTAAAGGTCCCTGACCTAAAACCTCGAGACGAAAAAGCCACGGTACGAGAAACCTTCCAGAGCCGCCGCCATCGCGAAGCCAAGATCTGGGGGACAGGAGTCTCTGTTCCGGCACGCCGCCGGGACGGGAAGTGCCCCCGGAAGGCTCCTCCATCGACACCACCGCCATCTTCATCAACGCTGCTGTCTCCCATGAGGAGGGAGTAGTTCTCCATCGAGGCACGGGGCTGTACCGGTAGCTATGTGGTTAAGCTCTCTCCTATGTACTTCAATACAATAATCTCATGAGCTGCCTTACATGATTGAGATTCATATGATGATGCTTGTAACCTAGATGTCATTATGCTAGTCAAGTGGGTTTTACTTATGTGATCTCCGGAGACTCCTTGTCCCACGTGTGTAAAGGTGACAGTGTGTGCACCGTGTGGGTCTCTTAGGCTATATTTCACAGAATACTTATTCACCGTTATGAATGGCGTAGTGAAGTGCTTATTTATATCTCTTTATGATTGCAATGTGTTTTGTATCACAATTTATCTATGTGCTACTCTAGTGATGTTATTAAAGTAGTTTTATTCCTCCTGCACGGTGTAATGGTGACGAGTGTGTGCATCCGTGTTAGTACTTGGCGTAGGCTATGATTATGATCTCTTGTAGATTATGAAGTTAACTATTGCTATGATGGTATTGATGTGATCTATTCCTCCTACATGGTGTGAAGGTGACGAGTGTGCATGCTATGTTAGTACTTGGTTTAGTCGTGTTGATCTTTCATGCACTCTAAGGTTATTTAAATATGAACATTGAATTGTGGAGCTTGTTAACTCCGGCATTGAGGGTTCGTGTAATCCTACGCAATGTGTTCATCATCCAACAAGAGAGTGTAGAGTATGCATTTATCTATTCTGTTATGTGATCAATGTTGAGAGTGTCCACTAGTGAAAGTGTAATCCCTAGGCCTTGTTCCTAAATATCGCTATCGCTGCTTGTTTACTCGTTTCTATCGCGTTACTACTGCTGCAATACTACCACCATCAACTACACGCCAGCAAGCTATTTTCTGGCACCGTACTACTGCTCATATTCATTCATACCACCTGTATTTCACTATCTCTTCGCCGAACTAGTGCACCTATTTGGTGTGTTGGGGACACAAGAGACTTCTTGCTTTGTGGTTGCAGGGTTGCATGAGAGGGATATCTTTGACCTCTTCCTCCCCGAGTTCGATAAACCTTGGGTAATCCACTTAAGGGAAACTTGCTCGCTGTTCTACAAACCTCTACTCTTGGAGGCCCAACACCTGTCTACAAGAATAGAAGCTCCCGTAGACATCGGGGAGCCGAGTAGACATCAGAGTGTCCACTAGTGAAAGTATGGATCCCTAGGCCTTGTTTCCAAATACTGCAATCATCGCTTATTCATCGTTCTCTTTGCCGCATCTTTACTTCCCGCAATATTACTACCATCAATCGCACGCCAGTTAACAGCTATTTCTTGCGCGCCGTATCATTACCTGCTTATATTCATTCATACCACTTGTATTTCACCATCTCTTCGGCTCGAAGCTAGTGCACCTACACATCCGACAAGCTGTATTAGGTGTCTTGGGGACACTAAGAGACTTCAGGTACAGGATTGGCAGAGGCTGCTTGGGAGGAGGATATCTTTGGCCTCTTTCCTCCTCGAGTTCAATAAACCTTGGGGCGATCCCATAAGGGAAAACTTTGACAACTGTTCTACAAATCCTCTGCCCTTGGAGGCCCAACAAACATGCTCTGCAGGAAAAGGAGGTGTGCGTAGACATCGTAACCCCAAGAGGAAGGGTATGATGGAGTACGAGAGCTGAAGTTTTCCGCGGTAGAAGCCAAGGTTATCGGACCATTAGGAGATGAAGACCACGTGAAGGTTGTTGGTGAAGGAGTGTAGTCGCGGCAACACGGGGGATTCCGTTGCCAATCGTGGAACTGCCACAGCTTACAATCAAACTACTTTGCCCCCAACTTAACAGCTTAGGTTGTCAAACTCACCTGGAACTTGCTGAAAACAAAGGATTAAACATATGGTGTGGAAAATGATGTTTGCCTGCGGAAAACAAAAGAGAACAAATGATTGCGTTAGGTTGTATTTCAGGATGTAAAAAGAATGGACCGGGATCACAGTTCACCACAAGTGGTGCCTCTCCGATAAGATAAATAACATGTTGGGTAAACAAATTGCGGCGCTTGGGCAATTGACAAACAGAGGAAGGGCATAAACAATGGCACATACATATCAAGTGATGACTACTATGAGATTTTACTTAGGGCATTAACGACAATGAACCTAGACCGCCATCCAAGGCATGCATCTATGCTCTAAAAAAGTCCTACCTTCGGGTTAGCATCCGCACCCCTTCTAGTAGTAAGTTGCAACCAACGAGACAATTGCATTAAGTGCATGCGTACGTGAATGTAAACAATACAAATATCCCTTTAGACAAAGCATTGATGTTTTATCCCTAGTTGGCAACAAACAACATCCACAACCTCCAGAACTTTCACATCCTTTGTCCCAGATTCAATGGAGGCATGAACCCACTATCTAGCATAAATACCCCCTCTTGGAGTTACAAGTATCAACTTGGCCATAGACTCTACTAGCAACGGAGAGCATTGATGTCTACGCACGCTTCTATTCCTGTAGACAGTGTTGGGCCTCCAGCGAGCGGAGGTTTTGTAGAACACTGCGACCAGAGTTTCCCTTAAGTGAATCACCCAAGGTTTATCGAACTCGTGGGAGGTAGAGGTCACGAGATATCACTACTGGGAAAATGCTTCTGGCATGCGCACCTCATTTAGCCCTACTGCCTGGCGCACGCTGTCTGGGCCGGTGCGACCAGGTGCCGGTGATGCTATAGCCACCGTCGGCGGCGCCTAGCGGTTCAGCCGAGGATAAACCATTGCACCGCCGGCGCTCTTTGTCAAGTTCTCCGGTGATAAGCTGGCGCAGTGAATAAAAAAATGGTGGTCAACGAACTCTGTCTCGCCCATTTTTGCATACGGATACAATTTTTACTTAGGACCCCGAAAAAGTAAAAGCAAAGCAATCGGGTCCACCCACGATTCCGGCCTCCTGCCGGTGTGCGGTTCCTCGATGGCCAAGGCGAGCGAGCCGGCGACGGCGACCCCGCACGACTCACGCGAGATGGTGAAGCAGCGAGATGCGGTCACCAGGTCATGCACTGCGCCGCTGCAGACGCGCCCGGGAGTCCCCGTGGCCGCACTCCGAGTCCTCAGGCCGTGGGCCGCCCGAGTCTCGCTGCAGGGCGCGCGCGCTCGAGTCTCGTGGCCGCGCTACGCCTAGAGACTCAGGCGCGTCCGCTGCCGGACGCCTGCAAATGATAACGGCATCACCTCGGCGACAAACATGGTCGCGCGGACGTGCACCGCTGGCCGGAGCCGGAGTCCCGCAGCGCGCGGGGCGCTGCTATGCTTAATTGGGTGTGTCCATTACATCATTCATACAATGATATAACCTTGTTATTAATAACATCCAATGTTCATGATTATGAAACTAATCATCCATTAATCAACAAGCTAGTTTAAGAGGCATACTAGGGACTTCTTTGTTGTCTACATATCACACATGTACTAATGTTTCGGTTAATACAATTATAGCATGATATATAAAAATTTATCATAAACACAAAGATATAAATAATAACCTCTTTATTATTGCCTCTAGGGCATATCTCCTTCAGTAATCAAATGTTGTGGCACAAGTGTGCAACCTCTGCAGAGTGTAAACCTATTCGAATAGCCGTGTCCACGGTTACGGACGATTGGAAAGGCCATACTGTTCCGTCGTCAGATATTTCTTCCGAACAAAAATAGTGACATGAATGGTGACTTGACTTGAATCACAACTGAGTTGTGGGAATGACACTAATGTTCTCACTTGAGTTAGTTAGTGATGTCTACGCACGCTTCTATTCCTGTAGACAGTGTTGGGCCTCCAAGAGCAGAGGTTTGTAGAACAGCAGCAAGTTTCCCTTAAGTGAATCACCCAAGGTTTATCGAACTCAGTGAGGTAGAGGTCAAAGATATCCCTCTCAAGCAACCCTGCAATTACGATACAAGAAGTCTCTTGTGTCCCCAACACACCTAATACACTTGTCAGATGTATAGGTGCACTAGTTCGGCGAAGAGATAGTAAGATGCAAGTGATATGGATGAATATGAGTGGTAATAACAATCTGAAATAAATATGGCAGCAAGTAAACATGCAAGTAGAACAAGTAAATAAACGGTGATTCGATATTTGGAAACTAGGCCTAGGGATCATACTTTCACTAGTGGACACTCTCAACAATGATCACATAAATAAATAACTTCTCTTCACTTGTGCTACTTTCTCACACTCTCTTGCTGGATAACAAACACCATTCATTGTGTAGGGCTATTAAAGCACACCTCAAGCCGGAGTAAACAAGCTCCACAACCTCCGGATACATATTTAAGTAACCTCTAGAGTGCATAATAGACCATTGCAATTTAGACCGAGTACTAACATAGCATACACACTGTCAACAATAGCTATGAAAGGGGGAATAGATCGCATCAATACTATCATAGTAATAGTTAACTTCATAATCTACAAGAGATTACAATCATAACCTACGCCAAGTACTACATGATGCACACACTCTCAACATTACATCATGGAGGAGGAATAGACTACTTTAATAACATCACTAGAGTAGCACATAGATTAATAGTGATACAAAGCTCATGATCACATAAAGATCACACCATGGGAGAGAGAGATGAACCACATAGCTACCGGTAGAGCCCTCAGCCTCGGGGGAGAACTACTCCCTCCTCATCATGGGAGACAGCGATGGCGATGAAGATGGCGGTGGTGTCGATGGAGATGACTCCGGGGGCAATTCCCCGTCCCGGCGGCGTGCCGGAACAGAGACTTCTGTCCCCGAAACGGAGTTTCGCGATGGCGGCGGCGTCCCTGGAGTCTTTTTGGAGTTTCGTCAATTGTTATAGGTTTTTTACGTCGCGAGAGATTATATAGGCGAAGAGGCAGAGTCGGAGGAGCCAGGGGGCCCCCTCCCCATAGGCTGGCGCGGCCAGGGGGCCACCCGCGCCGCCATATGGTGTGGGTCCCCTGCTGCCCTTCCTCGTCTCCCCTTCGGACTTCTGGAACCTTCCGTGAAATATAAGATCGTGGGCTTTTGTTTCGTTCAATTTCGAGAATATTGCCCGAACAGCCTTTCTGGAACCAAAAACAGCAGAAAACAGGAACTGGCACTTCGGCATCTTGTTAATAGGTTAGTTCCGGAAAATGCATAAAAACATTATAAAGTGTGAGCAAAACATGTAGGTATTGTCATAAAACTAGCATGGAACATCAGAAATTATAGATACGTTGGAGACGTATCAAGCATCCCCAAGCTTAGTTCCTACTCGCCCTCGAGTAGGTAAACGATAACAAGGATAATTTCTGTGACATGCTACTATCATAATCTTGATCAATACTATTGTAAAGCATATGAGATGAATGAAGTGATTCGAAGCAATGGTAAATACAATGACTAAACAACTGAATCATATAGCAAAGACTTTTCATGAATAGTACTTTCAAGACAAGCATCAATAAGACTTGCATAGGAGTTAACTCATAAAGCAATAAATTCTTAGTAGAAGGTTTTGAAGCAACACAAAGGAAGATATAAGTTTCAGCAGTTGCTTTCAACTTCAACATGTATATCTCATGGATAATTGTCAACACAAAGTAATATGATGAATGCAAATAAGCAAATATGTAGGAATCAATGCACACAGTTGACACAAGTGTTTGCTTCTAAGATAGAAAGAAGTAGGTAAACTGACTTAACATAAAGTAAAAGAAAGGCCCTTCGCAGAGGGAAGCATGGATTACTATTTTTGTGCTAGAGCTTTTTATTTTGAAAACATAGAAACAATTTTGTCAACGGTAGTAATAATTCATATGTGTTATGCATAAGACATCCTATAAGTTGCAAGCCTCATGCATAGAATACCAATAGTGCTCGCACCTTGTCCTAATTAGCTTGGATTTACATGGATTATCATTGCATAACATATGTTTCAACCAAGTGTCACAAAGGGGTACCTCTATGCCGCCTGTACAAAGGTCCAAGGAGATAGATCGCATTTGATTTATCGTTTTTGATAGATCTCAACTAAGGACATCCATACCGGGACAACATAGAAAACAGATAATGGACACCTCTTTAATGCATAAGCATTCAACAACAGATAATATTCTCATAAGAGATTGAGGATTAATGTCCAAACTGAAACTTCCACCATGATTCATGGCTTTAGTTAGCGGCCAAATGTTCTTCTCTAACAATATGCATACTCAAACCATTTGATCATGATAAATCACCCTTACTTCAGACAAGACGAACATGCATAGCAACTCACATGATATTCAACAAAGGTGTAATAGTTGATGGCGTCCCCAGAAACATGGTTACCGCTCAACAAGCAACTTATAAGAAATAAGATACATAAGCAACATATTCAATACCACAATAGTTTTTAAGGCTATTTTCCCATGAGCTATGTATTGCAAAGACAAAGAATGAAATTTTAAAGGTAGCACTCAAGTAATTTACTTTGGAATGGCAGAGAAATACCACATAGTAGGTAGGTATGGTGGACACAAATGGCATAGGTTTTGGCTCAAGGATTTGGACGCACGAGAAGTATTCCCTCTCAGTACAAGGCTTTAGCTAGCAAGGTTGTTTGAAGCAAACACAAGTATGAACCGGTAAAACAAAACTTACATAAGAACATATTGCAAGCATTATAAGACTCTACACTGTCTTCCTTGTTGTTCAAACACTTCACCAGAAAATATCTAGACTTTAGAGAGACCAATCATGCAAACCAAATTTCAACAAGCTCTACAGTAATTCTCCACTAATAGGTTTAAACTACATGATGCAAGAGCTTAAACATGATCTATTTGAGAGCTCAAAACAATTGCCAAGTATCAAATTATTCAAGACCATATACATGAAGCATTTTCTGTTTCCAACCAAATAGCAATAAACGAAGCGGTTTTCAACCTTCGCCATGAACATTAAAAGTAAAGCTAAGAACACTAGTGTTCATATGAACGAGCGGAGCGTGTCTCTCTCCCACACAAAGAATGCTAGGATCCGATTTTATTCAAACACAAACAAAAATAAAAACATACAGACGCTCCAAGTAAAGAACATAAGATGTGACGGAATAAAAATATACTTTCACTAGAGGTGACCTGATAAGTTGTCGATGAAGAAGGGGATGCCTTGGGCATCCCCAAGCTTAGATGCTTGAGTCTTCTTGAAATATGCAGGGATGAACCACGGGGGCATCCCCAAGCTTAGACTTTTCACTCTTCTTGATCTCATTATATCATCCTCCTCTCTTGATCCTTGAAAACTTCCTCCACACCAGACTCAAAACAAACTCATTAGAGGGTTAGTGCATAATCAAAAATTCACATGTTCAGAGAGGACACAATCATTCCTAACACTTCTGGACATTATCCAAAGCTACTGAAAGTTAATGGAACAAATAAATCCATTCAACATAGCAAAAGAGGCAATGCAAAATAAAAGGCAGAATCTGTCAAAACAGAACAGTCCGTAAAGACGAATTTTTTAGAGGCACTTAACTTGCTCAGATGAAAAAGCTCAAATTGAATGAAAGTTGCGTACATATCTGAGGATCACACACGAAAATTCGCAGATTTTTCTGAGTTACCTACAGAGAGGTCTACTCAAATTCGTGACAGCAAGAAATCTGTTTCTACGCAGAAATCCAAATCTAGTATCAACCTTACTATCAAAGACTTTACTTGGCACAACAATGCAATAAAATAAAGATAAGGAGAGGTTGCTACAGTAGTAACAACTTCCAAGACACAACAAAACAGTAGCAAAATAAAAACATGGGTTATCTCCCAAGAAGTGCTTTCTTTATAGCCATTAAGATGGGCTCATCAATTTTAATGATGCACTCGCACAAAAAATAAGAGTTGAAGCAAAAGAGAGCATCAAAAGTAAATAAGAAACACTTTTAATTCTAACCCACTTCCTATGAAAAGGAATCTTGTAAATAAACAAGTCATGTAAGCATAACGCAACAAGCATAGAAAGGCAACACAAGCGCAACTTCAAGATTCTCAACATAAAGAGGGGAAACTTAATATTATTAAGATGCATATAACCATGTTTCCCTCTCTTATAATAACTTTCAGTAGCATCATGAATAAACTCAACAATATAACTATCACATAAAGCATTCTTATCATGAGTCTCATGCATAAAATAATTACTACTCCCAACATAAGCATAGTCATTCTTATTAATTGTAGTGGGAGCAAATTCAACAAATTAGCTATCATTATTATTCTCATCACCATAATCATCAAATATAGGAGGCATAATATAATCATAATAAACTTTATCCTCCATAGTAGGTGGCACCAAAATACCACTATCATTATAATCATCATAAATGGGAGGCAAAGTATCATCAAAGAAAATTTTATCCTCAAAACTTGGGGGACTAAAAATATCACAACCAGCTTCCCCAAGCTTAAATTCTTCCGTAGCATTAGCAATAATAGTATTCAAAGAGTTCATGCTAATAACATTGCTACAACTATTTTGCAAACAAAGTTCCATGGGTTTTTTAATTCTCTCTTCAAACACATCATGTCCTAATCTATTATATATTAAAAGTAGATTATGGGTTCACCAGAAATTAGAGAATTAGCTAGAAAATCCCACAAAAATTAGAAACATCTGGCCTTTAATTTTAACGGAATAAAATAGTACATCCGTTAGATCGAACTTCAAGTAAATTACCCACCAATGCCATAGGTTTATTTCCCGTACGTGTTGATCATCATCTAAAAGAACAAAACGCCTTTGACTGTCCTCTCCCCGTCCTCACGCCGCCGCCACGCCTGTCTTCTCCATTGCCAATCTGTAGGTCTAACAGAGCAGATCGCGGGAATAATCGCTGATGTCGCGCTAGACAGCCGACAGCCAGCTGATCCCTTCTAATTTCTTAAACCAGCCAGAGGAAATACAATAGCTTGGCGTTGTACATCGGTACATGCCTTTGCCGCATCTGCAGCTTCACGTGAGTGATGAACCATGGCTCAGAGTTAGAACTTCTCCTAAACATCTACGTAAATTTGCATGTGCGTGTGATAATTTTTTACTCATGTCTAAGGTTAAACCTGCTACACACGTATATTCTTCATTGCAATCTGCAGGTCGAACGGAGCAGATGGAGGGAGTAATACCACTCATGGCGCTGGGCCGCCGGCAGCAGCCGATACTTTCAAATCGCCTCAAACGAGACAACCAAATAAAAGGGCTTGAAGTTCTGGGTCCGTGCCTTTGCCGCGCCTACAGACTGCAGATACACGTGAGTGTTGAACTCCTCCTGATCATCTACGTACAATTGCATGCATGCTGATTAAATTTATTTTTCTTTACTGTTGTTTGAATGTAAACCCCGCAAAATAATGCTGAGCTAAGTACCGACAAGCTGCAGTGGTTCTTTGGGAACATTCTCCCTACATCGGGACTCTGCAGCAGCAGATTGATGAACATAAACTGGCACATTCACTAAGGACCCTGCTGCTATTTCTGTTCGTTTCCTCTATCTATGATTCCACGAAATATATTGAACTATTGTATTTTTGTTATCCCAAATCGTTTGACAGATAGAGAAGGTCAAAGATAGGGTGATCTAGAGGTGTATCATCGGGACGAAGCAGTGTGCCGGTTGTCGCTGTAGTCGACGGTGAGAACGAACGCGAGCAGCCAGCGGACGGAATCTCAACGAGACATATTTAACTTTAAGTTCTCATCTTCTTTGAGTTAATTCCTTTTCAATTTTATCCATGTATGAGAGAAAATCTACTATTGATCCAATTTGTCCATTGGACCAACTTCTGTTATCTACTGGATTAACAACTTTTTGGTTGATGATTCAAGTCACCGTTATTTTTATTTGTAATTTCCATTCTCTTGGTTCCAGAGAATTTTGACAATTACAAATATTAGGTTCTGGTGCTTGGAAACGGCGCCTAGGTTGCCTACTTTAAATCATGATTCATAGCCCTGTAAATATTTGTGCTTAGTTATTCTTTTCTCCCGCTTATAATCATTTGCAGTGCTCCTGCTGTTTCTTGGATTTTTTAACTGAAGTGTGATCAACGATCTGGAGAGAAAGTAGGAACCACATGGACTGCAGTCAACCGGACCTGGCCCCTGCCTTGACCAACATAGTGAAGGACGAGATTGAGAGAGTAAGGCGGCATCCAACAACACGGTACAATCTTCACAGTTCCAATCCATCTTCCTTCCTTTGCATTTTCTTTATTTTCAGGTCGTTGGGCTATGCACTCTAGGTATTTGATGAATTGTTAACTTGCCAATGCTCCCCAAAACACAGTGCTGCATGCCTGTAATTTTACCTCACGGTTCTGTAAATGCTTTGCATTGACCCTTTTATGATAGCATTCACCATCAACTGTGTTCTATCTATATATATCTTAACCGTTCATCTCAAAATATTCTGCACCTGTCGTAAACCCCTAATCATGCTAATCATCCATGATATTAAAATTTGTTGTTTACCCATTTTATTGTAGGGTTTCTAATTTCGTTTTAGTTGTTTTTGTTTCTTTTGATGATGTATCAGGTGTGGATCGGCCGGAGTTGGCAGCTATTCATAGAATTAATTTAGAGAAGGTGCTTAATTTTTATTTCTCTGTGTTTATTGCTCCTACGTCATAGTACTTACTCTATGTATGTGCATCAGCTAGAGTTACATGCTGTTACACAATGACATTTCACACATTTACGTGGAGCTAAATCCCATGAATTATCCATTCCTTACATAAGTTTAGTCTTTTCGAAGGTCTGGTTTTCTTTCCCTTGCAGCGTGACAATGGTTTTTATTTGCATTGTCTAAATCTTGGTCTAGAAGATCATATAGCCTAGAGAAGTGGCAAAAGTGACTCGAAGCTTTATAAACGTTTGGTTCCTAGGAGGCTGACTGATATGATCTTTTTCCCGCTATTGTATAAAATTATCCATCTTTTTTTAATCCTTGATGCCAGCTCTGGGTAAATGAGGTACAGTTTTTAAACTCCAGTTGAATAATTCAGTTATCTACCTATATACATGTTGTATTACATGAATCCGACTTTTATTCCAGAGGCCGGTGTGTTTCATGGCTCTACTGATATTTGTTCTACCAACAACCTTTTTATCGTTAGCACGCCATCAGCCGTGTGTGTTTTTGTTGTATATGCAATTAAATCATTTAGTGTTATATGCTCTGCAAGATTCTTCCCTATCACTCTAATTGGCCTTCACATTAGCAAATATGAGTTAACATGAAATATTAATGACCATGTTTTTCCCTTTTTTCTAGCAGTTGTAGTGTCACAAAAAGCACCAACCAAATTATGTTTAAGCCAACATCCATAAATTGCAATGATAAGCTATATGTAGACTAAGGTACATATGGATGCTTGGATTTTTGGACAGTTCAAACCATTCTTTTTGCGGGTGCCAGTTGTCATTTACTACTCTTGGCTCTTAATTGTCTACTTGAATAAGTAAGGTAGCTGTTCAGATTTAACAAGACCATGAACAAGATAATGTTTGTTAGACATCCTCTGATATTTTCACATGCCATATGCTAATATACATATAACAAACATCAGAAGGAAAAGAAATGTAAGCACAATGGGATTATGCAAGCAAATGGTATGGTTTAAGATAATCGTCCCCAAGTTGAAGAATTACTTGAGTTGAGTAACACAACATTTTAAATTTTATTCTTTTTTCACAAATTGAGACGAGCTCTATTATATTTGTCTAATTATTTATCCATACAAATTATTTCAAATTCACTCAAATGTGAGAGCAAGATTTTACATTTAGACATGTCTTGAAGTTGTGTTCGTTCTATAAAGCCCCTTTGTATATTTTACAGGTGAATAGTAGTTGTTGTCATGGAAAGTTCTGGAGTAGACTAATGAGAACATTAGTGTGGTTCCAATAATGACAACTCTAATAATAATATTTATACTAATATTATTTTTCGGTTGATACAAAAATATTTACATTGTGTATAATATAAAATGCGCTTGCCCATGCAGTTGTATTGACTGCTCCTTCTGCTCAAGAACTTGCGTAAGTTATGTAATAGAAAGAAAGTCTGACATGGAATACAAATTATAGTTCTCCTATTCCACATGGCAGTAGTGTTTGTGGGTCCTTTTGTGCGTATATTTGCTAAATTATCAAAGTAAGAAAATGCATTCTGAGAAAAATTAAAAGGAAAGCTGCTCCATGCTTTAAATACTAAATATGACCGTTGTTTCAAATTTTTATTCATCTATATGCCACTTCCTCGCCATATTATTTACTATATTGATGTGCAAGATTTCTGAAGAAGACAAACATATTACTTTCAAAACAACGAAAATAACCTAAATCTTTTATATGTCACTTAAGGTTATTTTATAATGTAGGTTATCAAGAAAAACATTAAAAATGATGCATGCGCGAATGCGCGGGCCACTTTGCTAGTTCAATATAAAGTTCATAAAGATCTCTAATTTTTTGGTTGTTTTCCATTAAGCCTAACTAGTGAAAATAAAAACAAGAAACAAAAAGATGCAATTGCAGGATCTAAAGGAAATAGCTTCGAGCACTCACACACCGGCAACAGTGCTAGGAAATATCTTAGTAGTCGGAGGATGTGAATACCTTTTACCTTACCTCCCCGGCAACGGCGCCAGAAAATAGCTTGATGTCTACGCACGCTTCTATTCCTGTAGACAGTGTTGGGCCTCCAAGAGCAGAGGTTTGTAGAATAGCAGCAAGTTTCTTTTAAGTGAATCACCCAAGGTTTATCGAACTCAGGGAGGTAGAGGTCAAAGATATCCCTCTCAAGCAATCCTGCAATTACGATACAAGAAGTCTCTTGTGTCCCCAACACACCTAAGGGGGTGTTTGGTGTGGCTTTTTTTGGCTTTTGGCTTTGGCAAAAGCCACCAAAAGCACCTAAATAGGTGCTTTTTTTGGCTTTTGGATTTTGGAAGCCAAAAGAATAGGATCTTTGTTTTTGGCTTCCAAAATCCAAAAGCCAACAAAAGCACCTATTTAGGTGCTTTTGGTGGCTTTTGCCAAAGCCAAAAGCCAAAAAAAGCCACACCAAACACCCCCTAATACACTTGTCAGATGTATAGGTGCACTAGTTCGGCGAAGAAATAGTAAGATGCAAGTGATATGGATGAATATGAGTGGTAATAACAATCTGAAATAAATATGGCAGCAAGTAAACATGCAGTAGAATAGTAAATAAATGGTGATTCGATATTTGGAAACAAGGCCTAGGGATCATACTTTCACTAGTGGACACTCTCAACAATGATCACATAAATAAATAACTTCTCTTCACTTGTGCTACTTTCTCACACTCTCTTGTTGGATAACAAACACCATTCATTGTGTAGGGCTATAAAAGCACACCTCAAGCTGGAGTAAACAACCTCCACAACCTCCGGAGTTCATATTTAAGTAACCTCTAGAGTGCATAATAGACCATTGCAATTTAGACCGAGTACTAACATAGCATACACACTGTCAACAATAGCTATGAAAGGGGAATAGATCGCATCAATACTATCATAGTAATAGTTAACTTCATAATCTACAAGAGATTACACTCATAACCTACGCCAAGTACTACATGATGCACACACTCGTCAACATTACATCATGGAGGAGGAATAGACTACTTTAATAACATCACTAGAGTAGAACATAGATTAATAGTGATACAAAGCTCATGATCACATAAAGATCACACCATGGGAGAGAGAGATGAACCACATAGCTACCGGTAGAGCCCTCAGCCTCGGGGAGAACTACTCCCTCCTCATCATGGGAGACAACGATGGCGATGAAGATGGCGGTGGTGTCGATGGAGATGACTCCGGGGGCAATTCCCCGTCCCGGCGGCGTGCCGGAACAGAGACTTCTGTCCCCCGAAACGGAGTTTCGCGATGGCGGCGGCGTCCCTGGAGTCTTTTTGGAGTTTCGTCAATTGTTATAGGGTTTTTACGTCGCGAGGGATTATATAGGCGAAGAGGCGGAGTCGGAGGAGCCAGGGGGCCCCCTCCCCATAGGCTGGCACAGCCAGGGGGCCACCCGCGCCGCCATATGGTGTGGGTCCCCTGCTGCCCTTCCTCGTCTCCCCTTCGGACTTCTGGAACCTTCCGTGAAATATAAGATCGTGGGCTTTTGTTTCGTCCAATTCCGAGAATATTGCCCGAACAGCCTTTCCGGAACCAAAAACAGCGAGAAAACGAGAGCTGGCACTTCGGCATCTTGTTAATAGGTTAGTTCCGGAAAATGCATAAAAACATTATAAAGTGTGAGCAAAACATGTAGGTATTGTCATAAAACTAGCATGGAACATCAGAAATTATAGATACGTTGGAGACGTATCAGTTAGCAAATGATGAGTCTTTTACTAAATGCTTATGAACTAAAATTGGCTTTATGCAAATAAACCTAGAGCTTAGATCCCCCCTTTAGTAGAATTAGTGTTACTTACCTTAGTATTAGTTTGCGAGTACTTTAAAAGTACTCACGGCTGTGTCCCTGGCTATTCAAATGGCCAGACTATGAAGAGGAGCAGCAGTATGAAGATGACGGCCAGCAGGACGGCTACAACAACTAGGAGCTCTTCTAACGTCAAGCGTTGGCATCGTGGAATTAGATAGTCCACTACTACTATCGCGCTTCCGCTTTGTAATATTTGTGATGTTCGTTGATCAATAGATCAACTATGGTTGTAATATTGGATCATGTGATCTACTTTCGTAAGACGATTATGGCTTGTAATGAATAATGACTTATGATATCAACTGTTATGTCTCGCAACAACATTATTCCTGGGATTGCGATGAATGGCATAATAGGCATCTGGACTTAAAAATTCGGGTGTTGACAAGTTGGTATCAGAGCCATTGTTTGACCTTAGGAGACCTTAGTTAGAATGGACGTTCTGAAAAACTTAAGTTCAAAAACAAATGAAGTGAATATTTCTGAAAAACTTAGCCACTTTCTTCTCTTTGAGATCTTGTTGAAATAAGAAGCCATGCTCTTCCTTATAAATCTACATAAAATTTTGCCACACTTGTTCACCTCTCTAACTTACTCATCCAATTCACTTTCAGATGGAGCCCGCCAACACCAAGTTTTACCAGTTGGGGAATGGTGGGAGTCTGATTTTCAAGCAGGACCTGGATGCCCTGTCGGACTTTCTTGGACGCCCGCACCCCGAGTTCCACGGAGTCGAGGTCAACGACCAGCCCGGAGGGGAGCGTTAGTGGGTCATCACCGCTGACTTGAGGGGAAAGATGGAGCCTCCCACCTCTGAGAGGATCCTCTTCTCCTTCAGGGAAAGCAACTGGCTGGACGGACTCGCACGTGCTCTTCAGGTAGCACTTGCTCGTTTGTGCGGACAGAATGTGGCAGCCCTCCAAGAGGAACGCTTTGCGCATCTCGCAAGGCGTAACTCCGCTGGAGAACCCATGGACCTGCCGTTGCACCCCCAGATGAGGCACCACGTGGATCATCTGGACTTCATGTTGTACCACACTCAGCAGGATCTGGACAACGCCCGCGCCTACGCCAACCAGACTCACCTTGCACTGGAAAATCATGCCGATGCAATCAAGATGCTTGCCAAGGACCGCAAGTCACTCCGCCTGCAGCGTGCCAAGAAGGACGCTACCATCACGCGCCTTCGCGCCAGGATAGCATCCTTGGAGGCCATTGTCAAGGCCCAAGAGGACCAGCTGAATGAGATGGAAGAAGACGGTGAAGACCTTCAGGGAGGAGAAGCCTTCCTGAGTGATGACGATGACTTCGAGGAGGATGAGAACACCGATGTGGAGGACTACGAGTTCCTGGATGCCGGAGAAGATGACTTCATCCCAATCGATATGGATGATGAGTAGTTGCACTTTATCGCTTATTTAGGTGTGAGTTGTATCCCGTCCCACTGTATCGTAGCGCGAGTAAATGGTTCTTAAAACCATGGTGTGTTAGCTTGTAATATATGCTGAATGAATGAATGTGTGTTTGTGTTAACATCAAAAGAATTCAAGTTTTAAAATTTTGAACTTACTCAAAATAAGCCATAGAAATTTCCCTCTCATCTTATGATCTATTTCCATATTCAGATGGCCCCTCCAACCCGTAGCGCGAATCAAGATGCCATGATGCACATGCTGCAAATCATGCTGGAAGATAGAGAAGCTGAAAAAGCAGAACGACAGGCAAACATTGCAGCACTCCAACAGCTTGCCAACAACAACCATGGCCATGGGAACCATGATCACCCAGGGTCAAAGCTCAAGAACTTCCAAAACACCAACCCACCAGTTTTTAGCAAGACTGAAGAACCCCTGGATGCCGATGATTGGCTCCAGACTATGGAAAACAACCTAGAAGTGGCTGGAGTAGATGCCAATGAGAAAGTTTTGTTTGCCACGCACTACTTAGCAGGACCAGCAAGAGCTTGGTGGACAAGCACCTGTGCTATGAACGCCGGACAGATCATGACTTGGGCAGATTTCAAGCTCAAGTTCAGCAAGTATCATGTGCCCCCGGGTTTGATAAAGAAGATGAGGGATGAGTTCCGTGAACTGAAGCAAGGAAGGATGTCGGTGGTAGAATACCGTGACAGGTTCCTCACCCTGTCAAGGTACGCCCCCGATGAAACTGACACCACCGAGAAGATAAAGGAGAGTTTCTGAATGGTCTGCACGATGAGATGCAGACAGTCTTAGTCAACATCCCCTTTGCCGACCTTGAAGCCCTGGTGGATTCTGCCATCCAGATGGAAGGCAAACTTCACCAAGCCAATGAGAACCGCAAACGCCGCATGATGCACCAGAGTGGGCCCAGCAATACCCCAAGGTATCGCCCCAGCTCAAGCGGAGGCTTTACCCCAAGGAACAATAAGCCCAATGCCCCAATATCATGTCCGGGTTTTCAGAACCGGAGTGGAGGAAACCCCAGGCCAGGAGGCCACCACAACAACAAAAACTACAACAACAACAACAACTTCAACCGCGCTCCTCCGAGAGCCCCCAACAACAACAACAGCAACACCAACACCGCTCCAAGGACTGGGAGCAACGCCATCCCCGTCACCCCCAAGGACAAGTCCACCATCACATGTTACGAGTGTGGAGTCGTGGGACACTACTCCAATGAGTGCCCCAAAAGGTTAGCCAAGAATGCCGCCAACCCCGCTGCACCTGCTCAGCAGCAACGCCGTGTCTCCACCGACAAGAAGTTCACCCCCAACAACCCCAACAACCGCAACGGCCGCCTCTTTCACATGAACGCCGAAGAAGCCCAGGAAGCACCCGATGTCGTGCTGGGTATGTTTTCTGTTAACTCAGTACCTGCCAGAGTGTTGTTTGATTCTGGAGCATCGCATTCGTTTGTTACTGAAGATTTTGCATGCACTAGTAAAATTCAACCAATCAGTTTGAAGCATGTCATGATAGTTCAAATACCTGGATCAACAACCAAAGCTAGAAAATTTTGCAAAGATGTACCCATCAGAATTCATGAGATAGATTTTTATGCAAATTTGATTGTACTTGGGAGCAAAAGGTTTGGAAGTAGTACTTGGTATGGACTGGATGTCGAAACATCATGGATTGATTGATTGTGCCAAGAAGGCCATCACCATGACTAGTAGCACCGGAGTGGTAGTAGAACATGTGTCTGAAAGACTGCCAGAAAATTCACCTGTAACCAGAGTTTAGCCAAGCTAACTTTGGATCAAATCAGGGTCGTTTGTCGATACCCCGATGTGTTTCCGGATGATCTACCCGGTATGCCCCCAGATCGGGATATCGAGTTTATCATCGAGTTAATCCCTGGGACAGGACCTATAGCCCAGAGAGCCTATATCATGAACCCCGCAGAGTTAGTGGAACTAAAGAAGCAACTGGATGATATGCTGTACAAAGGTCTGATTCGACCAAGTGCGTCACCTTGGAGATCCCCAGTTTTGTTTGTGGATAAGAAAGACGGTGCCACTCATTTATGTACGGATTATCGTAAGCTTAACGATGTCACCATCAAGAACAAGTACCCCTTGCCAAAAATAGAAGACCTGTTTGACCAGTTGACCGGTGCCAAAGTGTTCTCTAAGATTGATCTTAGGACTGGTTATCATCAGCTGAAGATCCGTGCAACGGATATCCCAAAGACTGCCTTCACCACCAGATATGGGTTGTATGAGTACAATATCATGTCATTTGGATTAACCAATGCCCCCGCTTACTTCATGAACCTCATGAATAAGATCTTCATGAACTTTTCGGATAAATTTGTCGCTGTCTTCATCGACGACATCCTTATCTACTCCAAATCCGAAGAAGAACATGAACAGCATTTGGAAGTTATCCTAGAAACCCTTAGACATCACAAGTTGTATGCCAAGTTCAGCAAGTGTGAGTTTTGGTTGAAGGAAGCAGGAGGAATTGCTGTAGATCCCACTAAGATCAAAACCGTTGAGGAATGGAAATCCCCCACCACTCAGACTGAAGTCCGTGCATTTCTCAGATTAGCGGGATATTACCGCAGGTTTGTTGAAGGATTTTCCAGCATCGCAAGACCAATGACTCAACTGTTGTAGAAGGACAAGAAGTTTGACTGGATCGACAAGTGCGAAGAAAGTTTCCAGCAACTCAAGCACAGATTAACCACAGCCCCAATTTTGATCATGCCCGATATCACCAAGCCATTTGATGTCTATTGTGATGCATCCAAGATTGGTCTTGGATGTGTGTTGATGCAAGAAGGCAAGGTGATATCATATCTGTCAAGGCAACTGAAGCAGCATGAGCAGAAGTACCCAACACATGACTTGGAGTTAGCAGCCGTAGTCTTAGCTTTGAAAGTATGGCGTCATTACCTCATGGGTAATCGATGCGAGATCTATTCGGATCACAAGAGCTTGAAGTATATCTTCACCTAGAAGGAGCTAAATATGAGGCAGCGCAGATGTATAGAGTTGATTAAGGACTATGATATGGAAATTCACTATCACCCCGGCAACGCCAACGTGGTAGCGGATGCCCTGAGTAGACAGCCAATGCAGTTGAACTCCATGATCGCCATAGAACAGCCTAGTTTGTATCAAGAGTTTGAACAGTTTAGACTAGAGCTAGTTAGCGAAGGATTCCTAGCCAGCATAGAGCTTCAGCCTACTTTGATGAGTCAAATCAAGGAAGCCCAGAAGGGAAACGCCAGCATTGACGGAATTAAGAGCCAAATAGCCGCAGGGAAGGCACCAAGATTCACCGAAGATGAAGAAGGAGTGCTTTGGTACAACGGACGCCTATGTGTGCCATCAGATTCAGAGTTGAAGCAAGTCATTCTAAAGGAAGCTCACGACACCTTGTATTCCATCCACCCCGGAGGTACCAAGATGTATCAAGATTTGAAGGAACAATTTTGGTGGCACGGAATGAAGCGAGAGATTGGAAGCTACATCGCCAAGTGTGATATCTGTCAGAGAGTCAAGGCAGAACATCAGCGACCCGCAGGACTGCTACAACCATTGCAGATTCCGTAATGGAAGTGGGACTCGGTAGGAATGGACTTTATCACCGGACTGCCCAAATCAAGCAAAGGAAATGATTCTATCTGGGTAGTGGTAGACAGATTGACCAAGGTAGCCCATTTTATCGCCGTCAAGACCACATACCAAGGCCCAAAGTTAGCTGAGTTGTACATCTCTAGAATAGTCACCCTGCACGGAACCCCGAAGTCAATAGTGTCGGATAGAGGATCACAATTCACCTCAAGATTCTGGCAGAAAGTACATGAAGGACTAGGAACCCGGCTGAATTTCAGCACAGCGTATCACCCGCAGATCGACGGACGGACTGAAAGAGTCAACCGGATACTTGAAGACATGTTGAGAGCTTGTGTCCTGGAATATGGATCCAAGTGGGAAGACTGCCTGCCTTACGCAGAATTCTCGTACAACAACAGTTATCAAGCCAGCTTGCAAATGGCCCCCTTTGAAGCCCTGTACGGAAGGAAGTGCCGTACCCCCCTGAATTGGTCGGAAGTCGGAGAGAGCCAAGTTTTTGGACCAGATGTTCTCCGAGAAGCTTAGGAGAAGGTGCACAAGATCCGCGAGTACCTCAAGACCGCTCAGTCAAGACAAGAGTTACGCCGACAAGAGACGCCGAGAGATGACCTTCGAGATCGGAGATTTTGTCTACCTCAAGGTATCCCCCCTCAAAGGAATGCAGAGATTCCAACTGAAAGGAAAGCTTGCACCCCGATATATCGGACCCTTCAAGGTTCTGATTCGCCGAGGAGAAGTATCTTATCAACTGGAACTACCGGAGGAAATGTCAGCTGTACACGACGTATTTCACATCTCATTGCTCCGGAAGTGCTTGGAAGTACCGGAGAAGACCGAAGTGTTCAAGAACATCGATCACAGATCCGTTGATATCAACAAGGACCTGACGTATCGCGAAGTGCCTATTCGCATCCTTGAAGAAGCTTTCAGGACCACCCGCACCAGAAGTATTAAGTTCCTGAAGATTCAATGGAGCAACCATACCGAAGAAGAAGCCACTTGGGAGCGAGAAGAAGATATGAAGAAGGAGTACCCAGATCTCTTTAGTACCTAGTTTTCTTTAAGATCTCGGGACGAGATCTTTTGTAAGGGGGAAGGGTTTGTAACATCCCAAATTTTCAATAAAGAAAGAAAGAGAGTTTCCAAAATGCAAATGTGAGAACCAACAAAAACTTTTTATCTCCATATAGTGCTATGCATAGAACTCACCTTTTATTGTGTGTTAGTGTGCATTTGCCATGATGATTGATTGTGAGTGAACCATGATGCTAAAACCCTAACCAATGATCACTTGATCAACCAAAGAAAGGAAAAAGAAAAGAGAAAGGAAAATAGAAAAAATCAAATCAACACTCACTTATGGTTTATGCCATTTTTGCAAATACTTAACCTAGACCACTTTGGCTTGCACCATTGGTTGTAATTGGTTACTAAACACTTATTAGTACTTTTGGAATCAAATAAACTCAAATCAAAATGAAAACAAATTGAATTTCCAACTCACATGCAATATGGTCAAATTTGACAATCTTAGCCTGATGCCCTCTTTGAGCCCCTGGTTTAGAAGTTTTTTAAACTAAACTTTGCCAACTCTTTGTACCTCATCCAAGACAACATCAAGGTGAACAACTTTGCCCAAAACCATCACTGCAAATTCTTGCTCAATTTCAAATGGTGATCAAGCAAAATTGAGACTTTGAAACAGATTTAAGATATGGTGCAAGTTGTGATTTTGCAAACCAACTCCAAATTGACCCCAACCACCATCAGTAGACTTCAAATGTTATATGTTTGCAACCCACCAAATTTCATCCAATTTTTTTTGAAAGTAAACTTCTTGCGGCCATTTCATCGAACAGGTGGTGAGCACCTTGCTGCCAACTCTGGACATTGCAATGTCCAACAGTTTCTTGCCTCCCCCATCGATCCTATATCATCCTCTGTACCTCATTGACCCCTCTGAGATTTGCCAAACAAGTTAGACAAGAAATGGTACACGAGTTTCTCACCATCTCGACCAAGACATGCCATGCCGTGGCATGGCATGGACATGCCCTTGCTCTCTCTCCCTGGACCTTGCCAGCACGCACGACCTTGTCACCTCGTTTCCTATCACCCTCCTGAACGTTCCAGACACGGTGGTCGACGCATTGGTGCACCGCAGACGCCAGGACGCGCGACGCCCAGACGTGACGTGCCACGCTAGAGCGCGCACGGAGAGCGTCGCAGACACGCACTAGCATGACGTCGCCCCAACGCCTCACGCCACCACTCGCTCTCTCCCTTCGCCAGCAGCCGCGCCACGACGCCAGGAGACGACCAGACACCTCACCTGCCCGCGGGAACCCTGTACACGACGCCATGGCCGACGCCATCCGCCACGGACGCCCAGGGCGCGAGGACGATGATGAGCGCCACAGGCCCTCGTTTTCACGGCAATCACGCCCTGCGTCACCTCTAGGACGTCGCCTGCATGCCTGCGTCATCGCCAGTCCACCACCGCCCATGTAGCCGTGTCGTCGACGAGGACCTCATCGCGGCCCCACGGCCTCGCCTCGCCGCTATAAAAGGAGGGCCTCCCTCCTCAATCCAAGCACACCACCACTCCTCCCTCATCTCACTGAGTCTGCTCGACCTCTTCTCTCGCTCGATTCACCACCGTAGTTAGCCAATTCGATCGTCGGAGCCGCGGAGGTGCTGAGAAGCTTGCCGCCGATTGGAGCCTCCCCAGCACGAGCCACTGCTACCATCTGCTTCCCCTTCCTCGACAACGTCGCCGCAGCACATCGCTGATCCTCGCCGCGCCACCGGTGAGCCTCCCAACCCCACCGTCGCCGCCAGTGGCCACTCCTCTCGTCGCCGTCGGCGAAGGCCGTGAGCCGTTAGATCAAATTCTAATCGTGCGGGCCACGTTGATCGGTACTGTTTCGGCATGTAACACACGCTGACGCGTGTACCCCACGCTGTCAGGCGGCCCACTGCGCTAGACGCACTGTTGGGCCGGCCCATTTCCTTTTTCCTCCGAGTAGCCCGTTTAGGTTTCCCGCCAGCCCAATTCATTTGAATTTCGAGTTCCTGTTTAGTTTCAAATTGCAAACTGGTGCCAACGTCAAAATTGCATAGTTTCAAATCCACCGGGCCAAATTTGATGAATTTAGTATTGTGGGAAAGCTTGCAAAAAGATCTATCCAACCCCACTGGTCTCATCCTTAGATTGTTTGCAGAATTAAAGTGACAAAAATAACAAGGCAGGGACTTTTGTAACTTCAAACAATTATTAAAAATCAACCCTAAGTGATTTTGAGTTGATTCCAACTCTCATAAATCACATTTCACATACTCTACATGTTTATGTAAAAACATCACCTAGTTGTTTGCATGATCATGGACTAGATCAAAATAATGGCTATGTGGCTATTTCTAGTTCATTTAAACCATTCAAAATTATTCTCCAAATAGTACGAGAGGTTCTCTCTCATTTAAATCATGGTCCTAGGCAATTCAAAGTGATGTGTTGACTTAGTCAATGTCATCTCATTTTGAATTACTTAGAGACATTAAATTGTTGTTAAAGTGAGAATCAAATAGTATGAGGTTAGTACCTCATTTAAATCATTCTCCCCCAAATGATAGATATGCATTGTTGAACTTGATCAACAGGAATTCATACCTTATTATTATTTGAGGGAATTAAATCTTAACAGGTTTCAATGAGAGGAAATTATTTCTCCCTCACAAGTTGACTTAGCACACAAGTCAAACCCCCTTTTATTCATGTTGTGATGCTAGCCTAGCTTGTGTGACTTATGTGTGTGCCTAGTCTAGTGTTTAAGATTGGTGTGGTGATTGTATGTATCGTATTCGTTTTTAGACGCTAGTACCGAAGAGTATCAAGAGGAGGAGGAGGTCTACTTCCAAGGAGAGGAAGACCACTTTGATCAGTACACCAACCAAGGCAAGCTAATAAACTTGCAAAGTGCAAAGCTCTACAAGAGCAAGGAATCACCATATTTTACTTATTGCTTTATGGTCCTATCCCAAGTTTTTTACTTTACAAGCTTTATTTAATTTTATTTATCAAAGTTACTTTTTGATTCATGATTCACTTGGTCTAGAGTAGCACAAGAGTATCAAACTTAGCCTAGGACAAGCAAAGCTCAGTTAGCACCCCTCATGACTAGTTGCTAGTGCTAACAAATAAAATTGACTACTCTAGATGGGAACTTGGTGAAGTGAAGTGACTTGAATGATTTTTGAAAGTGAATGTGACTTGAATGACTTGGTGAACTTGATAAAAACTCGATGGTTGGTTTGGATGCGATACCTTTCCAATTTACAAGTACCCCCACAATACCTGATTATGGGTAGGGCTTAACTGGAAGTTTATGTGTCTTAGTATGGGTTCCCTCTGAACAAGCATCATAGGGGTTATGCCGAGGCTGCCTCCGTTAAAAGTGATATGATGTGAAATGAGGTGAATTGTCCGGCCAAGCCCTGTGCAGTTCCCAGGCTGACGGTTTGTCTTCACTGGGAGGCCAAGCTCACGGGGAGAGGTGCCTATACTAGGATATATAAGTGAAAGGTTATGGTTGATGATCCGCGTACTGAGTTACGATGATTCGGGGTTATCCCCGACGGATGTAATCAAATGTTGTGGCACAAGTGTGCAACCTCTGCAGAGTGTAAACCTATTCGAATAGCTGTGTCCACGGTTACGGACGATTGGAAAGGCCATACTGTTCCGTCGTCAGATATATTATTCCGAACAAAATAGTGACATGAATGGTGACTTGACTTGAATCACAACTGAGTTGTGGGAATGACCCTAATGTTCCCACTTGAGTTAGTTAGCAAATGATGAGTCTTTTACTAAATTCTTATGAACTAAAATTGGCTTTATGCAAATAAACCTAGAGCTTAGAACCCCCCCTTTAGTAGAATTAGTGTTACTTACCTTAGTATTAGTTTGCGAGTACTTTAAAAGTACTCACGGCTGTGTCCCTGGCTATTCAAATGGCCATACTATGAAGAGGAGCATCAGTATGAAGATGACGGCCAGCAGGACGACTACAACAACTAGGAGCTCTTCTAACGTCAAGCGTTGGCCTGTGGAATTAGATAGTCCACTACTACTACTACTACGCTTCCGCTTTGTAATATTTGTGATGTTCGTTGATCAATAGATCAACTATGGTTGTAATATTGGATCATGTGATCTACTTTTGTAAGACGATTATGGCTTGTAATGAATAATGACTTATGATATCAACTGTTATGTCTCGCAACAACATTATTCCTGGGATTGCGATGAATGGCATAATAGGCATCTGGACTTAAAAATTCGGGTGTTGACAGATACCACAGTGGCATTCATGTACATGATCCCCTACTGTGGGTATCTCTATTTTCATCAAAACCAACCAAATGTCCAACTTTGAGATGCAACCAGCAACACAAACAAGCAAGCAATCCATCATAAGCATGCTCAAACACACATATATAGCATGGAGCAGATGCTCCAAAGGGATTATTCATCACTTGGTATAGACCAAGTGATGCTGGCAAAAGAGAGGCCAAGCAAGCACCAGTAAATCTAGTAAGTGATAGATATGCCTAAACAAGCAAGAACACATAGCATATCCCAGCTAACCAGATGAGACAAGTCCTTGGTAGCCAACTGAATCACCTAGCACAACCTAGCCTTTTAAAGCCATCATAAACAGAACATTTTCTTCAAAGGATACCACAGTGGCATTCATTTACATGATCCCCTACTGTGGATATCTCTATTTTCATCAAAACCAACCAAATGTCCAACTTTGAGATGCAACCAACAACACAAACAAGCAAGCAATCCATCATAAGCATGCTCAAACACACATAGCACAGAGCAGTTGCTCCAAAGGGATCATCAGATTCTACTGGTAATCAAGAATTGATCATCAGTATGCAATAATCCTTCCACAGTAAGCCATACAACAGTGGGAGCAACCAGATGCAACAGTGAACCACTGCTGAGGTTACATCAACCATAAATTCATCCAAGCCAACAAGAAATAGAAATTTATCATTACTCAGTTGAGTTCAAAACAAAGATGGGGTACCCAACACTAGTTGGCTTCCATCCAAGCTTCAATAACACATCAAAGAAATCATTACTGCATAAGCAGTTCATCCAATTTTCTGACATCAATAGCATAGGACATTAAGTAAAAGGCATGAGCAATGAGCTAGTAAGTACATAATTTGACCATGAGCACATGATGATCATTTGACCAGTAAGTAAAAGGCATGAGCACATGAGTAAATCATTTGACCAGTAAGTAAAAGGCATGATCACATGATGATCATTTGACCATTTAGAGCATGCACACACAAGCAATAGAAACAGTAGTTCACCAGGAATGGTGAGAAGCTGCAAGAGCATGCATCTAGCTGCAAAGACTAATGACAGCAAGCAATGACAGCTGCAGCAGCAATGACAGCAATGACAACAATGACAACAATGACAGCATCCAGTAGCAACAACAACAACATCCAGTAGCAACAACAACATCATCCAGTAGCACAACATCCAGTAGCATTTCGTCGAGCACTTTGTGCTCGCGCGGGAGAGGAAGAGGGAGGGGCGGGGAGGGTAGACAGCTCACCGACAACAGGGGTGGAGGAGGAGGTTGACGACGACGGCGGGGGTGGAGGAGGAGGAGGACGCGGCGGCTCCTCCTCCTTGACGCGGCGCCGACCCCTCCTCCTTGATGCGGCGGCCCCTCCTCCTCCATGCCGCAACGGCTTGTGCTGCTGGTGGCGGGGATGGGTGGAGCGTGGCGGCATGCGGCCCTCACGGAGGAAGGCAGCAGCGACGGCGACGGTGACGGCAGCGCTCACCATGGAAGGTGGCGGCGCGCGGTGGTAGGGAGAGGGGAGAGAGGGGGTACATCAGATATAAGTGGTGCTATTTCTGTGACGCACTAGCACCAGTGCGCCACAGAATCACTTATTTCTGTGGCGCACCTGGACCAATGCGCCACAGAAACACTTATTTCTGTGGCGCACCCAGCCTTATGTGCCACATAAATAACGACACCAATTATTGGTGGTGGCAGGATGTGGGCCCCACCTTATTTCTGTGGCGCATGGTCTAGTAGTGCGCCACAAAAATAAGCTATTTTTGTGGCGCACCGTGGCTGGTGCGCCATAAAAAAACTTTTTGTGGCGCATAGTTGGCTAGTGCGCCACAAAAATAAGATCTCACCTATAAGGCTTTCCTACTAGTGTATATACAATTCCTATGTATCAAAGGATCCCTAATTGTGTTCACTCATAGAAGCTACAAGAGAAGACATCCATAAAGACAAGAGATTAGGGGAAAACTACAGTACATCCAAAATTTGAAAAATCTCTAAACATCATTTAATTTATGGATAGAGGTGGTGCCTCTCTTTTCCCGTAGTGAATCAAAAAACACTCCGGTTAGTCATATGAATTCACGTAGGATTGAGGTGGATCTACACAAATATTATATTTGTTGATAGATTGTTCTAAAAGTTTAGTCAAACCTTACTTGGTTTAACTTTTCGAAAAAAATATAAGGCTTAAGCTTTGGGATGGTGGTACTGTAGGATATATATTGAAGTGGGCATTGCATGCAAATCTAGGTCTTGTGTAATAATCATGCGTTTTTCCTATCATGCAAATATATTGAAGTGGGCATTGCATGCAAATCTAGAGTATATACGAATGCAAATATCGAATCCAGCTCGAATCGTTCATTCATGGAAAATCTAGATCAAGAGAAGAGAAGAAAAAATTAGAAAAAGAAGTGGAGAGATCGAGGCAGAGCACGGCCTTCGGGGTGAACCGGGAGACATGCATCGCCTTTTTCGGTGAAGTTGACTGTCCTTGTCAGTACAGACTTCCACTGGATACGATTGAAGCGGTAGCTTGCTCATGCATGAAGCAATGCAAAGTAGAAGCTATGCAGTACTCTTGTCAGTACACCTCTATCAACTCCTCTGCGCACCCTCCATTGTCCATCTCTCTCTCTCTCTCTCTCTCTCTCTCTCTCTCTCTCTCTCTCTCTCTCTCTCTCTCTCTCTCTCTCTCTCTCTCTCTCTCTCTCTCTCTCTCTCTCTCTCTCTCTCTCTCTCTCTCTCTCTCTCTCTCTCTCTCCTTTTGTCTGTCCGGCAGTGGAGTGGCAGGAGAGAAGGCCCTAAATTCATCGATATCTCGAGTGCAGCAGAAGAAAATCCATGCCCCACTTTCGCGCCCATCGTTCTGATATTCCCAAGAACTGTTTGCACTGACACCGCCTATGCGAGCTATTAATAGCACCACACAACTACACTCCAAAACCAACAAGCAATCATCCTTCCACCTGTATAGAATAATATTTGTCGTAGATCTGGAATAAATTTGTTCAAGATCTGCGATATGTAATATGGCCCGGAGGGGGTCAATCTAGGCTTGTGTTGGAAGATTCAAGGAACGATCGAATCCAACTGCATTGAGAGTCTCTGGGTCATCTGACCCCAGCCGGTGGAAAACCCAAAAACCTTCATTACTTAGCACTAGCTAACAGATAACACTCTGATTTTTGACTCAAATATGCCTAGATTCGTATGTACCTAGTTAATTTTCTAACTGCATGCGTATCTAACAAGGTGGAGTCAACTAAATTGGATCGGAGGGAGTACCTCCGTTCCAGTAGTTACCTTTTTTTAGAAGTCAACCAAAGTGAAGTTTGACAAAACATTTAGGAGTAATAAAAACTACCAACTACACGTACATAAATCACATAATACCCATGTCTCCATTTTCCAGCAATATAGTAGGGTCGGTGAGCACTGAAATGACTAGACTGTGTAGAAGTAGGTCCCTATAGCCGCGTCCCAGCAGCTTAATTTACAGGTCGCAGTAGCAGACTGTATTGTCATGTCAACCGACCGAGAGAGAGAGGAGAGGAAGACATTTTCTCCACCACCGCACTAGCTCACCAATAGGGTTTCCCCACCACAGACACAAAACCCCACATCGGACCCACACCCCCATCACCATTAGGGTTTCCGCGCCTCGAGGGGCCATGGACGTGCGAGGGCATCCCGGTCGAGGGCTCCATTTTTGTTGTTTTCCTCGCTTGGTTAGGCCTCTTTGATTTGGAGTACGTAATGTTCTACACCTTGTTGATTTTGTTTTTGAGGAATGTCAGAGGGAAAACATTGGAATAGGATTCTTTCTTGCGTGACAATATTCATCCATTTGATTCAAATGAATGGAGCATAGGAAAAGTGTAGGCTTTTTTCCATTTGGTTTCTGTTTCAAAAGGGAACAAAGGAATTGTATAATACACTCTAGGATCATTTGATTCATATGACAGAAAAAAGCATAGGAATGGGAAAAGTATAGGATTGGAATGTCATTGCTAGTTGAATCCTATAGAAAGACAAGTTTTCTTATTATATGATTAGCATTACATTCCTACTATAGAATTTGTTCCTAGCTATGAATTAGGAAAAATTCCATAAGATATAAACCCTACACAATTCTGGCTTCTTTGATTCGTATTATTTGTATAGGAATTAATTGTGTAGGATTTAGATTGTATGGGAATTTTTTTTCCTACACTACAGTTGCTTGATTCATAGGAACATATCCTATAGGAGACGGCTGCTTTGTAGTTCAAATCCTGTAGGGAATCTTGTAGTCACAAATACCTCATGAAAAATTTCCTTTTTGGCACAATCAAAGACAACTCATCTTAATTTTTATAGGATTCAACTAGCCATATATTTCAATCCTATATGCTTTTTCTTATTCCTATGATTTTCCTATCCTATATGAATCGAAGGACCCCCTAAAACCATAAACCATAAACCCACGTAAATCCTATAAACAAAGAGCCCCTCAAATCTCTCTTTTACAATCCTATGCACAAAGAACGATACAAAGGTCTTAATATAAATTGCATGGTGACGACCTAATTTTATGTTTACAATTATTTTAACAATAATAATTTGATTGTTGTTTTAGGGATTCCGGTGTGTATTGTCTATTCCAACGAATCAAACACCTAATTTCGTAAATTCTTGTACTATAACAACTAGCTGGGTGGCCTGCGCATTTGCGCGGCTAGGTTTGTTATACATTATTCATTTATTTCATGTTTAATATTAGTACCATGCTGTCGGATATATGAGAACTAATTTCGTGTATTTTTTCTCCACTGGTTTTTGCCTCGGCGTGAACTTAGTGTCATTCGATGCTACATGCTTAGACTATATTAAAATTTCATCAAGTGTTTTGTTGTTGTTCAGAACTTAAATTTGTTGGTACGATCTTCTATTCCTTCACGTCACATGTTGATACAAATACCATAAGAGTTGACGTATTCATGGATCTGAAGCATATGTTTTATTTGGACAAATTTGAAGCATATTGGATTGAGTTGATTCTACGTGACTTCAGAATCAAGTTGTTTAAATCACTAATGTTCTTCCTATTTTTATTTCATGTTTCACTTACTGATCTTACTCTTTATATACTACTCATATAAAATTTGTCAGAAAATAGACTATCAAAAAGCTAGCACTTCAACAGCAAGTGTTTCTTTTGCACGTTTTGCCCTGATTTTTTGAATATTATATAATCCACAGATGCAGAGTAATTATGACAAACAATATCTCAGAAGATCCATAAATATATTTAGGTAAGTGGATAAGGAAATCATGCCATTTTATGAAATCTGATATATAAGTATTTATTGTAAAGAATATTGGAAGCACTAATATATTAGATGTATTGAACTAAGCATTACATATTGCACTGTAAATGCAGTTTATTCTGGCTGTACATGCATATATCTAACCCTACAGTAAAATAATATCATCACGTACTAACAAACTAATTACAAGTTTCACTGTGAATATACACACGCAGATGGTAGATTATGTTTGAAATGTTTTCTTGTACTTTCACGCAATCAACAGTTTATTTGATCCAATTCATTATTAACTACGCCCCATGTAAAAAATACAATAGTCCTTTTTCATATTTATAGTTTTACCTTTTTAGCCTGCCACCAATATGCATTTAACCAGTTCTTGAAGAATTAGATCTAAGACAACGTGTGTTAGAACCATCAGTTTTCTTCCTTAAAGCAGGTTGATTCTTAATTAGTTAATTATACTTTCACCAGTTATTGCTTTGCTCATTCAAGTTAGCATAACTATTGTGTATATTAACATTTTTATTAATATTGTCTCTCACACTCCCTTTGCTATTTTCTTATTCTGGTTATGCTCGTGTTTTTTTATCAACTTGTATGTTCACAAATATTTCAGTAAGTAAATCCAACCCCCAATATAAGTGCAAATAATCTAACCATGAACTTGATGACTTACTCTGAGTCGTGTTAATAATATATATACTACATTTTATGCAAGAAGTTAATTAATTTACTACTTCCATATAGTTTTTATCGAGCTATCAATGTCTATTCCATAAATACATTTCATCGGTCCTATGGGAATTAGAGCATTCTTTCTTATTTGTTGGGTTCTAAGATAATTCGAGTTCTAGGTTTGCCGAAACAAATATTTACGGCATTTACCAGATTATAGGAAACTACATATCTGCAATGTCAAGTCGATATTGCATGAAGTATATTGTATGGTGAAAAACCAAATTCATGTAGTAGATGTTGATGTGTTTTGCTATAAACTCTGTCAAAATTATTCTTATTTGACTTTGTACATACATAACATTTCGATTATTTGAAAGCAGGGACATTTATCATTATACTACAAAAACTGGCAAATAGATAAATATATTGGAGTGTGGTTGACTGCCGACTTCATGCATTGTACAGTTCGAACAGTTCTTATAGGTCCCGTTTGGAACAAAGAAAAGAAGATATGAATTTTGGATGATATGGTTTCTATTGGAAAAAAAAATTATGCTACCATTTAGAACAAAGGAACGTGAATCTATGTTTTCTCTAAAATTCCCATGGTATGGGCTATTCCGTAGAATTATTGGAGGAAAACAAATATCGTGGTCCTCCCCACTGTGTTTCCACCTCTTTGTATCTACACTTCTTGCACTGCTTTACCCTGTAGTGTGTTTTGCTCTTATGTAGCGTGGTTCTGGTTTGTCCCATCCTTGCTCCGTATTGTAAGGGTTCTTGAGACTGTTTTGTTGCTAGCGTTCTCTTTTCTTCTTATCTATACCTACTAACAAAGGAAGTAAGGTTTCTCCCCAAAAATTTTGTCCGTTTTTTAATTACTCCTGACTTTCAGTTGAAATTACAGCACGTTGCCACCGCGAAGTGAAATAACGATTGGTTTTAGACACAAGTGGAGGGGATCCCCTCCTCTGCCTCCTCCTTTGGTGGAAACGCCCAGCCTCCTCCTCCACCGTCACGCGTCGCCCGGCTGTTCGTGAGGTAAGGTCGTAGATGCAGAGGATTCCGGGCCCGGCTCTTTTGGGTACCTACTAATAAAGGAAGCAAGGTTTCTCCCCACTTTTTTCGTCCGTTTTAAAATTGCCCATATTTTTAATCGAATTTACTGGCAATGCCACCGCTAAGTCAAAGCTGTTCGTCTAAACAAAAAAACCGATGCCCGTACGTCCGTGGGTTCCTCCGTCTCTACATATGTCAGGGTACCGCTTTGGTTCTCCTATTTCACGCACCCGAGAAAACGCTTCGTCTGATCTGTGTATCCGGCTGGGCGCTCGTTTGGTCTTAGCTCGGATCAATGTGGGCCGGATTGGTTCCTTACTAGGTTGGCCCGGCAGCAAAAATCACGATCGTGCCATCTCATGCCAGGAAAACAAGCGATACATACAACAAAATCTGGCCAATGAACCGTACGTACGTCGTGGATTAGTCCCACCTCGCTGCTTGATAGGAAGTTTTTCTGGTTTATATACGCATGTTGCGTGGATATGGACAAGCCACCTGGGAGAAAAGAGAAGTAGCACCATGATCAGGAAGGAATTAAATTAGGTGGCGGCCGCAGCTATCATGGGAGCTCAGCCGGAAAGGAAAGCTTAATCGAATACGCATGGAAGGAAACAGAGCATGGAAGGAAACAGAACGAAAGGATCCGAAATCGTCTGAGAGCCAGCTACTGACGAGACCCAATAAGGCGTCGAGGAGCCGAGAGCTGGAGGGCGGTGAAAAGCCAGCTGTGCGCGTCTGAGAGCTGCCGCGCTGATCCGAAAATAGCTGCACAGAATGAAGGCACAGTTCGCGGGGTCGGCGGTCTGCGAGCTGCCGCGCTGATCCGAAAATAGCTGCACAGAATGAAGGCACAGTTCGCGGGGTCGGCTATACCGCGGCAGACCGGATGGAGAAATGCAAAACCAGATGCTCGTGCCCGGCTTCTTGTTGATTTCAACATGTCTTTGAACAATACGAAAAATGAAACTGCAGCTAAGTGGACACCGTGAAAAATGAAACGAGCTGTTCACTACAAATGGGGTGTATTTTTTTTACAATGATGCTAATTTTTTTTAGAGAACCCTTTAAGTTGACCTATAGAGTGTCAAATTTTACGTTTCTAAGGAAGTTATGTTAGCGGTCACGATAGTCCAACAGTGTTACGGCAATGAGGTCACGCGAGGCGGATGGACCGTGTGCACGTGGCCGAGATGGGCGGCGCTCCGGGTCGGGGGGGGCGAGGGGGATAGAAAAACGATCAAGGGAGGCTAGGATTTCGTTGGGATTGGTGACCAACTAGATATTTTGGACGAGTTCGGGGCAAACATGACGCACTAGAAGATGGAGAAGGATAGCATGCAGGATTTGTACGAAGAATGAGGTGTCACGTCTAAGCAGAGCGACACAAGTTGACTTAGCATGGTAGCGGGAGTCATGCTATGAGAGCAAAGGATGCAACAAAGGCTATCTGTAATCCGATGATCTATACCTATCTGAAGTTCGTCAGATCATGCACAACAATAAAAACAATGACAGAGTAAACAAGCAGTTAAAGAGGGGACATGTTTTATATCCGCGGCAGCGCGCGGGCATGTTTCCTATATTTTATATGGGGTAAAAAATAGCTTTAATCTGCTGAATCTGGCTGTTCAACTGAAGATTGAAATCTCGCAGTTAGCTATGAATATACAGTGGTTTTTATACCGGTGATCTACTGACTAATTCTACCTTCTCGTGCTGCCAAAACCGATAGAGCGTGTATGTAACTTGGCTGGTTGAAGCAGGAGAAGAAGCGACTAAGTCCACACCTGTAGCGAAGCGGCGAATTGCGGATGGTCCGGAGCAGGAGAAGAAGCGAGGAAGGATATTTGATGTCGCCGGTTGGATTCGATTTGGTTTTCCCGTGCTTGGCTGGTGCTGACAGCCAGCTCTATGCGGTACTATCTATTGGCAATTAAAAAATATATTTTGCAGGTGCTACACCCGTGAAGATGTTGCCCAAAGTGTGTAAGATTAGGATGATTTGAAACTTCAATTTGCTAATTCATCATCTGTTTGGTGCATGCTCTTTGCAGAGGTACAATCTCTTGGAGAGAAGGGATAGAAATAGATCAACCATGTACTGATTAAAAAATAGTACTATGTTAATACGGAGTAATATATTTAAATAGTAATTGATTTAAAAATAAAAAAGTTAAATAATAAATAATCAGACTAAGACTAGGGTTAGACGGGTCAATCAACTTTAAACAGGACTTTGAGTAGTGACCAGCTTTTTTAAAAATAAACATAGTTTCCAAAATCCCCAATCCATCGTTTTGTTATAAATCAACCTTTGTAGCGACACAAATATAGATCAGGGATGTTACACACCATCATGAAAAATCCGCAAAACTACAATGTAGGGATGAATCATGAAGCAAGCTTATATTACATTAGGATACATTGGGATGATGCCTAAAATCATTAAAACTGTTATAAATCGTTGAAGCCAGAGCCTTGCAAGCTCATCTTAGGATTAATCATGCTCTTCACGAATAGGATAAACATGATCATCTTCGTCCGTGGTGGCACATAGAAGAAGTGATTCGCTGGAGTCTTTTAATTTTAATTTATCCCGGTGCAACGCACGGGCACTTTTGCTATCTATACCTAATAATAAAGAAAATAAGGTTTCTTGTTCGTCCGTACGGATTTTTACCGATTTACCCTTCCACACCGCGAAGTAAAAAAATGTTTCAGTATAGACAGTCAGAAGTAGGTCTTCTTCCCCCAATCCTCACAACCTCTCTATCCGCACCTAGCGCCGCCCCCGGCACTCGATCCCGACCTCGCGATTCAGCTCTCCGATTCACCCCTTCTCCCGGCCTGCGGCGATAACGGGACCTCAATCCGTTCTTCTTGGGGCCCTTTTCAGGCAATATCCCCACGGCCACAGCGACGTTTCCCGAAAGTCGTCACAGAGGAGGTGGGAAGCCTCTGGTGTTTGGAGGAGGAGGTAGAGATGGAGGCAGCAGCCCCTTTGATTTCCCCGTCTCCGGCCTCCCTTGTTGCCGGCGTTTGGAGACGGCGTGCGTAGACGGCGTGCGTAGACGGGAGCGAGGACAACAACAAGGAGGGCATTCGTGTTTTCTCTGGGCTTCGATTTTGTTGGTTTCGTGCCTGCTTTGGTTCTGAAAGCAAGCTTTATTTTCTATGGTACTCCTACCGGTGCTAATTAAAAAATAGTCATGTCCTGTGCTACACGCGCATTATCGTTGTTCGACGTGATTTTGTACAAGTCGTGACAGTATTTTATTGCCTAGCAAATTGGCAAGAGAAGAAAATAGTTGTTGTTCGCCTATAAGTACTCATCGATTCATGTGCTGATGTGTGAATAACATGTAAGAGCATCTCCAGTCGCGTCCCCCAAACCGTCCCCCAAACCGCGCCGGATTGAGCGTTTGGGGGACGTGTTTTGTTCGTGCCGCGTTTGGGGGACGTCGCTCCCCAGCCACGTCCCCCAAACGCTGCCCCCAAACATTTAAAATAATTTTTTTAACACATAAACCATTTATATCAAATGTAGCATATGAAAAAATGTTTTCGAGGATTGTTTTCAAATTAAATTACAATAAACAATAAAACAAGTAATCAAATATAATAAAAAGGGCTAGATGATACATCAAGGTGCCACGGTATTTCCTTTGATCCTCCACAAATGCTCAACGAGATCAGCTTGAAGTTGCTCATGCACATTGCTCGTCACGGATCTCTGCGTGCATGGCGAGAAAATCAGCAAAATCTGCAGGCAACTCATGATCAACCTCTCGCGAGAGGGCCTTGACACTCATAGGGACCAACATGTGACCTAACATGATTCTTGCGGTCATCCTCGATGATCATGTTGTGCATGATCACACAAGCATGCATCACCTCCCACATTTGGTCGTGAGACCAGCTTAGAGCAGGGTACCGGACAATGGCAAATTGTGCTTGAAGCACACCAAATGCCCGCTCGACATCCTTCCCGCAAGCCTCCTGTCGTGTAGCAAAGTGAGAATTCTTCAGACCTGATGGATTCGAGATTGTTTTGACAAAAGTGGCCCATTTTGGATATATACCATCGGCTAGATAATAGCCTTTGGTATATTGGTGGCCATTGATCTCATAGTTGCATGGTGGAGCATGCCCTTCCACTAGTCTGCCGAACACCGGAGATCGCTGCAACACGTTGATGTCATTGTGTGATCCCGCCATGCCAAAGAAAGAATGCCAAATCCACAGTGTCATAATCCGCCACAGCCTTCAAGCACCACACCGCAATATCCATGACGCCCTTTGTATATACCTTGCCAAGCAAACGGGCAGTTCTTCTAGGCCCAATGCATGCAATCGATGCTTCCAAGCATTCCAGAAATCCTCCGGCAGCATTTTGTGCCATGATCCTTGCGCTCTCTTCCTCGCTTGGCCCTCTCAAGTAGTATTTGCCAAACTTTCCCACCACAGCTCGGCAAAACTTGTACATGCACTCAATGGCGGTAGACTCACTCATGCGAAGGTAGTCGTCCCGTGTATCGGCAGGTGCTCCGTATGCAAGCATCCTCATGGCGGCGGTGCACTTCCGAATGGATGAGAACCCGAGAACGCCTACGGCGTCGAGCTTGAGCTTGAAGTAGGGGTCGAACTCTCGAACGCCGTGGAGGATATTCATGAACAGGCCCTTGCTCATCCCGTACCGGCGCCGAAAATTGTCGGCATGTGTTGCCTCGTCGGCGAAGTAGTCGTTGTGCAGCATGGCATGCCCCTCCATCCTCTGCCGGGGCTTCGACTTCCTTCTTCCCGGCCTTGATCCTCCGCGGCGCGGCCTCTTCCTCTTCTCCGCCTCAGCGTCAAGCATGTCCCGGAGGGACGCGATGATCGGCAAATGCTCCCGCAGGTCGTCGTCGAACGCTTGCTCGTCCTCCAGCGAAGCAGGGCAACCATCTCATCGTCGCCGTCCATGGCTAAAGCAAAATCAATGGTTAAAATTGCGCCGAGGCGGACGACGCAACAAACAGCGACCAATCGCGCCTACCCGGCAAGTCGTCGAGCACCTTCCGTGCGCGGAGGTGGGGCGGATTTGACGGCGCGTTCGGGAGGCGCCGGCGACGCGGCGGCACGACCGGCGGGAGCCCCGACCGCGACAACGGTGCCGACTCGCAGCACGGATCGGACGCCCAAACGGCCGGGAAATCCAGCGGCGGCGGTGGGGTGGGGAGGCGCCGGAAGGAAGGAACGACGAGAAAAGAGGCGCGAACCAACGGTTTATGCAAATAGTCGCCGACATGTGGGAGCCCGCCGCTTGCTGTGTCCGGCGTCCCCGGAGCGTCCCCTGTGGGACGGGGACGGGCTCGGGGCGCCGGACACCGTATCGGGGCGCGCCGGACAAAAAAGGGCTTTGGGGGACGCGACTGGAACGCTTTTTTTGTCCGGCGTGCCCCAAATCGCTTTGGGGGACGGTTTGGGGAACGCGACTGGAGATGCTCTAAGCTAAACTAGTACTGAACAAGAAAGATATGTGCATGTACACGTGAAGCTGGCGGCCATTAAATTGGTGCATCGGTATATCCAGCTTCATGGGCATGGCGCATGTCCAGGCAGCTAGCAAGCCAAGCGCCTAGGTGCTGTCGATGGAGGACAAATTAATCAAGAGGGTACTTGGTAGCTGTATATGTACAAGCTGTGTACGTACACGCTGGCTGGTTTGTAGGTGCAGCGTCTTATACACGCGCACACAACACGGTTAGCATCTGCGAGCCCACGACAGCGACGAACATCACGCATACGTCGTTATCCAACCTCCCATACCGCCTATAAAAGGCACACAATATGGAGGAAGGGCGGGGGCTCACCAGCACGACGCACGGAGAAGAAGACAGAGGAGAGAAGAGGAACGGCTCGTACCTGTAGGAGGCGAAGGCCAGCACCATCCACCCATCCATTAAATCTCACGTCAAAAACCCATCTATACACATTCATCTACACGTACACCCAGCCGGGAAGGAGCAAGAAAGGAGGCTATGGAGGCGCCATCGGTGATCGTCAGTGGTGAGAATCAGGGTTGAATATTTCTTCTTTCTCTATCTCTCTTTCTCTCCAAGACACGTATACATGCATACGGCTGCACGGCGACATTCGGGGCTGGCATCCGATGACGACGACGTCGGGGCCGTCGGCGAACAGCCCGGCACCATCCGCCATGGCAAGGACGACGCCAACCTTGATGAGGCTGCCGGCGTACAGTCCAGCGCCATCCGCCACGGCGAGGATGACGACGTCAAGGCTGGAGGCGTGCACATCCGGCTCCATCTCCGACTCTACACCATGCCACCGACGACGACGTTGGGCTGCCGGCGAACAACCCGGCGCCATCCACCATGGCGAGGACGACGCCAACCTTGATGAGGCTGCCGGCGTACAGTCCGGCGCCATCCACCACGGCGAGGACGACGACCTCAAGGCTGGCGGCGTGCACATCCGGGCTCCATCTCCGACTCTACACCATGCCGCCGACGATGACGTTGGGGCTGCCGGCGAACAGCTAGGCGCCATCCGCCACGGCGCAGCGACAACATCTGTGCCGGGGCTGCCGGCGGACAGCACGGCGCCATCTCCACGGCGCCCACGAGCTGGACGACGACGACCTTGACGGGGCTGCTGGCGTGCAGCGCGGCGCCATCTCCACATCGCCTGTGGGGCGCGACGACGTCCGTGCCGAGGCTGTCGGCGGAGCGCCGCGCCATCTCCACCACCTATGGGACGCAACGACGACGTCCAGGCCGGTCCGCCGACGTGCAGCGTGGAGCCATGAGGCGCGACGACAACAAGTACGTGCCACGGCTGCCGGCGTGCAGCGCGACGTTATCTCCATGGCACCCGCGAGGCGCGACGACAAGTATGTGTCATGGCTGCCGCGTGCAGCGCGACGCCATCTCCATCACCCGCAAGGAACGACAACGACAACCATCATGCATGGCACCTGCGAGGCGCGACGATAGCAAGTACGTGCCACGGCTGCTGGCATGCAGCGCGGCGCCATCTCCATCACATCGCCTGTGGGGCGCGACGATGACGTCCGTGCCGCGGCTACCGGCATTCAGCGCGGCGACGACATCCGTGTAGGGGCTGCCGGCGTGCAACCCGGTGTCATCTCCAACACTGCAAACGACGTCCAAGGAATGGCATCGCGTAGCCCAGCGACATCTTCACCGCCCATGAGACGCGGCGGTGACGTCCTTGACGAGGCGGCCGGCATGCAGCGCGGCACCATCTCCACCACCCGCGAGGCGCGATGATGACGAGTCCGTGCCAAGGCTGCAGGCGTGCAGCGCGGCGCCATCTCCACCACCCGCGAGGCGCACCGACTATGACGAGTCCGTGCCAAGGCTGCAGGCGTGCAGCGCGGCGCCATCTCCACCACCCGCGAGGCGCACCAACAATGACGAGTCCGCACCGAGGCTGCCGGCGTGCAGCGTGGCGCCATCTCCACCACCCGCGAGGCGCACCGACGATGACGAGTCCGCACCGAGGCTGCCAGCGTGCAGCCATCTCCACCACCCGCGAGGAGCGCTGACGATGACGAGTCCGCACCGAGGCTGCCGGCGTGCAGCGTGGCACCATCTTCACCACACCACGAGACATTGCAACGACGTCCTTGGCGAGGCTGCTGGCGTGCAGCTCAGCGACGACATCCGTGTAGGGGCTGCCGGCGTGTAGCCCGGTGTCATCTCCAACTCCACAAGCGACGTCAAAGGAAACGACATCATGGCGGCGGGGCTGCAGCCGCGTAGCCCAGTGACATCTTCACCGCCCGCGAGACGCGGCGATGACGTCCCTGACGAGGCGGCCGGCGTGCAGCGCGGCGCCATCTCCACCACCTATGGGACGTGATAACGACGTCCGTTCCAAGGCCGCCGTCGTGCAGCGCGGCGCCATCTTCATCACCGATGAGGCGCGACGACAACAAGTCCGTGCCACGGCTGCCGGTGTGCAGCGCAGCGCCATCTCCATCATACCACAAGGAGCGACGATGACGAGTCCGTGCCCAGCATGTCGGCATGCAGCCTGGCATCATCTCCACTACCAAGACGGCGCCAAAAGGATGGCGCGGCATGATGAGCTGCCAGCTTGCAGCTCTCTACCTTCTTCACCATGGCGAAACGGGCCAAGGACATGGGCACGGACGTTGTTGCCGCTCGAATCCTGACCACCACATCTACGCATAAAGCTATGCATGTTAGTATTAGTATGTACGCGCATGGCAGGTTATATACATTGGCCATGCATGGTACGTACTAGCTAGCTAGTTGTGGCTGGCCAAGCCATGGTCATGTGCCACAACATTCACCTATCTGGAAGCCATCGGAGACGAGCCAAGAACCAACGTTCACACTGTTGGCCACACGGCTATGGCCCTCGACGGGCAGGTGCTCTCTCTGAGGGCGACGATGCTTTCGGCACGCCATCGAATCACTCCCTCGGTGGCCGTACCTTCCGACACGCGATGGTTCCTTCGGCGCGCCATCGACTCCACTTCCCTGCAAGCCAGTGAGACGGCGTCCTTGACTACGCCGACAACCATAAACTTGGCGTTAGGCTAAGGACGAGGCGCCGACCACATCGGCTACACCGACTTACGTGCGTGCGTTGGTTTTCACACCGACGCTGGTCTCCTCCATCATTTTTACTCCCGCGAGGCATACTCCTTGCACATCCCGACGAGGCTACTGGTCGTCGAGAAGTCCCAGCTGAGCGGACCCATGCTACTTCAACTCCAACTATATCAACACCGTCAAGACCGACGAGGCGTGACGGCGAGGGCGGGCTTGGCCGGAGCAAAGGCCATGCTACATGCGGCGCGTGTACCGATGAGGACACGGGCTCTGCCGCCGCCCACACACATCACCACCACATCATGCATGGAGAACGCGAAGCGAAGACAATGAAGACGACCCCGCGGCTTAATCGGAGGTGTCCCGCGGCGTAACCCGCGGGAGTAATTAACCGGGTGCCTTCCGAGGCCCCGGGAACCAGGAGATCACAATCGCCATAGTCATGCTGGCCGCGCGAGCAGGCCACGGAGCGCTTTGTATTCGGGAACTTGTACTTTGTTTCTCCAAGAGAGATTAATGAAATGCATGCTTCCCTATCTTTTTCTTGTGTACTACGGTACACTGGCACGCCCGCATCTATTTTCATTACCCAGGCGCATGAGAGAAACACGCTACCATCCTTCCCCTCAACGTAGCGCCTATGTCTTTCACGCATGTTTTTCTCGTGTAAAACAAATTGGCACGCCCGGTGGGACCTGGTTCTCCTCCCATCTTTGCTTCGTTGTGGTCGTCAAAGTCATCTTCGCCAGTTCATCCAATCGATGGAGAGGACCTGCGGCAGGAGTTCCGTTGGCTGCAGGAGGACTGTCCCGCGCCAACACCTCGGAGCCTTGGGTGATCCACTTTGGATCCAAGCCGCCTCCCATGGTCGTCATCACGCATGACGCCAAGACATACATTCACCAAGCCCAGGAGCCAGCGCAGTTCCAAACTGTGCAATCCAAGAAGGCACAAAGGCGGGCATCTGCCACAGCACAGAAGGAGTGCCGCAAGCTAATGCTCGAGGCACGCGCCCTGTTGAAGGAGTCAACGAGGGCCGGCATCAAGGGCGACGCGGAGGACTCCCAATGCCTCCAAGCTAAGGCCGCAAGAAAGAAGGCGGGTGCAGCATCACTTCGCGCCCCTACGACGACTTGGCGCACCGAAGTGGAGCTCCTCAAAGGCTTGGAGGATGCTTCGCAGAATTTGCGGAGGCTTGTGACGAACGCACGTTCGTATGATAGCCCGCATCCACTACACAACTACAGGAGGAAGTACCGCAAGGTGCGACGACTCCCCCAACAAATGAGTTCCCGCATCGCTCGGAGTGCGGTGCAAGAGGAGGATTGGTCCTTCGGCGTTAAGGACCTCGTAGACGAGGCGTTCACACGTGACTTGCCCCCCGGCGACGGGGCGAGTGGGTCATCAAGAGCAAAGGAGGCGGTGAGACGAGCCTTCATGAAGGAGTTCTGGAAACAGCGCTCCCGCAAAGAGCCTGTTCTGGCAGGCTGTACGGTCTCCGCCAGCTCCGAAGATGCTCGGAGAGGCATGTGTGCGCCATGCTTCCACACTTCGGAGGTAGGCGGACGCTCCATCCGCAACGACAACAGGTTCGCCGTTCTTCGGAGCGAGGCACCTGCGCCACGCGGAGAGGACCTCCGACAGGAGTTCCGTCGGCTACAAGAGCATATGGACCATATCCAAAGGCGGCTCCGCGAACAAGGAGCACCAAGTTCTTCATCAGCTGAAGCTGGGGGAAGGATGAGGCGCCAGGCCCCTAACCATCGTCCTCAACACGAGCGCCAAACGTTGGGACCTCGACGACAAGCTTCACCCACCCGACACGTTCCATGAGGGCATCCTAACATGTCCCCACGTTGGAACCGGTCATAACGTCACCAAGAGTGCATGAGGAACCCTCCTCCCACTCTACGTGAAGACCCTGGGATCCTCCACAACATCCACTTCCTCCTCTC